>NW_024067586.1:0-333625 GCF_015533775.1 Penicillium roqueforti
TATAACTTGTCGTGTGCCAAAAACTCATCAATAAATCGTTCATTAATGGACATTTTTGGGGTTGGGTTTCGGTTTTTTAATATTTTTTTTTTTTTTTTGTTTTTTTTATTTTTTTTTTTTTTTTTTTTTTTTTTTTTTTTTTTTTTGTTTTTTTTGTTTTTTTTGGTTTTTTTTTTTTTTTTTTTTTTTCACTGATCTGGCAGGATCTATCATCCAGACGATGTTGCAGGAGTTGCTTTTCTTTTTCAGGCCAGGTCTTTTCGGCGCAGGTTTCCGACAGTCAACAAAATCCCGAAGAAGCTGGTCTTCGACATTCAATTTTCTACGTTCTCTTTTTTCGCATTCTGGTGGACAAATCTTTGGTCATGAAGTATATGCTTTGATGCTTTTTCAAGTCTTTCATGTGATGCAAACTTGTACTGCAATGATTTCATTTTCTGTTTATAGAAGAGAGCTGTGGCCATGGGAGACAGGCGTGTCCTCCCACATCCAATTCTTGATTTATATAACCAATCTACTCATCCCAGATGACACTGCTAAGACCCTCCGCAGTTCCCACCTTTCCAGGCTCGCCAACCTGTAGAGAAGCAATCTCCTCACCCAAATTCCCTGTCCTCGGATCCCGGCGCACAATCGCGACCGTCGCAGAAGCTTGATTTCCAACGGCAACCAGGTCTCCAGCACGATTGATCACAAATGTCCGCGGCACCTTGCCAAATGCAGAAGATGAGTCCCGCAATTCAACCGACCCATCTACAGGAGACCGATCAAGCACAACCATTGAATCACTCGGCGCGAACCCCTGATCACTCCGAATCGAAACATAAAGCGCATTCCCGATTCTACTAATCCCAGCCGGCGTCGCACCCTCCGGCATAACACCCCCGGGATACAGCACCAGTGTCTGCGTCTGTTCAAAAGACAAACACCCAGACCTCGAATACGAAACGTCAAACACCATCATCGTACCCCCGATCTCGTTAACAAGATAGAACATCGTCTCGCCGACAGCGGCTATCTTCCGCGAATGCGTCGACCCAACCTCAGACCGGCCGGTGCCATCTGTCCAAAACACGCCGTGTCTCGGCCCGCTGCCGTAGGTAATGTTCACGCTCGGACACTCTGACAGCTTTCCGGACGGGCCATCCTCGATCGCATACACGCGCAGTAGATCCGCGCCGAGATCCGGACTGACGATGAACGAGCCGGTCGGGTCGAGGATGACTTCGTGCGGGTGCGGCGAGTCCTGCTGGTCGAATTTGCCCGGTCTTGTGAGGTTGAAATGGAAGGCTTGCAGGCTTGATTGGTTTTGTTTAATAGGTAGGGCGAAGGTTGAGATAGCTGAGCCTTCGCTATTAGATTGTTAGTATAGGTCCACACCACATCCACAGCAACACAATCCTAGGCAACCAAGACTGGGCATGTAGGTAAGGAAGAAATACATACTAATGCGCAATTGCAATAAACTTCTTCCCCGCATCCGACTCATAAATAACACTATTGACGCCACCACCGACAGTCTTCGCGACCGCGCCTTGACGCAGCGTGCCGTCTGGTTTGACATGCAGGGCCGTCAACGTGCCATTCGTGGAAGGATCGGCAGTTCCGCTCTCATCGGAGCAGTAGACGGTACGGGTCTGCGCGTCTAGGGTTAACCAGCTCGGCATGTCGCCGCAGGTCTTGAGTGTTTGTGATATGGAGAGGTCATTGTTCTTCAGGGCTAGGGTGTAGACGTTCCCATTGTAATGGGTTGCCCACAGGTGGGCTGGTTTGGAGGTAATAATGGCGGCTGAGGTTATTCCCAAGGCGGAGAGGATGGGTAGGAGGTTTTGGAGGTGCATTTCAGGGCTTTGGTAGATGCTGCTACCTGAAATCTGGTGTGATGGATTGATCTATTGGTAGGGAGTACTAGTATATGTAGTGATGCAAAGCTGATTGGGGTGGGGGATTGGGCAGACGCGGTAGGGGATCGGCAGTCCCTGGCTGTCTAGGAATGGACGAGGGGAAGAAAGGGGTACGAGAGTTTTTAGGGACCATCATGACAAAGGGTTTTTTTGCCAAAGGGGTGACATTATTATTGTGTTTATGTTGTGTTGCTTTAGTCTGTTTCCACAATGCTGTATCGTGCATATTAACTATCACAATGGCTAAATGAATTAGGGTTAATCCCCCACATTGTGATAAAGCCACGAGACAGCCACTTCGTCACGGTTACATGCTAGCTTTCATCCCATGTTACGTGGGGGTCTCTTCGTGACTGCGAGGGTGGATCGATAACCTATTCTTCAATATATATGTTTCGCTAAGAGTCAATTCAGTGTCAAATCAATGTCAAACCAGTGAAGCAAACAGCATTGCACACAAGCTCGGTTCCAACGACACCGAGTACAAGCTACCACCCAGGTTAGCCACATACACAATGGTGTTCGCCTTGTCCAACTTCAAGCCAATAGGCTCGTGGAAATGACGAATTGCCGGTCCTAAATGTTGGGCATACTCGACAAGAGTACCAGAAATTTGTCATATCGTGCCCCACCATGACCCCTAGGTGACTTTAGACTATCTCGAAAAGAAGCTAGCAAATCCCGCTTTATTCAGATTCCCACATGGGAGCAAGCTGGGCTGTTTACCTTCAATTACAAACATATACACAACACGATTCGTCTTTACAGATCTTGCCATACCAAGTTTGACATATCACTTGGCCCCGGATACGTCTTTGTCCCTACACATATACATCCAATGTTTTATAGCGAATATCAATTCAGTTGCAAACCCTATCTCTGGTGTTGGATATGTGGCTTAGATGGTAATTGGTCGTGGGATAAAGATAGTATTGAAGTTGTTCACCAAATTTGACACTATGAAAATTGCACTTGAAAAAGGCGTCCATTGCAACCACTATCTTCCTGCTTATCATTCTCCTCAACGCTAACCATATGCATTTCCAGCTATTCTTATTCTTCTCCAGGCATAACCGGACGTCTTCGCTTTACCTCATCCAACAGGTACAGCTGCAGTTGATAATCTTCATCAGCTGTGCTAGAAAGTCCACGTTTGAGATAGGAAAAATCCATTGCATTTTGATTGCCGAGCGCATCGAGCCTTTGAATTTCAGATTCGGTGTATCCTTTCTGGCGCAGCTTTGCAAAGTTGTACCGCTGTGTATTTTCAAGGATAGTGAGCAAGTTGTGAAGGCAGCGTCATTCTAGCCCAAGTCGCGGAGCCCATCTTGCATCTTCTTTCGAGGGGGAGTCAGAGTAGAAAGGTAATTGGTGATGACCTCTGCAGGTGGCTCTCTGGGTATTGTATTATCAGTGATTGCGATAGCATTTCGGTTGAGCTCCTCTTCGGACAGGAGTTTGAGAATTTTCCCAGTATCATCAAGTATCCACAGTCCTTTGGGGGGTGGAACAAATTCAGGTTGTTCGTCTGCCGTGATCGAAGACTGAATGATGGAAGATAACGCAGAGATCAAGGCCTGGAGTTGTGTTCTTAACTCTACCTATGTGCATATGTGGACTTCTGTCACACAAGGACCAACTCAGGATTCAATAGATGCGTCAGAATGCGTTTATATAAGGTTTGCGGCCCAACTAGGTATTTTTGTGCAGGACGTGTAGGGAGTATATAGTTCTAAGGTTCCTACTGATGGTTTCATCTTAGGTTAAGCTAGCGTCCGAAATACGGTATTAAAAACTGAACATGAATTGATTTTCTCCATGGCCAAACAGATTAGCAGATAAGATTCTCACCCTATTCTTACCCTGCCTATTCTTTTTGCACTTAAAGTCTTTTCAAACCCTAATTACTTTGCTCTATATACCTCTCCCACAGTCAGTCAGATACATACGACCATAGGGTGTGGAAAACAGGGCTTCCCGTCCGCTCAGCCGTACTTAAGCCACACGCCGGTGAGTTAGTAGTTGGGTGGGTGACCACCAGCGAATCCTCACTGTTGTATGTTTTTGGCTTTGTTTTTGCCACATAATCTATTTTCTTTACACGGCGATTCTCAATATGCCCTTGACATCTGAGCGGCACTCGAGGGTGAGCGCGGGGTGATGGGTGAGAAGTCTAGGGACTAGGGTGAGAGAAGCGGGAATATTGTGATGACGACCGTGCCACAACTCTCAAAATGCTTTATAGTCTCCTCGGCGACAGTTTTGCGCAGAGGGTATGTACTGCCCATGGTCGCGGCTGCAACGCAAAAAAAGAGAGCAGGCCCTTGGTCCCTGAGGCGCGCGGCTGTCTTGTCGTGTGCAATATATATGAAAAGGAACTTGGGCACCAAGTCAAGATGGAATGTCGTAACCAAGCGTTCAGCCTCGGCGTCACTTAAAAGCTCTCACTGGATCGAGGCCATTGGACGGGTCACTAGCAGCATCTAGCAGTGCGGCAATGTCCGTCGAGTTCAGTTCGGAATCACGAGACCAACCCGGGTCGTTGGCGAGCGGATTGGGCTGCCCATTATGTCGGGTCAAATCAGCCAGCTGTGATGCCAGCTGGTCAACCTTCTGACAATTGGCACTGTGGAGATTGAATCTGGTAACAGATCAAGAGGTCGTCAATACGGATAATATTATTGTAGCCAATGGAAAAAATAATTCTAGTGCAGGAGAACATCACGATGTCAAGTTTTCAATTCTTGGATGCCAACAGTGTGCGTTCGTGAGATGATACTTCAAGTCATCCGTGATATGAAATATGGTCTGATCGATATGTTCTTTAAGCTAGTTGGTCAACTGCACGAGATGAAGCGACAGGGATTGCCCCTCCTTCTCACCACCTCCAGCCATGTTCTCCAAATTCGACATCCTTTGCCATGGTAGGAAGGTATTCATCGTCTTTCGGGGAGTCTAGGACCAGGAAAAACATCACGAAGTAGGAGTCCTTCCATTTCATCTCTGGGGGGATACGGGCAGCGCTTCTGAAACCGGAGATTTTACTATACGTTATTAGCTTGAGATCATAAGAGATATAGTCGAACATACACAGCACCTGTCTTCATATCGAGTATGATCTTTGACGGGGACGCCGGAACCGGTTGATATCCAACCTTTAGAACGTCCCTAATTCTAGTTAGCGGCAAGTACATGATAATCAACCCACTGAGTAACAAACATATAGGCCTTTCGGAGGTTTGCACGGACGACATCTCGTTTCCCGCGGGAGAGATTCCAGAACTTCTGAATATCAAGAGGATCCCCTGCGACCTTTTCCCATACAAGGTAGAGGATATACCCGCCGGGGACAAGGTCGGTTTCTTCCTGCGTGCTGGCATGATATCCAAGGAGTTTAGGGGTAGTAGTAAAGTTATTCGCTGTGAAATACTTTAAGGCAGATAGCTCCACGTAGTCGCGTGATTTCCAGGCCTGTGCCTTCCGATCGTCCGAGCTATCAAGTTCAGTACCAGATAGGGGAACCTGTTTGTAGATACGCATGAAGGCGATATCCTCGGTACCTGAACGGCGACAAAGATATTTTCCCGCGACATATGCCGGATGCATGCCAATGTTGAAATCCTTCTGGGTAACCGGAACTGATGCCTCACTCAACTTTTCTAATATGCGCCAGCGGCTAGTGGGATAGAGAGTAGCGCATTGTTTATCCGAAGGGTTCGGGCATGCTGTAGTGATCAATTCGTTGATCATCTTGGGAAGAACTGGACGAGCTTCGATTTCAGGCATCGTGAGCTTGGAAAAGAGAGATGGTGTCAAGAGGCTAGGAGAAGAAATGGCGATGCGGCAGTATTATACTTTCACTTCTGGGGAAAAGAAGAAGAGGGTAGTAAACATTAACCCGTGGACTAGTTGGTCGCCATACGTCATGTGATCCAAACACCCGACGAGGTATTGTGACACCATTGTGCATAATTGGATAGTTGTATGGGAGATAGAGACCGAGATTGAAACTACCTATAAGACACATCGTGAATGCATTCTGCGCATTAATTTCAAATTCACATTAATTCGTTCAAGGTTAACCTTTTTTTCCGTATTTTCCCGTATTTTTCTCATGTCTACCTAGAAGATAACTATACAAAAAAGCACATTAAAAGACTACCATCAAGCCAACTGGGTCATATGACAGGCTGCAAAAGTGGCCGACTATCCTTGTGTTCGTGAATCAAAAAGCAGGAAACCTAAAACCATACAGCATAGGGCAGCAAGAAAGAGGTTAAGTGTAGTTAGGGCCATTTTGAATTTACGTGAAAGGTACTATCTGCGGTTCATCTCAAACCAAAAGAGGACCTCCAGCTAGATAAAAACTAGCTGCAGAATGCCCCCACGATCATATCATGTAGCGGATAAGTCATTCATTATAGTAGGTAGTAGGGTGGCTGAAGGCGTATGTTCTGGGATTGGGTGCTTCAATGTCACTAATCATGGTGACCATCACGCCGGTGAATATTGATAACGAGGTTAGTACTAGTTGTTATTTAGTTTTCCTCGGCAGATAAAACAGTTATTGTTGAGACTGATAGGACCTGCTCCCTACCTTGTTTGGTCTTCCTTCTCTCTCTCTTAGCGAGCACACACAATACAACACATTGTTCTCTTTCTCATCAGTTATCCGGGTCGTGTAGCAGTTGTAGTATCTCGTCTAGGTGACAGGGGTAACCTAGGAGCCACTGTTTGTTTGTAGAATCCTAGAGGTATAATACCCAATGGTCAATGATATGGTTAATGATATGAGTGTTAAAGGTGCCTATAGCTACTGCCTGATTTCCCTTCAACTTCTCTTTCCATTCCGCCTTGCTCTTCTTCTCTGACTCTTTTAATACGCCGAGCTCTTAAGCCTCCCCTTCCTTCCATTGTTTCCCTCATTCAGCTATCTGCGCATGACGAAGCTTTTTTTGCACTCTAGATTGCCA
The DNA here is from genome assembly GCF_015533775.1 of Penicillium roqueforti. Classification (NCBI taxonomy): domain Eukaryota; kingdom Fungi; phylum Ascomycota; class Eurotiomycetes; order Eurotiales; family Aspergillaceae; genus Penicillium; species Penicillium roqueforti. The sequence continues at coordinate 6,878 of NW_024067586.1, forward strand.
TAATCTACCATTTTCACTTTCAATTTTCTTCTCATCTCAGATGTGAGTCTTACTCAAGAGCCATTTGATTAGTATACTAATAAGAATCCCCTTTTAGTACCATCTCAACATGAAATCTCCCACGATTACAACGCAGGAGGCAGTCGAAAGTTGTCTCCCTGACCTTCTCAAGGCTACTCACAAAACCTTATCATCCGCAATACACAAAGTCAAATATATTGGCCCGCTATCTCAATGGCAGGACTTCGAGGAAGATGTCAAGAATAACAACCCCAAACGTTGGACCTCGGCTGTTATTGATTATCGTATCAGCAACCGCGATCTTCGGCAAGAGGAAGTCTATGTTGCCGACGAGACAGGTGTTCAAGGAAGGTTCCAACAGGCTGTAGGTCAAGTTCTCGGAGCTGTCTTTAGGGCGGAAAAGAAGAATCTCCGCTTTGGGGACTTTAAGTCTGCTGGCATTACCTACGACAAAACCCCGGATATTGCTATGGTGTCTCCCGGATCCCCAGTCATGCTTCGAGCTGTCGGCGAGCTCAAAGTCCCCTGGGTCATGGCTCACAACCTGAGGAAACGGTACGGCGCCGATCAAGAACTGCGTTTAGCACTTGGACAAGTGCTCGAATATATGATTGACCTACGACTTCCTTATGGATTTCATTCTACCTATGAAGAAACCATCTTTTTGAGGCACGTCCAGGTTAACGGACAGTGGAGGGTCGAATACTCACCCGTGATTCAGAGCACGGCGACTGATGTTTCACTAAAGAAGTGTTTTTGGCACCTATCATCGCTGGCACTCCAAGGGAATCCTGTTCAAAACCCCGCTTTGAAGGATGACTTGGTCACTGACGAAATTCTTTGATTTAGTCCTATAAGCCAATTCTGCTTAATCCTCTTTCTTCCTTGCTCCTTTGTCTCTCTATGCTTGGTATCTTATTGAAATGCACTCTTTGGGAACTATGAGCTTTCTCTCAGGATATTGTTGAAAGTAAAGTTGCTAAAGATTGACCAGTAATTCAAGTTTCACCTGATTTTCCTATGTCGTTGACCCTGTCAGGTGCCAAGGGACCTCACAAGTCTTGGCTTTTGGTCGGCCCGTGGGATCCGGGCCGAGGGTGGACCTCAACCCTGGAAAGCCCTGCATGTGTGCATACGTGGGGCTTCGGCTTCCTTGAGTCGGACTTCTTATCGCAGGGCAAAGGAATTAAAGGGGGATTATGAAGATTGCGACGTTCACACCGCGGATAAGCTTTGGCCGTTGCAGCACGTTCGGAGGACAAGGACAAGACTGGCTATGTATACGATAACGAGCCTCAATGTCCCCGTAGATACCTCCGTTCAACGAATCATTTGGACAAGGGATTTGGTTGAAGAACATCCGAGGGTTTGGCCCCACTTCCTGAGCTAAATAAGGAAAGGCTTGATGCTTCGCTCGCTTCCCAGGCTGAAACATTTTCAAATCCCAGATTCCCACGAAATTCTTGTCTTTAACACAGCACCGGCCAATAAATCTGGTCCCTTGGCTACTCCCGGCAGCTGCAGTTACCCCGAGGACAATGAGGTTCAAAGGTGCCGGGCATATGGCCATAGTGGCGTTGCGCATTCTACTGTTTACAAATCAAGTCTTGGCGCTCAACCTGGATGTTAACAATCAGCGTAAGATAACTATGTTTTCATATCTTTCTAACGGTTGAGTTGCTAATTACATATATTTTCAATGAGTAGAATCCATCAAAGATGCCGGGAGCACCGCCGCCTACAACATGATGACATGGTACAAAGAAAATGGGACAGATAACCCGGGTTTCATCTCAAGATCTTGGTGGACAGGAGCTGCTTTGTTTCTAGCATGTCTCAATTATTGGCATGCTACAAACGACACAACCTACAACGATGAAGTCAGCATCGGATTACAACATCAGGGGGGTTCTGGCGGAGACTACATGCCTTCATGGGCAGTAGGCATAGTAAGTGTCTCTCTCAAGATATGTAGTCAAAGTGCTAACCGTTGCATAGGGAAATGATGATCAAATGTTCTGGGGCCTCGCGGCGATCACCGCAGCAGAATATAAATTCCCGAATCGTCCAAGTGGGGACACCTGGCTCACCCTTGCAGAGGGCGTTTTCAATGACCAGATATCGCCAGAAGGGAAGGGATGGGAGACGACTATTTGTGGAGGTGGCCTTCGCTGGCAGAAGGAGATATGGCAAAGTGGTTATACCATGAAGAACGCGGTGTCGAACGGTGGCTTTTTCATGCTCGCGGCTCGTCTCGCTTGGTATACCCAAAAGAACAACTACGCCACGTGGGCTGCGAAAGTCTACGACTGGTCTACGACGGTGAATTTGGTCAATAATAAAACCTGGGCAGTGGCAGATAGTGTCAGAGCAGGCTCTGGGGGTCCCAATGGCTGCAGTCTTCCTGACCACACCGAGTGGACCTACAACTATGGTACCTATATATCTGGTGCTGGCTATATGTATGCCTACGTAAGTATTTTTATCCCCCACCCTTTAGTAAATCAGAACTACACTCCTGTCTTGGCATGCTAATAACAAACCTCGTTGTAGACAAACGATACTAAATGGCTTAATATCACAAACAACCTAGTGGATTCATTGTTTACTACATTTTTCCTACCTCAACACGGAGGTGTGATTACAGACTGGGAGTGCGAAGCTTCGGACGAATGCTACAAAGATGCGAATGGTCCACTTTTCAAAGGCCTTACTGTGTCGTGGCTTGCAGATGTTGCATTGATCGTCCCTTTCCTCAGGGAGAAGATCCTACCCAAACTCCAAGTTTCTGCCCAGGGTGCTGCAAATTCATGCACCGGCAACAACCAAAACCTCTGTGGTAACCGCTGGTACGGCGGGTATGATGGGCAAAATTCAATGGAGAATGCAATGAGTGGTAGTCAGATAATGAGTGCTGTTATGCTGCAATTTCTAGGCACATCCTCAAAACCAGTCTCGACAGCAACAGGAGGGAACGGCACAAGCGACCCGAGTGCTGGTACTGGGGAAAGGTCGGGGCCTGCACCGTTGTCGCCTATCACAACGGCAGATAGAGCAGGAGCAGGAATCCTGACAGTGCTTTTCGTGGCTCTTATGTTAGGCGGAGTGGTCTTTTTGTTTATGGACCCCTGATCCTCCTGGGATGATATTCTAGCAACTAATCAAGAAGCGAAGCTTACGGGCCGACTTATATTTCAAGTTCTCACAATAAATTTTTTCTTTCCGTGATCTATTGACGCCGGACAGTTAAGAAATATCGAGATAAATGATCACGGGATCGAGTAGACGGCAGTGAGAAACTTATATTTCCCGAGAAAGTATCTATATTCTACAGTCTACTATAAAATATACCAACTACTACATACTAGATATTTATGTATCAGTTCAACTGGTTGAATTCAAGCCCGGAGGCTGACGAAGATTTTGGAAATATTCACATTCGCCGGTCGGAGCGGATACAAAACTTCCCCAGACTTCTTCTCCTCCTCGAATGTTGTCGTGTGAAACTGCGCGATGATAGTTCCCCTGAACGGCGCCGGTGGTTTCGACCACACCTTTTCCACAACCTTGGAAACACTCTCGATTTGGATACCCCGGAACCCTTCAGTCGCCGAGCGTCTCATCATTTCTTCCGCCAACATCCTCATAAGCCCACGGCCGGAATAAGATTGGACGGTGTTGGTAGCGTTGCGCATCAGTACCTGTCCGCGACCAGTAGGCCTCCACGATGCAGGATCCCGCTGGTCTCGCTCCTCGAGGGCGTGGTATAGTGTTTCGAACATGGGCAGTGTTGCTATCAGAGGCTTTATCTGAACCATGTCTAGATCGTCGATGCCATCGTAAGCCATAGCAATTGAGACTAGTGGGAAGTCCATCTACTCTGCAAGGTCCCTTTCCGTTGCACTTTCATCATCCAGATTCCAGTACAGCTTGCCCCCCGTGGCTGCAGACGCGGGTCGCTTGTATTGGTATTCTTTGTCGAAGATACCAAGTGACTTCCCTGAGTCAATCTGGTGTTTTATTAAATAGTACGAAGTCTAAAGGTTTGATAGGCTCGCTGGGTGTTGTTCTCGGGATAGACGACCGGCCACAACGGGGAGTGGAATATATTTATATGAATGCAAATTGCCCGGGCCCATTCCTCATGTTCTGGCCCAAGAAGGCGAATTTCGTACTGCGGCGCCAGAGATAGGGTCATTTTGATCAAATTACCAAGCTGAGAATACGTGCATCAGATGTGGGAAAGAGGGGCTATTAATACCCGGGTTTCTAGCTGCAGTGTAACCATTGTCATTTCAGTACAGGGAGCTAGCTAGGTAGCTACGTGTTACAGGTATCTGATGCGTGGGATAGTGCCCCAAATTGCTTCCCGGGTACCATTGACTTGGCCTGTGTTTCCTATGACACAGCATGGACTCCTCGCACGTTATTTTGACGAGTTGGATTCTCTGTAGAAAATATGGGAATCGGCTTTTGATGCAAGGGATTACTATCGCTCGCTACAAGAAGGGACCAGTCCTAACCTCATCCAAATTAGGAATGTAGAATGTATAGCGACGGAAAAATAAACGCCTATAATGCACTATACCTTGAAAACATCATGGTCCTTCGGTGGCCCATCACCACATCCATTAATATCACATATCCCATATCCCATATATATCTCCTTCACTCTTCCTCGTTCACAAGTTCGCCCTGAACTCTCCGTTCCGGACGCGGACCAGCATTTCATATCTGCGTCTCGGTACTCAACACCCGGTTGAATAAAACGCAGAGTAGAATGCACCAATGTTGGACAAAGCAGTCCACTCTCTCTAGGAGCAAGGACTAGCAAAAGCCAGAACAATAAAGCGTAAAGAAAAAGTGCAGAAACGGCCCACCAACTCTCCGGCTCAGGAGTCAACACCAGTGTCGACAATAAGCACCCGAAGCACGTTCATTGTGCACACCTCTTCGAATGGAAAAAAAGAACAGGAAACAACACACCAAACCCCTCCAAAATTATCATGGCGCAGCCATATACCCGTTCTCACTCTCGCTTTCACTCTCATTTCCCCCCAAGTCACTCAAGTCCCGACTCCGATGGCCAGAATCAGACCACCGCCTCGCACCAGGCAAGACAGCAGATATACTGCCTGTTGAGTGCTTTTCACAAGTATAACCAACCAGGACAGTCTTTTCCTGTACTTCATGACCGCGCTGTCCATAAGCAGAGCATGGGTCGATCGAGTGCTCGAAGTAGAGGCATTTGCAAACGGAGTAACGTTCGACGACTTTGTAACACATTTCGCGTATGGTATATTGGATGGGATTTGGGGTGGGTTGAGGTTGGATGATGACTGTGGTTGTTCTGGGTTGTTTTTGAGAGCCGAAAGAGAAGAAGAAGCGAACCAGCCGATTGAATGAATAGAAGAAAAATATAACAGAAAATAAAGCGGACAAGTATAGAAAGATAGGCTGGCGGAAGAATGACCCGAAAGGAAATCCGAGGGAGTGACTGGGTTGAAAGACTGAGGGGGGTATATAGAGGAACTGGGGGTTATATATTTAGCGAGTATAGACCTGATATATTCACACATAATGCAATAACATATAAAATAATATAAAATAACATACAAAACCATATCCCGAGGGTCAGCCCTATGGGATGTAGCCCCAGGCAGAAACCAACGGGGCGCGCCCAATCGGCTAATAAGGAGGATGAATTGGGAATTGTTACTCCACTACGTAGACAGGTACTGGCTATGGACGCGGGTCTACCTGTGTCTGCATAGGTCGGGTTTAGCAACGTATCCATTTTACCCCTCTATGCTGTACATAGCGGGTGACTATGGAGGATAGTGGGGGTGCGATACACAATAAAAGACCAGTCCAGTCCTATCCCCTCAGCTGGAATGTTCACACTCTGACTCCGTAAATCTCACTATCGCGACACGGAAATAGTAACCGCAGCAGTCAAGGATCTACAAGTGTGGCAGGGAAGCGAAAGACGGTGGACACATAGGGAAGATAACCCCGCGACAGAGTCGGTGAGCCACAAGGCTGCGCAGCCGCATAATAGCGAGCAAATAGAATTGACACTGGATGAGGAATCAGAGATCGCGATATAACTGGCTGCGTGGCGTCGATCATGAATCCAATGTGCCCAGGTGGACATCCGGGCGTTTTGAGTCAGAGCCTCTTAACACAGCCACCCCGTCACAGGTCTAGGAGTGTGGCTTAGGTATAGAGCCGCCGTTGACCGCATATCGATGACTAGGTCTCCATGCGAATACTCTCTATTCTATTACACACTGTCGCATTCAAACGGTGACATTTTGTAGCGTGTAGATTAGGCGCCCGCATTCAGCTGCTGACGCTAACACGAACACGAACAGAGTTGACGGAGTACGGAGTACCGAGGGGGATTCGCGAGAACCGGTTTTTTTTAGCTCGACGCTAATCACGTTGGACACGTTGCATGATATACGGTACCTCGTGGGTTATCCGTCAGAGGCCGTAGGGCTGAGGGCCCGAGCCCCCGAGCCCACTTGCCGTTTTGGGTCGGAGGTCCAGGAAATTGTGTTGTTTTACGTGATATCGTAGATTATATCGTAGATACGCTCATATAGAGAAGGTATTGGCTCAAGAATTAAGTCGCGTGATTCTGATATCGTACAGCGCCTGTCATAAAGACAAAGTCCCTGAAGTAGATGTGTGTGTGTGCAAATGGTGCTAAGCTAAATTCATTTCCCGGATTAAAAAACACCCATTTTCAAAACTAGGCCTCCCTCTTACTCTAACTCCGTAATTTCAGATTGATCCCATTGCGCCGTGACTCAACCCGCGTGCTAATCCCAGCCGAAGGATCTGGAGGATATCCCCACCCTTAGCGGTCTCGGGAAGCCCGGCGCGCCAATCCCATCCGCGATCGGCGCTGGCTTTGTCACCTGGCGTAGGCACTAGGACGCCGGAGCTGCCCACGGAGGGAGGGTGGGATCCTGAGCCCGAGCGTGCCCGCGCTGACTCGAGCATGTCGTTGCCAATGAAGGCAAAGCTGGAGGCGGAGAAATTGGACACGGACTTCTTCAATAGCGCGCGCGGGGAGGGGGGTCCATCTAATCCTCCGCGCATTGACGATTGGTATTCGAGTAGGGTGGACCGGAAACATTCCTCGCACTGTGCGTAGACACGGGGGGTGACGGTTTCCAGGTCCTCGATTGCGGACAGGATGGTGAACTGTTGGGATACGGACAGGATTGCGGTGGGTTCTGGCGCCAGGTTAGTATCGGGGAAGAAGGTTGATGGGGTTAACTTGGAAGACTTACGGTTCACAAATGCACAGGCTTCACCCAGCAGAGCCAGCAGTCCATCCACCTGCACGGCGGAGTCACGGTCCGGGTCGTAGAGACCTCCGTAAATATTATCCGCCGCACTCCTAATGACAGCCGCAAGAGCTTGTGCAGCGGCGCGTCGCCGAGCCAAAGGCTTGTAGCGTGGTCGCTGGCCCTCTTGCAGTTCGAATTCCTCATCGCGGATCTCATAGAACCGGCGCAACGTCGCGTAACCACTGAGGTAGAACTGGAGAATCCGAGCAGCTTCTTCATCGATTTGTGCAATGGATGACAGGCACGCTTTGGGTTCCTTCATCAAAGAGCGCAGTTGTTCATCGAGATCGGCCGTCGCAGGGTACGCGCGTGATTGAACCAGACTATAGGAAATCAATAGGTCGACAACCGATTTGACCTTGCGTCGGCTCTGGGCACGAGCATAGCAGACGAGGGCTAGACCGAAATTTTCAGATTTTGAGGTCAACATGTCGCCGAATCGCTGTCAATAAGTTAGCATTTGGTCAGTCAAAAGGAATTCCCTTCTATCACTCACCTCAGATACCCGACGCCCTTGATCCTCCAGCTCAAGTTCCGAGCAGAGAACCACTAGTTTATCTAACTGCTCAGGGCTTTCCAAAGGAAGCTTATCCACGATCTCGGTCACGGCCTGCTTCATCTGGTTTGCATCGTCCATGCGGCTCAATACCTCAATAGCCAGCTCCCAGCCTTCACGGGAACTGTGCTCATCCTCAATAACGGTTCGGTCATACAGTCCGAATGCGTAACTGCGAAGAATATCGTCCTTGCGCAAATGGCGGGCCGGAGACTTGTTATCCTGCCCGTACGAAAGAACCATAAGATCATTTTCAGACAGCCCAGGAATCGTCTTTTGGCTGCTTGCGGACTCAAACCAACCTCCTAGGCTGGCAACTTCGGCCACAGCTGCGGCCACGCAAAGTGACCATGACTGTACCAACTCTAACACGCCCTGCACATTTCCTTCGAAGACAGATGCGAGACCGACTTCCACGCTGCTGAGCGGATTGGGTCGGAAATCAGCGGTGTCGGACCCATCACTGGTGGTGTGACTGAGGGCTAGTTCGAGGCGGTCGAGATAGGCGCCACGCATGTTGCGATCAACAGCGCGAACGTGGTTCTTTGGGCCACGCGAGCGCAGGAAATCTTGGAAGTTGTCGCTAGCGCCAAAATCCATGTTGGAACCGGTGTCATCCTCGCCATCCCACCATGCTGTCAACGCAATAGTCGCCTCCACCCAGTCTTGAGACTTGGCCTTGATGGCAGATGGGTCGCCCAGAATAATTCGGTAGATAGATCTCAAGCTCTGGTAAATTGACCATGGGACACGGCTCTCTGCCATGCGAGCCGATTGAGCAAATGAGATTGGGTTCTTATTAGCAGTATTTGAGTTGAAAGTGGACAAGCCAAAGTTAACAGCCTGGAAGCGATTCTCTGGAACCGGCATAATCGATTCATCTCGCTCCTCTCCCTCAGCGAATTCCTCCAGATCAGTGACAGCCGAAAGAACTCGTTTCCGGTACTGAGACCAATCAAGACCGGTGACTTCCCAGTCTTCAGCTTGGGTTCCAGGACATGATTCAAGAATTTGAAGAGCTTTGTTAACGCAACGCTGGATGTTTTGCAGCTGTGCGCCACGGTAGCCAGGCTGTGGAAGTCCATCCTCCATTGCTGACCGGGCGTAGTTGAAGTCTGCGGAACGGAGAACACCTGCGGCATCAGTCAAGCGACTACGCAGCACGGAAGCAATGATAATATCCCAGAAGTTCGAGGATGCGGTCGGGTTCGGTTCCACATATTTCAATGCTTGGAGCTCCTTGGTCTGCGATACGTGGTTGTCACTGAGCCAGTCAAGCAAAACCTGTGGTAGAGGCTTAGGGACGGGGAGTCTCGTCATGGCTTTCACCATGCCAGGGGCCCCGGTGCGCATGGGATTGATGTGGGCAGTCGACGCTGCTTCACGAGAAGGGTGGTGGATTTGGAGCAGCAACGAAGCCAAGAAGGTAGCTTTTGCAAGGTCGGAAGCCTGGTCCCCGGGCCCAATACCAGAATGGGCACCGTATGGCCGGTCAATCCCACTTTCGTTCGCGCAAGTCTGCCAATTATCTGTCAACTCCTTTGATATCTTCGCCAATACAGCATCGAAATCGACATGCTTGAATTCCGCGGCTTTGAGCTCGTCGGAAAGTTTTCCCAGGGCGTCCTCCGTTTTGAGAATCATCTCACTTGGCTCTTTAACAAAGGCAATGCGGGATCTGGTAGCAATATTGTGAAGAATTGATGGCATCGCGGACGGCTTCTTGGGGGCCAGGTTGGTCTTGCGGAGGGGAGACTGGTGCGCCCAGTGCTCGTCAAGCTTCGGTCGCTTGGCATCGTTTGGATTCGAATAGATCTGTTTGCGCTGCGCACCCATGGAGGGCTGAGACCCGAAAGGGTTTCCGAAGGCCGAGTCTAAGAAGTTGAAGTTTTTGGACTGATCCTGGGTGTTCATGTTCATTTCCTCTTCAATTGCCTCCTCTGCCTCTGGTTCCATCCCGTCTTCCTGCTCTTCATGGAAGTCACTCATTTGCGACGATGCAAACCCATTGGAATGTCCGAAATCCAGCGAATCCCCAAATCCGCCGTTCGGCACACCGAAACGAAGACTGGAGTTACCCTTGAACCTAGCGGAAGGGGCTTTGGTCTGCTTGGGCATGGCATAATCCGTCGATCCAAATGATGATCCGAAGATGCTGTCATTTGTATTGATGTTACCGGATTTGGTAAAGACCGAGTTGGAGAAGTCATTTCTCGAGAAGGAGTTCTGGTTTGTGGAGAATGCGCCATCGTTTCGGGAGAAGGAGTTGATGCGCGAGCCACCGTTGATGTTGGATGTAGAATGAGGTATGAATGAGCCTGCGGTCGATGGTGGCGGGCCAGCAGGAGTTGTCGACAAATTGCTCCAAAGACTGCGAGAGCTATCTTTCTCTGGAGTCTCAGGTGGACTGGACTCGTAGGGTACTTGGAATGACATCGCGGGGTGGGGTTGATCAGAATGAGAAGAGACGGGTCGACGGCATCAGAGGATGCAAGTTTTGGGTCACAACAGCTCTAAGAACTGTTAGATGGAACAAACGACGATAACAATCGACAAAAATTGATTCTGGAGGCAATGAAGAAGGTCGGCGCAGTTGATTGTTTGTCAGAGGAGTTCCCTCTTCTCGGGACTTGCTTGTTTTTTTTTCTCGCCCTTCACTTTCTGCTTCGACGCGACGGCGGAAGTTATGAGGCATCAAGGCATCTATATTTAGATCAGGTGATTTTACTCGAAGTTAGGTCACGTGAGGTGCTTACTCAGACCAAAGCATGCCATCACGTGGCTGTCGGTCACCAACTTGGGGCGATAACATGATTGGCTTATTGCTGAGCTCTGATTAGGCAGGGATCAGCAAGTCAGGTACGAAGCCACATCTGATGCATCTGATTTTGCCCCGGGGGTTCGACGAGCGACACTTCATGAACTCAAGCTTGCAAAGATGGATCCCAATCATGCTTAGTTCGAACAAGACCAAGCCTTTAATTGATCAGAGAATCTAGGTGTATAATTAACACGCTAAACTCAGGTTCTTGGAAACTAGTCACATTTCCACGGAGTACTCCGTACGGGGTAACACTCTCGACTTTCAAGTGTCTCAACTTTCAAGTGTCTCAACTTTCGAGTGTCTCAACTTTGAAGTGTCTCAGGCGTCTCCGGTTCATCAAATCCACATTTATCGTGTGTCCAGCCGCCGAGTATCTCAGTACCCACAGCTTCTAGCGCCACAACTACAATCTCAGACAAACTAAACACCTTCATGGCGCTAACTGCTCCTTCACACTTGGAAAGCCGGATATTACTTTCCACCGTACCCCGACTCCAGAGGGCCCGTCGTGGGAATGTGGAAGTTCCGACCCTTCTCCTTAAACTGTACGATCCGTCTTGGGACCCCGAACGATCCAACAAATGGATCGAGAATACCTGCACAAACAAGGCTTTTCGGAGTATATATTGATCCCGCATGCAGTTCGACGACGGGAGGAAGCTGATTTTTGCCTGGCAACCAACACTCGCTTGGCAGCGAATATGAAAACTAGTCGAGTAGACCAGACTATAGTGACGGCTTTTGTTCTAGCGGCATCTCTTCCAAAACAAGCAGCAATTTGACTATCTATGCAAACTAAGGCTGCGGTTCTACCTCATGGCGCTCATCTCGGGAATTAGCTTTTTTGAGAAGGTCAGCTGTGCGAAACAGAGCTCGGCGGGGGTGGGGCGGGCGTTGCAGGTGCGGAGAATCAGGTTGTTCGGACAAGTTTGAGGTTTAATTGACGGCCCCGTGGCGTTCTGGATATTACATAATTACGGATTTACGAAAATCCCGGACGGTTCATTTTAGTGTTATTTACCTATTATACCCTTGAGCAACTGCTATATTCTCTCACATTTGTTTAATTTGTTTTCACGATAGATTGTACTTTGTACAAAGTAGGCCAAATCAAATGTTCCAAATGCCCGAAGCCAAGCGAGGCAGTGCAAGCTGAGACAATGTTTCAGATTAGACAAGCCTTTTTCGATGGTTTGATCGACAGGGTTCGGTTACTAAGGGATATCCCGAGGTTCCTCCCGATGATATCGAATCCTGTTGCCTACCCCCGAAGAAACCAACCCTAAAAACAACCCGAGAGACCTAGAGCCTCATTTTTTTCTTTCTCTCAAGCTATGGCCAATCCAAAAATTGCATGACTATGGCGTTCCGACGACCACATCGGAAATCTCGCCACGGCTGCATGGAATGCAAGAGACGCCGAGTCAAGGTGAGAAAGAAAAGAGAAGGGCAAAAAATAGTATACTCATCCCATCACAGTGCGACGAAACCCGGCCAATATGCACCAACTGCACCAAGCGTCATTCTGAATGTGAGTACGGGTCGTCAACCTCCCTACTGTGGGCAAATGAAGACCCCACGGCACCATCTCTCGGGTCCGACAGCGGACAGTCTGGCGACCCAGTACGGGGACTCCGTTCATCGTTGAGTCCAAGTGCAGGAGCGGGAACAGCAGACTCCTTCGGAGTCCTAGGCCAGCACGGCAGTGAAAATGCCGCGATCTCAGCGGGATCCCCACTGAACCTCAACGACCTGGAGCTGATGATGCAGTGGTGCAACACGACATTCCGGACACTGTCACGCAACGAGCACACCGACCCAATCTGGCGCTACATCGTACCCGAAGAGGCGCTCTTACATCCATTCCTAATGCATGGCATCCTGGCCCTGTCATCGCTACATCTCGCTCGAACAGGGCCGGAGCTGACCCGTCGCGCGTCATATCTCAACCGTGCTGTCGCGCACCAGAACCAGGCGCTGGCGCTGTTTCGGGAGCTACTGGGCGACGTGAAGGAGAGTAATGCCAAGGCGATGTTTGCTTTTGCGGGAATTGTGGTTATCTACACGTTTGCATTCCCGCATACACCAGACGTGCAGGATCCGTGGTCCTGCGTCGATGATTTGTACCAGGTTCTCGTTTTGGCGCGCGGCGTGCAGCAGGTTATTTATGCGCCCCGGGACTTTACCAGTTTTCTAGAGGACAGTTCCTTCGGTCCGATTTTACAGGCCGAGGAGACTCAGGGTTCGATCCCCGAGGACACGACTGCTATGCTCAAACAACTGCGTGAGGCTAATGAAGTCTGCGGGGCGCGGGATAAAAATCATGACGTGCAGGTTTATAAAGGGTCCATTGCGAATCTGGAGGAAATGCTTAGTTGGTGCTACAGCGGGATGAGGGCAAGTACGATTGCTGGGAGGTGGGTGATCCGCTTGCATCCTCGGTTCATGGAGTTGCTACGCGAACGAGACCCCTTCGCGCTAGTTATGCTAGCGCACTATGGCGTGCTTTTACAATATTTGAAGCATCGTTGGTGCTTTGACGAGTGGTGTGTCAGGGTCTCCAAGGCCGTGTGGGCAATATTGGACGATCAGTGGAGGCCGCTGATCCAGTGGGCAATGAAAGAGATTCTTGGTGTTAACTTTCCGCAACAGGTTGGCACTTGACATTTTGAAGCATTTTTTTGTTACTTTCATATTCATATTCGTATACCCAAGTTCAAAGCGCCGAAACCGCGAGAGAAATCCCACCAATCCAAAAGAAAAACAATTTGGATCTCCACCTGAATATCTCCACAATTATCGCAACAAATCCCGATTCTAACCCATTAAACGATGCTTGAGCCTTCCATGGCCTTCAACCCACTTATAACTATCACAACTCTTTTCATCCCACGAAGATGATTCACCTCGCTAGGGTGAATGATCACGAAAATGACGCAAGCATCAACAATTCATCAATGACATAAATTAAAGGGGAAATTTTTATGATAAAACTATGCGTGCCCAGAGCATATTCTACGACATGAATGACGAATCGCATGAGAGAACGATACTGGACGAGTGGATGAAGCTTACGCCGGTGACCATTCTTCCCGCACCTTTGGGAGTGAGCATTGAGAAAGTCAATTGATCTGAACCAATCATGAAGGAGAGACATGAGGGGAATAAGCATACCAGAAGCCTACCTCGCCGCGATAAATATATCCAGCTAACCCAAATTAGGGCAAGCTGCTCCCCTTGGCCATAAAAATAATCCGGGCCTATTCCATGTAGATACTAGCTGAACAGGGTGGCAATAGGCAGCGATGTGATCTGCGTAATATAGCATGGTACCTACAGTATCCGCCGACTAACGGGATCAAGAATTGTGTTCTCGTGCGGAACAAATGAAATGTGTGCATTAGAGCGATAATTGCAAAGCGGACTAGGAGGGATGCTAATCCTGAATTTCTCCTTAGATCTGCAACGAGCACCAAGCAGTCCTTGGAAACGCAAATTCGTGTTAGGAAAGGCGAATTCGTATACTCCGTACTCCGGTATCCACTTCGGATAAGAGTTAAGCTTTGTGGCGTTCCGTATCAGGACTAGCGGGTATCCACTCATCTCATATGTATCGGGACAGCAATCCGAAGCCCTAGAGGGATACCTAGCCTGCAGATCTCGTGTGGGTACGGAGTAAAATGTCTCAATTCTTTCATCTAGGACCATAACCTACAACTTCGCCTGCTCACTCTTATTTTGCAGCACATACCGATATCTCGCCTTTCCCTCATGCATATCAACTAGCGCCTGATTAACATCCACCATATCCCTCTTCTGAATCCAAGGTAAAACCCTTTTCTTCGCAGCCAGAGTCAGCATAGCCCGAATATCATCAGGAGAACCAATATTGGACCCAGTAACCTTGACACTCTTCTGGATAAGACTCCAAGCCATAAGCGGCGGCAACGCATCCTCCGGCGCCCCAATCTGCACAAAAGTCCCATCCCGCTTAAGCAGTCTCAAATACTGCGCGAAGGGCATATCATGCGCCGACACCGTACACAAGATAAGATCAAGCGAGCGCGAATATTTCTTCGCCCACCCCTTCTCCTCACCCGTAGCAATAAACCCATCAGCCCCAAGGCCACCAACAGCATCCGCCTTCTTCCCCGACGATCGCGAAATAGCAACAACACGATCCGCCCCAAGCGCCCTAGCAAACAAAATCCCCAGATGTCCCAGCCCCCCAACCCCAACAATCCCCACCGTCTTCCCAGGCCCAACCCCATACTTCCTCATCGGCGCGAACACAGTAACACCCGCACACAGCAACGGCGCCGCCTCGGCCGAGGGCAGAGAATCCGGAATCCGGAATACGAAATGCGCAGGCCCGCGCCACCTCTCTGCAAACCCGCCATACGACTTCGACTTGTCGCTGTAGCGTCCGTTGTACGTGCCTGTCATGCGGGCGCAGTAGCTTTCTTCCCCGTCAGCGCAGGCATCGCAGTCTGCGCGTAGACAGGCGCCGCTCTGTGCGCCGACGCCGACGCGGTCGCCCAGACGGATCGCGTTCGGGCCCGATTGGGATGAGACGGCGCTGCCGAGGCGTGTGACTGTGCCGATTATCTCGTGGCCGACGACGCAGGGGTAGTCAGTTGGACCCCAGCCTGAGCGTAGAGTGTGGACGTCGCTGCCGCAGATGCCGCAGTGGGATATAGAAATTTCGACGTCGGTGGGTGTGAAGGGCTTGGGGGTGTAGGTTGTGTATGTTAGGGGGCTTTTGGCGTCATGGGCGACCCAGCCTTTGAAGGTGTCTTGATCTGTAGGAGGGGACATTGTTTGGTGGTAGTTGCGTTGTGGAGAGGTGTCGAGGTAGGTGTTGTGCTGAATTTTGATACGTTTGATGTATGCGAAATTAGAGTTCCAGAATTTATGAGGTTGAAGGAAACAAGCTGATGCGGAGAAGCCGAAGAAAAAGTTACCGAGGTCCATCTTAACTCCGAAGTAGAGATACATTATTAAATTCATATCGATTGTAGCGATTATGCGAAAGTTACTCCATATTTACATGCACTCGCTCAAAATGTGTACAATGCAGACTAGTGGGGGTATCAATTGATCTTTCAGCGAGCCACGCCCATCAGATCTTCAAGCTCATCAGTAGTGAGAGTACTCCGACGCCGGTTCGCTGGCCTGGAAGCCTTTTCAGGTCGGCTTCTCTTTCGTGATTCGCGCTCCTTTTGCTCATTTTTAGCTGCGCGGGCCTCGTCTTCGACGGCAGCCAGTTTTTGGTGCACGCTTGGTGGTTCGTTGGCTTTGGGCTGTAGGGCGAATCAGTGCTCGGGGTCTCATTGGGAATCTTATGGGAATATCCTGGGAAATAGTTCTCGTTGCATACCTGCTGGGGTTCCTTTGTCTCGATCTTTCGCCTGGTTGGCCTGCGGGTCACAGTATCGGCTTTGTAAGCTTTGATGTTGAGGGTATCGTCGTCGGTATTATCCACACATGGTGAGCCGTGTAAACCTGGCGTGAATGAGACCTTTCGGGGACGCTTTGTCATGGTATTTTCACTGCGTTCCCTCAGAACGCGATCGGGTCGCTCGGGTGCTTTGCGAATCTTAGATCCCATCTTCAGAGGATTGAGCCTCTCAGGCTCTGGTGCTTTCTCCTCCGCTTCGCTCATATCTTCCTCCTCAGCTTGGTCCTCCAGGATTGTCGGGATAGGATTGGACTCTGCCAAGCTTTGCATGCTCATGTCCTCGGTTGAGTTAATGCTGAGATCGAGATTCATGCCGCGCTTCAATTCGTCCGCTTGGACAGAATCTCCTCCATCTGCAAGACGTCGCTGCCACCCACCCATCATGGTAACTGCCTGCTTCCACCGGGATTCCATCTTCACCCAGCCTTCCCGCAGTCGTTTAATTTCCTCGTCTCTCACCTCGACCTCCTCAAGAGGCACGAATGAGGGGTTGGTAAGCAGCGTTTGTAGATGCTCTAGCACTGCTTCCATGTGACCGGATAGTTCTTCACACGAGGTTGGAAGCGAAGTAACCGGTCCTGAAGAAGACTTCTGCGCTCCTCCGCTCATCGCCATACCCAATTGCTCATTCTCGCCATTGCCATTGTCAGTCTCCGTCAAGCCCTGTAGATCCTTCAAAGTATGAACAGTGTTCCGCGCAAGCTCAATCAGGGTATCGTTCTCATCACTGAGGTGTTGACATAACTCGGTCAAGAAGTCGGTGGTCTCTTGCTTCAAGCTATATCCAGGGTCATGTACTCGTTCTCCGCCACTAGCCAGAAGACGCGATCGATCTGAGGCAGGGTTGATATTGATCGTAGTCACACTCAGACCCTCACGCTTGCCTCTTTGTCTCTCAGCCAGATGCGACTTAAGCTTCTGCATTTCCAGATCTCGCTTGCGAATATCGTTTGCGCATTGCGCTCGAACTTGTTGGACGGTACTCTTCATGCGCTGGACTTGTTCCTTGAAACTTCGGATGTTCGCTTCGGCCCGGGACATGTTGGACTTGAGCGTGCGCTCCTGTGCCTCTGCCAGAGCTAGCGAGCGGGTCAACTCGGATGTCTTCGTTTTTAGTTTTCCCTGTAGGAGCAGCAAAGGTTAGCGCGCTATGCTACAGAAGTAGAGTGGAGACATACGATCTCCGTGGTCTGCTCCGCCTCGCTGGCTTGCAACGTGCGAATAGTCGCAGATAAGCTCTCGCGGTGTTCGGACTCGCGCTAGTATTTGTCAGTCGCGGATGAAGGCGCAGCTCAGTGCAATACACGCACGTCTCGTCTCAACACTAAATCGTTGACCAAATTGATCACACGAGCCATGGTGCCGTCTATCCCTCCATCTTCGTGTTCTGGGTCAGCAAAATCGATGGCACGACCACCTTTCAGCAAGCCCCTTGCTAGCAGGATGTTGTTGACATAGGTCGAAGCTGCCTGCAGGTTATGCGACTCCATGGCAGCGATCACTTCTATTGTCGATGCAGATAACTCCGAATGCCGAATGGGGAAGAAAGTAAACACGTAAATACGGGAGGCTGTTTGTGCCAAGTGTGCAGCTACTTATGCGGTGAGGAAGGAGGTGTGATTCTGCCAGTTCATCGTGGAATTGTATCGCGACGCGTCAAGACTTCCAATTTCATTGGATATTTCCTCAAGTATTCCGATAAAGAGGTAATCCAATTGGACATAACCATTTATCGAAAGTCTGAAGAGGCAGCCCTCAATCCAGGAGCAATTGAATGATATGCTAATGGTAGTATCGTGCCATCTTTATTACATGACGCGTGGGTATAGGCCATTGTCCAATCTCCATGTCCTATTTGTCCCTTGCGTGGCATTAAACTCGCTCCTACCCCACTACTTAATCCTCACCAACCGCCTTTGCATCTGCTCTTCAACATGGCTTCAAGGTCAGGTACGCGTATGGTACGCGGAGTAATATCAAAAAAGAAGCCTGACATAGAGCAAGCCGCTGCTCTTCAACGTGCCGGCCAAAATGCATACAAAGTTGGTGATCTCCAAGGCGCCATTGAGTCCTTCACCCAGGTATGCCCTACCTTGTTTGTTCCGTCGCGACTCCTACTAATTTATCATCCATACATCTAGGCATGGGTGGCAAATAACGAGGATACTAGTATCCTGGATAATCGTGCCGCCACCTATTGCAAGCTAAAGCAGTACAGCCAAGCCCGCGCTGATGCGAGAGCAATGGTCAAGCTTGCACCGAATGACGACCGTGTATCTATCCACCACAGCGCTTATTTATCAACTGTGGATTCATGGCTGACTTTGGGAAAAGGGATACCTGCGATTGGCCAAGATACTATGCCTAGATGGGAACTTTGACAAGGCCCGTGACATCTACGAATATGCCCTCCAGAAACTTCCAACCGATCACCCTGGCCGCAAGGTATGCTTTTCTTTCTTCACTTTTTGTTCTACTCAGCCCTGGAGGTTTACTCCTTTAGTTATATCTCATTGACATCTTCCCCCACCGTATCATGTCCCACTCTTTCTTTACCGTTATTAACCATCTCCAGGCCATCGAGCAGTTACTTAGAAGACTGCAGGATAAGCTGGCAGGAGGGAACCGGCGCGACCCATTTATGGTCCTGCCACTAGAAATCGCAGAACTCACACTTCAGCGCTTGCCTTTCAAACAGATTGTGTAAGTGTACATCCTTACCTCTGAAATCCACTAGCTCATTACGGCATATAGGGCAATGCTACGTGTCTGCAAAGGATGGAACCGTTTTCTGAGCGGTCTAGCCAGCTTATGGATGCATCTTGACCTCACTGGAGCTAGACTTCGTGTACCTTGGACATCCGTCCGAAACTACATCCATCGATCGCGCGCGCAACTGACTAATGCCACGATCACAAATATCCCACCCTCTACTATGACTAAGGTGCTTGATATGCTAAGCAGATGCCCCCAATTAGAGCACTTGGAGGTGGCGGTTCCCCATGACCAGCCTAAACAGTTTTACTCGAAAATCCAAGATTTTCGACATCTCAAGAGTATCGTCTGTGGGGCAGACATCAGGCTTTCGCATGCAAGTGTTGGGGGCATTCTATCTACCCTCTCGAAACTTGAGAGAGCTGCTTTTTTGCATGTTTGGGATCATTCTAACAGAGGACCCCAGACATGGCCCCAGCATCTTCCAAATATGAAAAGTCTGACTATTGCATCTTCACAAGAAAATAATCAATTTTTGAGCTTCCGGGATGTACTTCCGGGGTTGGGATTGGTAGGCATTCTCTGAATTTAATATCTGGGACTTCCGCTGACATAAATCAGTCTGTGTATCCCAATCTAGAGGAATTGCGGCTGGTCTGGGATCCCGCGCGATCACAATCATACCGGTTTGATCCGGTGAAGGAGGAAGAACAACTTCCCCCGCTCCGCATACTTGATCTTCGGGGCGCGGCGGTCCAACATAATTTCTATTCAATCCTTCCAACCAGCCTTGAGACTCTACGGTTGTTTTCAGGGTCCATCGAGGCTTCTCATCTTGGTGGGAATCTGTTGACACCGGGAGAGAATGAACTCCCGAATCTAAAGACCTTGGTATTCAATGATACCCCATGGGTCAACCGCTCCACCCTTTCCTTATTCCTACTCCATTCGAAGGCTCCCCTCCGAACTCTTCACGTCAACCTTTGCCACAACATCAAAAGCGAAGAACTCCTTAATGTGCTCAACGATTCCAACGGAGCGAATCCAGAATTGAAAGAATTGACTGACGTCGGAGTTGCCTGCATGGCGGGCATGGACGATACCAGTGTCAAAAGTCTGTGGGTAACATTGCCAAACCTGAAAATCCTCGACTTGTCGCAGACGAGAATTACCGGCTGTACCATTCGCATGTTTGCGGATACCTGGACTGAAGGACCAGCCACCGCAAAGCTCGAAGGCTTAATTATAAAAGGATGTGACGATGTGTCTCGGGATGCAATTGACTATGGACGGCAAATGGGACTCAAGATTGTCACTTAGGGGCTTGGCAGCGCTCTAAGGATACTTATCTTAGGGCTTTTGGTAGACAATTGTCTAATGCACTACCCTTGTAAAATGATCAGAAATAACCAAAGATACCTGCGCTTGTATGAAAATGATGAATGATATGAATATAAACTTGCTCTCAGAACTTGGAGGTGGAGATAGTGTCGAGAGGCTAGGGGATCAGAGGGCAAATGCATGGGAAAATAAGAAGAGAGAAACAAGCTGGCAGTCCTGGAAAACACATCATGTGATAGCAGCATACGGTGGCATATGTATGTACGCATGCTAGGTCTTCAAACAAATCAAAGAGTGCATCAATTCAAACTAACTAAGACGGAGAGAAAGAAGAAGCAAGTGCAGAAGTGGGAGAGTGCCTGCCTATATAACTGGCACTTCTGCAAACGTCGCAAACAACAAACGTTTTGAAAGAATAAAGGAAACAGCAAACGTGAGGCAAGCAAGTAAAAAAATAAGCATGTGATGCTATAGAGGATCGTAACACGCATAATGGCCGGGTAATAATACCAAGGGTACCTGAAATCCAGAACTAAGAAAACCATCTAAACCCCACGTTCCTGACACCACCGCTCAACCTCTTTGGCCAACTTCTCCTTTTGATCACGCACAAGCTCCATCATGGGCTCAACCTGCTTCCTGTGCGAGGCAACAAGATCCTCACTACCATTGAGAGTAACTACACCATCCTTCGGCGCAAGATTCTCGTCATAGATTTTGACCATAAGCTCCATAACAGCTGAAAGCTGGTTTGGAAGCCACTAAAACCCCAAAGCAATCAGCATGATGATACTCATAAGTCAGAGAAATCGGACTTGACTCACGGTTACAATAGGACTACCACCAGTAGCGGTAGGATGCGGTGTGCGACGAATAATATACTCACGCGCGAACAACCAGTGTCGCCAGCGGAAACTGCGGATGTGGTTGAGTGTGCGCAGGAAGAGGACTGCGGTCTCGGAGTCTTGAATGGCGTAGTTTTGGACGCCGATTTCTTCGGACTTTTCGCGGATGTAGGTTAGGAATTCGCGGTGTGGGAGAGGGCGATAGGCGCGGAATTCGTGGAGGATTTTGGTGAGGGGTGTTTCGGGCATGGGAATTTCGCAGAGATGATCTAGGAGGGGGATCTGGGGTTGTATTAGTTGGGTTATTCTTTTTTCCCTCTCTTGGGTTCCATTGGATTGCTTACGATGCTATCATTTGCACCGCTCTCACCGCGGAAGTAGAGGGGCTTGTTGCCTTCACATCCTTCGTAGATCACGCCATTCGGGAACATGGATTGGTTGGTGATGCCGAAGATGAAGACGCGGAAGGAGAGGTATTCTGATGGCTTGGAATTGCCCCACATGTCTATTTCGATGTCAGTTTGGAAGATCTGGGGATGTGTTTCGTATGGTTAGGGTTGCATACCTTCCATGGACGCTTCGATTTTCTCCATCGACTTTAGGATCTCGCGGAATCCGTCGTTGATATCCTGTCGGGAGCCATGCTGCTCAAGATTATCCACAATCTTTAAGACACCGGCAATCAGTGGGCCAGTCTCCTTGACCATGTCGACATGAGTCAGGATGAAGCCTGCTTCGGAGCTCTTGGGATCGAGACCCCTCTCGAAAGACCGAATCAGACGAAGGTTCGAGTACTCGCTCAGACCCTTGGCAGGGTCGGCAAAGGTATAGTTGAATAGAGCATATGAAGCAGCATATGACATGAAAGGTGGCAGGTTCAGGCTATGGATAATTGTTAGTTCCAGTGTTGTACGACGAAGATATATCAAAATAATCCACGAGATAGGGCAGTAAGAAAAGAAAGATAAGAAGAAAGAAGACTTACATCTCAGCACAGCGATACATAGGACGGGCAATAGACTGGGGCAATACATCGCGACCAAGTCCATAGCCACCTGCTGGGTCTTTGTTCCAGTGCTCCCAGCAAGGTTCGAGCAGGTAAGACGAAGCCAGGAAGGTATAGTCACGGAAGACCGCAGCAATAGTGAAGCGATCAGGCGAACCATCAGCGACAACGAGCTTCTCGACCTCGTCAGTCAAATCAGTAAGCTCAGCCTTGACAGCAGGGCCGAGCTCATAGGTAGCCAACAGGCCGGGCTTGCCATCGAGCCTAACGACAGGGAGGCGATTGACTAGAGACAGCAGGGCACCGAAGGCCTCTGGCAGCTCAACAGGGGCAGTCTCATAGGGCAAGAAGCCTGTCTTGGTGGTGATGGTGAAGGGGTCCAGGGAGTGGGAGATGGACGAAGGGTCATCATGGATGTGAGGGAACCGCCTCAGGGTAGTTGGGGAAGGGTAGGGCACTTGGGTTCGAGTCATGATGATATGAGATGAACCAGAGAAAGGAGAAGACTAGAAGGCTATGATATATGGGTGTAGTAACAAAGGGTGTTTTGGGGTAGTATAGGGAAGGGTGTAGATATATAAGCCAAAGGACAAAGGAGAAGGCCCAAAGACCAAGTCAAGAGCCTAGGTAGTGGGTGAAATGGGTAAAAAAAGTCGGGGAAGAAGCTAGAAGACCTCGAGAGATGAAAAGAGAATTGGAACTTTGAGATTTTGGGCGGGCGAGGAGCAGATTCTTATAATACTTTGAGGCCGGTAACAATTCCGGCCTCAAGCCCTCATTACGAAAGAGAATAGGAGATAGCGTGGACCTGGTGACATCAGGTGCAACATGATGAAAATTGGTTCTATCTATCCTAAATAACACTCGAGACAGTTCATATGAGTATTTTTAGCCAGAATAAGATATTTTCACATCCATCTCGACATCCAGATGAACTATACAATTACCCAGTTAGAGAGGGCAGAGGACGGTCACGGGGTGGCGCTAGTCCCGATACAGCAGGGGCTCTAACAGCCGGTTTGACTGCTTTACCTGGGATTTAACGGAGATTTGTGATGGGAAATTCCAAATAAGGTGTTTAAAAAGTCTATAGCAAAGATATTGGCCATTCACTGATGAATTACTACAGATGAATGGCCAATGTTGTCTACTTAAGTCGTGATGTATACTCTATAGTCCATGGACTGCCAAGCGGAGATCCCCATATCCCGCTCTCTGATTGGACGATAAGCCCAGATTTAACTTCCCTAGCGTTCGGAGGCCGGAATACTACCGGCCTCCGAGAGTAGCCGGCCTCGTTATATGTGCCGGGTTGATTTGATATAGGACAGGCTCATAAATTAGTATGATACCTTGTGGTGATTCCCGAGATAAAGCGAAGATTGACTTATAAACAGCTCCATCTCTCTAAAAATCTTATTATCTTGTTATTTGAGGAAGAAGTCGCACTTAGTATATCTCTAAATATATTAGAAACAAACAAAAGAACCTATCGTACATTTGCATCCCAAAAGTACCGAAAGTACTTGATCTATTCAGTGACTCTCTAGTATTATATATTTATTGTATACCACGCGATTAGATATGAATGATCTCCGTTGTTGATAATCTCACGATCCGTCGTTCCCTTCTATAATCTTCATACAAATGCACGCTCAGTCCTATTCACCACCAAAGTCCAAGAATTGTGATAGAAAGTCCCATGCAACTGCGGCAAAAAATACTGCAAGACCGCATCCCCTACACCAGCTGGCAGCGACCTCTTGTCACCCCAATAGTGCCTCACCAACTCCCCGACACATCCCGTAGCTGCGACCCCTGGGCACCCATTTGCCTCTGCACAAGATAGGACTCGAATGTCCTCCGATCTGTTAAATTCATACCTGACGTGGTTCCCAAATGCAGATTGCTCATGTGGCCATTCTCGGCCCCATTTAGCGCAGTCTGGATAGCGCGTTTCAGTGGGACAATCGTCCCACGCCTCAAAGAGTTCATGGGTGCGAGGGCTTTGCTGGGCAATAATAAATCCAGTGTTGAGAAATGTCCGGCCGTTCCAATCAAGGTTGTGAGGTGCTTCTGGATCGAGCGCCATGGCAACCAGAGTCTCCGGAGTGATCTCCCAGTAGTTGAATAGCCATTCCATGGGTAGATTGGGGTACGGCATCATGGCGTCTGAATCCATGAATACAACGTATTCGTAGTGTTCCAACGCTTCTTTGATGGCGGTGACTTTGATCCATGTTCCACTTCGCCCGACTGCTCTGGGGATCTGAACTAGTCGGTAATCGTAGCCATGGATCATTGCTATGCTAGTCAATCACACCGTAGGAACAGATAGAAGTGTGACTACTTACCGAACATGTAATGGTTGAGTCTTCCACTGACATCCGGAGGAAGTCCAGTCGCGTTCAATGGAACCTTGCTCAAAAGACCTTGAGGGCCATCAAGATCCCGACTATCGGCGTCCAAAATGAGGATCTTCTTTCCTAATGGTTCGGTGAACCTTAATGGCTCCGCAACCCAGAAGGCTTTCCCTGTGCGGCCAATAAATATGGTTCTAGTAATGGGGTGTATGTAGGGATTGTATAGTTTGCGGACCGTGGAGGAGTATAAGTGGCTTTCGACGGTCCATAGGAAGTGCTTCCTATACTAGAGTCAGTCCTCAACTTCAACATTTTGCTTTGCGTGGGCTCGTACTGGGACGGCTGATCGATTAATACACTGTTCAAGTAGGAGTATACCAAAAGCAGCGCACACACGATCAGACTCGAAGTAAAAATAGCGGTTATTCGGCGAGGAAACATGAGTCCTGACCTTGGACGAGGCATGGGGATGGTACATTTCCGGAGTTTCCGATCTGTAGATTTGACATAGTATGGATGGAAGTCGATTGAAATGACATAATTTCGATGAAGTAGGACTTATCTCACCCAATTCATCCATTTGAGTCCTCACCTCTTGCCGCTTTTTGCTCGGAGGGACTAAGCACGCCTTTTTCTGATCTGGTCCTTATTTTCGTACTATGCCATTGAACAAAAAGTTCTCCGAATATATTTCCAGGGTTCCGACGCTGCTTTTTCTGAATTCTAATTTTTTTGACCAAATTTGCCGTCTCTTTAGTTCGCAGTTCCATTTAAACGGTAGAAATCGATGAAAGTACAGCGCAGCTCCTAATCCCTTAGTTGTCCAAGCGAAGGTCCCATTTGAATCAGACATAATGTCTCCATACCCCTTCGTGATACCGTATGGTCCGTATCGGAACCTTGGAAACCGGGCCGAAATTGCGGGGGGTCAAGTGGTATATCATATTCCTAAGGCTTTCCGTCTTTTTTTTCTCAGTTTCCTCATGTCCGCAGAATCATCCAAATGTTGCGTCGCATGTGGTTGGACGCTCGAGCAGCAAGAAAATTGCGCTTATTCGAGCCACCTTAAACTCTTTTATGGCGCCGGCAAGCGGGGAACATGGTCGATTGGGTCTGATGTTATTTTGAAAGAACGCCCCGATGAAGGTCCAAAAACCGAAGTGACCACCTTGAAGCACCTTGCAGCCTACCCCGATATCCCGGTTCCAAAGATATTGCGTGACTGGGTCGACGGCAACGGGCAGTACTTTGTACTTCTAGAGCGGATCCAAGGTCAAACGCTCGAACAGGCCTGGTCTTCGTTATCAGATACCCAGAAAATAGCCATCGCAGATGAATGTATTGGAATTCGAAAGCAGTTACGATTAGTCAGCACCTATAGAAAATGTTGATCAAACTCCTTGTTTTCCGGGCCTACTGTTTTTTGACAGTGAGCCGCATGGACCTTTCCACTCTGACATCGAGCTTTGGGATGCCCCAAGTCTTACTCTACACGATCCACCTACAAGGTCGTTCCCTCAACGAGCCCTAGCAAATCTGAAGGAACGGCTGCCCAAATGTGAACCCTACGTCCTCACCCATTGTGATCTCAATTTGGGCAATATTATGGTGAAAGACGGAAGGCTGGCTGGGATACTCGATTGGGAATTTGCTGCATATTACCCAATTTGGTATGAGTACGTTTCAGCCTCTTGGGGGTGGACAGAGGAGGATGCCCAGTGGAAAAAGCTTTTACGAGAGCGTATGGCTGTACATGGCGATGAACATGAGGATGCGAAGGAATTCTGGACGGATTTGCATCATTTGAGAAAATACCCAGATTTGGACGAAAAAAGGCCAAGAAGTTTTAGAAAGGTTGTCTGCGGATTAACGACAATGTATAGGAAAACGAAGGTCCGGGGGGATTAAGCCGGCAAGAGAATTTACTAAAATCGATCTAGATTTCAAACCATCCTATCCAATGAGACGACCTTTCAAACAAGCTCATACAAGTATACCTCCCACATCCCATGAGAATCTTCAAAAAAAGTTATGTCATCCCGATCAAGCCATTAAGATCCTGGAGCAGCTGTTGTACCAGCTCCATATTATCTGATTTCTCACGCAATGCCTTCTTGAGTGCACCGGCTGCCTCCTTGGTATTTCCAGGCACTACCTCCTCAGACTGCAGTTTCTTCTCTGCAGACTTGATACTTTCCTTCGCACTTCGAATCTGAGACCAATACACTGAGGTCTTGTTGAGATATCCAGTCTCCTCAAGAGGCAAGTTCCACTTTTCAGGAGTCATTTCGACAACATCCAACCATTTGGCCATGTGCGGCCATCGGCGCTCCTCCAGACCCGGGAAGTGCACGAGCAGATCCCCTCTTTTGCCTTCATAGGCCCAGTCCCATTCATAGGTATTGATCCACGGTCGTGGCAGATAGGAGACTCCATCTGCGTAACCCTGTCCACTTGGACCCCCCGTCGTTTTGTTGAGCACACGTCTCATGCTTTCTTGGTCAGCAGATCGACCAAGGTCAATCTGAGGGAGATAAAGAGGGTAGCCCAATGTTTCGGTAAGGAAACTGATCATCCAGGGATGGACGTGGAGGAACATAATCCCCGTGTTGAGGCCGTTTTGGTCCTGGCTTGCCACTAGGTGGATATCTTTCAGGTCGGACGGCGGGAGGAAGATTTCCACGGGGATGTCATTGTTCAGTATAATCGAGTCTGCGTCTACCCACCTGCGCGAATTAGCATTCTCAAGCATATACAAAGAAAGAAAGGACATACATCAACCACTCCATTCTCTCGCCGGCTGGCTTGGTCAATTCATTGACAACCAAGGATAGCAGATAGCTCGGTTTGTTCCAAAATCCGATCGAGATATCCTGCCGCAGGATATGCATGGGGTATCCCCATTGCTTCCCATGGCGTTCATGGCTTTGTAGCGCTCTTTCGTACATATGGTTCGTCTCTCCGTATAGCATGGACACTTTGGCGACCCTTTGCAACTTGTTACTGGGAGCATTTTCCGACTCGAGAATAGAAAAGGAATTGACTGAATTGGCTGTGACCCAAACAACACATGTTACTGATAGAATTATCAGGACGATGTGCAAGGGTCGTTGTTTGAATGCCAGTTGGTGTGGAATCATAGCCGTCATCACCGCGTAGGTGCTAGGCTTGTTCCTCATTGTGGGTGTGGGTGGGAAGATGAAAAATAAATGCTTCCTTGAGGTTCAGCCGGGACTATTGCCAGATTCGGAATTGAATGCTTGATTGGAGGCTCGTGAGTTGTATGAATTCGTACTTCCGGATTGGGAATTCCGTTTTCGGTAACTCAGGTACACCCCGTCTATACCGACTAATAATGTCCAATTAATTTAGTTTATAAATAGATATCGATCCAATCATTTGAAGACAAAGCTCGCTTATTCTAGGACGCATGGAAATGCGCTGTGTTGCGTACGGATACTTACGGTCCACTGCCCACATGGTGCGTATGAAGCCCACAAAGGTGTGCCGGTGTATATTGATGATAAGAAGCGATGTCGCCGATCTCATGAGAACATTCCTGCGACTGACCGCAGCACCTGATAGATTACATAAGAACATTTAAGCGTCTAACTAGACTACATGGCACCGGAGTATTGTAGACCATAATCACAACAGAACGTTCGATTATTGTCACTACAGCGGTGTATATATTACAGGCCTTAAGGTCCGTTCGAGATTATAAGAGAACCAAGATCGCTTGGAAACTACAGCATTAACTACAAGATACCGTCCAGACGACGCCCAAACTGGTAGAGAGACGATTTCATGTTATATGATACAGATGAGGGTATATTATACACCACATTTTCAAATATTTGTACAACAGCGCATATTCATACAACTTTAACTCCACTTTCCCATGCATCAGCGACCTGGCCGTCATTGGATTCATTGTATAGCCCGAGCGCATCCAGTCCGAATCGCAGACTAGATCCCGCAAACGAACGCAGCACAATATACACAGTCATATCTACACTATGACCCTGGACTCGTGTTCTGACTAGTTGTTTTTGAGTCGCCGGTGGTGCTGTGTACCGTCTGGAGCTTGAGATACTCCTGTTCGAGGGCCTTTTGCATTTCAAAGTCGGCCTGGCGTTCTAGT
Source organism: Penicillium roqueforti (assembly GCF_015533775.1). Classification (NCBI taxonomy): domain Eukaryota; kingdom Fungi; phylum Ascomycota; class Eurotiomycetes; order Eurotiales; family Aspergillaceae; genus Penicillium; species Penicillium roqueforti. The sequence goes on from NW_024067586.1 coordinate 35,521, forward strand.
CGGACACGCTGCTTTTCCATATCACGTTCGACTCCTCTGTGCATAGCCTAGCATCCAACAACGTAAGTATATACCAGAAACAGGGAAGAGAAGCTGTAACATACCGCTCTATCCGCCTCTTGTGCCCAGTGGACAAACCAGACAATACCCATTGTGCCGAGGCCAGTGGCTGCCAATGTAAACTTTGATGCGCGAGACATTGCAGGATATGTGAGAGCACGGCTCGACGCAGAGATTCGGCTGGTAATGGTCACAAACAATGTTTTGGCCTGTCAGATGTTCATCAAAACGATTCCGGGATTATCAGATCACCGGGCGGCGTTTGGTGGCAGAACCCCCACCGCTCTGGGGGGCGATGCGTGGCTCCGATCGACCTAGGCTCGGAGCTACAGACTCGCCGTTTAATCGTCCCTGTCCTGCCTTATTTCCCTTCTACCCTATTTCCAAAGCTGAGAGGTTTCTAGCAAATATGGTGAGCAATCTGTCTCAGAATTGGTGGCCAGCTGCTAACGGTGAACAACAGTCGGCTCAGAACTCCGCGGGCATTCAGACCCTCCTCGATGTAGGTCTTCGTTGTATGTTGAGCGCATCGTGGAGATACTAACCATGGGACTGCTAGGCCGAGAGAGAGGCCCAGAAGATTGTGCAGAAAGGTAAGTGTCTTACCCCTCATCGCTGCCTATCACAAACACTAATACGTCACGTTACATTTAGCCAGAGAGTGTACGCAATACAAACTTACCTGTCGTCATTCGCACCATCGAACTAATTATTTCGCAACTCTACAGACCGTACCCAGCGTATAAGGGATGCCAAGTCAGAGGCCCAGAAGGAGATCGAAGAATACAAGAAGCAGAAGGAAGAGGAGTACAAGAAGTTCGAGACCGAGGTGAGATACAATTCCTAAATGGCGGTCATAACAAGAGGCATCCACAGTGCTAATTTGACTGGTCTCACTAGCACTCAAGCGGATACAAGGTAGCCGAGGCCGAGGCCGACAAGGAAGGCGAGGTCAAGCTCCAGGAGATCAAGGAAGCCGGCAAGAAGCACGGCGAGAAAGTGGTCGCAAATCTCATTCGTGTGACGACCGACGTCAAGCCCGAGGTGCCTGAGAATATCAAGGCATAATGTAGATACTCTCGGTTATCTTTTCTTTCGTCGCGTGAATGCGCTTGCGTGTCTGTTCATCGATATCCAATTGTCGGACAATATCAATTTCTTTTTGGCTTAACCCTGTGTATGATGTGGATGGATTCTGGATCGCTCGTTTTGGAATACGCATGTCGTATTCCTATCCCATGGTGTCCCTGAAATTTTGGCTTGACTCTAGGCTTTTCGGTTGACAGCACGTCTAGGTTTCACCACAACACAGAGAGCTATGCCTAGGCAAACAGCTCACCAGTATACTAAGCCATACAACACACCTTGATATTCGTATCTGTATTACGGGACGGCAACAAGAGGCGCAGGGTGACTCAATGCGCTGTCCAAACGTCTGGACAGGTATCAGCACTCATCCCTGTTGAATGGATCCTTGAGCGACGAGTTACTGCTGGTAACACATTCTGGCACTAGTGGCACTGTTGGTTTTAAGGAGTGTCTGTCCCAATATCAGAATAGTGTATAATTAGCGTTTGAGATTTGTCTCTTAGGCCTTGAAATGTTTGATTATATTCTGAATTATTCCGGCGCGAAAAGAGGCCTATCCTAATGAATCAAGCCCTGAATTTCTAGCTGATAACACATATCTTTCTCTTTACATAGGTACATATATAGGCTACGCTCTTGGTGGAAGAACACACTGGTGAATAGTATTAAACAGTGGGAAATGGCGGGTGGGAAGCCGAAGTAGGAAGTAGGTGTCGACCAGAAATGAACCCATTAGACCCCCTAATATCACCTTGGTTTTTGTTATGCGGACACTTCGATCCGGCAGATCAGTAACTCAGTAACTCAGTAACTTCGCTTAACTTCAGGGTGAGTACGGTCTTGTACGGTCTTCGAATAGATCGATCCTTGCATCTCTAGTTGATTTCTATAAATCTGGCATCCATACGTAGCTAGTAAATAGTGATGATTTCAAATTTTAAATTTAATCAATACAATATCTCTTTGTAGTTGAAAGATCATTAAGAGTAAATTAAAAGTGTTCCGATCAAACATTGATCTGTATTAATTGAACCATGGACGAGGCTGTTGATTTTATAGAGAGAGTATCTAAGTACTGACCAATAACGTATTTTACTACCGAGTGGGCCACCCATCCAAAACGCGTCGATTAATTTAAACCCTTCTTCTTCAACTACCAACTATACCACCAATTCGCTCTTAACGCTCTAGAAATTTAATAGAGTAAGAGGGTAGGATCTTACTAGCTATCTAGGCTTTTAAGAATTAAGAAATTTCTTTAATTTGTGAGATAGTGTGCTGTTTCGAAATCCCTTATACTACCTTATAACGGCGCCTTACCGGTAATACCTTTTGTCCTAAAATATACTGTCAGAATCTAGGATGAATACTGTCATTTTTCATCCCTGATACAGTTGGGTCACGTGACTGACCAGGCTGGTTTTCCGCCCGAAAAACATCCTTTCATTTTGTTTTGTTTGTTTGATTACTAAGTTGTCCATCAGATTGTCATGTTTTCCGGACTATTGTCATTTTTAGAGAGTTAGAGAATTGATTGAGATTTTTCTGCCACATATACATTCGCCTTACCACCGTTTTTCCGTCAGGTTCATATATAGGTCAATGCCGTTATAGTTATCCAACCATCACTTGCGTAATAAGGCCATATCCCTAGGGCTGACCGTAAGAGGGCTCAGGTGATCAACAAGACGTCCAACGAGACTACATTAGTATATGAAGAGCGATATCATTTAAAATAGCAGTGATATTAGGCGATTTTTAGGATCTACTACGCAACACAGAACAAGCGCTTTTCGACACGCCTCTCCACTATATTGACATAGTATCCGAACAACATTGGCGTCGAGGCCATCCTATTGAGTTTTGCATTCCATTCCAAGTGACAGCCTGTGTCGGGATTTAATTTTTCCATTTCTACGCTCTGGCGGAACTTAGTGGGCCTTGGGAACGAATGAGCATGCTGAACCACGAATGCTTTTGCTCGCAGTGTGCAGCAATCCTATCCCACACCTGGAGGCTCTCTTCCCGACGCGCGCACCTTCCTCCAAGGTAACCGAATTACTACCTTACTACCCACCCTGTGATTTTGAAACCTTATCCCCTCCTACTTTTCTTGCTGTATCTTCACAGTTTCTCTCTCTCTCAATTTCCGCAGAACCTGTGACGAATCTTATGTGGTGATGTTTGATGCCTGTGTTGATGCCTGCTGCCGCAGGCATCCTTTATGTATTTAGATCGTCTCTCATTCTCTCACACACTCTCTCTGCTGTTGCGGCCAACCTGCAGAAGCAAACACGACTTTTCCGTATGTTAATTTGCCTTATTTGAATTACCGATACATTCCCTCCTGAACAACCCCCCGCCCCGCCCCTTCCCCCCTAAGACCAAATCCAAATTCCTTTTCAATATCCTCTCAACCACAAAGCCATTCTCAGAAAGCATCTCTCAGAGCCCCACCACAAGAACCGCCCTGTATGAAACCGCGCACAACCCACACCTTCCCGCCCGGCGCGAGGAACCACTGCATGGTGCGCGCGAGGTTCTTCTGCTGCGAGCGAAACTCTCCGCTACTATGATCTGGGTAAACGAGCCCTTGTATTGCTGTGTGAAGGAGTCGGTCAGTTCGCCCTTATGCGTGGGGGTGGGCGGAGATCTTGGTGCTTGGTGCTCGGTTGCAGAGGTTGTAGTCCATGTTGAACGCTATTGCGCCTGAGAGGGCGGGCGAGGGGCGGTCTGTTGCCACGACGGTGGATGCTTTGGCTAGGGCGCAGATTAGGGAGGGGAGAGCGGCGTCTACATTGTATCAAGTGTGAGCCTGACGATCAAGGATTCTGGAGGGATTTGTATACTAGTACGAAAGATAGTAGTAACTCATCAGCGCCCAGCTCAAGCACACTCTCACCCTTGACACTCTACGTCTCGTGAATCCTCTTTCCACGCATTCGTCTTAGGACTCATCTGAGTACTGGAATCGGCATCTTCCACACCTCGGCGACAACCATCGTCGCGCTGCAAAGCAGATGGGCGAATAACTTCCGCCCCACCTCCAACTTATTCAGCCCATCTGTCTTCTCCAACCCGGCTGCAGTCTCCTCGGTGCGCTTCTAGGCCTGGCCTGGGTAGGTTGGGACCATGATTTCGAGATCTCCATAGCGCGGGGACGAGTAGAGGTGCTGGGCGGTGCCGCTGTGGAAAAAGGGCGCGTCATCTGGAGGGAGATGTGGAAGGAAAGCGCCTTGCCTTCCAAGGCACGGTGGGTGGGAGTGTCGGCACACGTCCGCAGGGACGATCATCATTTTAGATCATCTCAATCGAAGCTGCACTTCATCCATTCTCATTCTCAGGTCACTTGTTTCTCTATAGAGCAGTGTCAAAGGAAAAGCGAGAAGAGTGACAGCCGGGAAAAGCTCAACCGAGTTGGCGACAATGATTCTGCACCCCGCAGGGAACCTGGTCTAGCGCCGAGTCTATCCCCTGTTCAGGGCTTTGTGCCACGACTCGATGGGTTCTAGCCAAACCATACGGCTTGCAGCTTAAACTGTGACAGATTCCCAGACCGCGTATCGAAGCAAAGACCCTAGATCAGTAGTACCATCACGAGCTAAGACTGAACCAGTCTTAAGTTCCTTTAAACGGTCAAGAGTTTTATCAATGACCTCGCCCATCCCACTCGCGTGGAAAAATTTCGCAAGTCGATAGTGATAGTCTAACAAGACCGGGTGTGGAAGACGGGACTCTGACTCAGGCTGGGATGCATCTACGAAAGTGACCTGGTGGGGGAGGAATGGGTTCATTTCGGTGGGGAAGCGCTTGAAGGTGACGAAGTTGTACGTATGCGGAGCGTTGGCCTAAGTCGATAATTAGTCCTAAACGAACCCTTCACTTTCCAGGGCTAGAACACAGACGCACGATCGGCTCGAAGGCACATCGGAAGCGACCGAATGCGCGGTGGATAGAATGGTGAAGCGTGAGGCCATTCTCGATCTCATTGATTCTGGAACTTCGCATGATTGTGCGTATCTCAGGGAAACATCGGTAGAGGGTTTCCCACATATTCGAGATGGTGCTTGCACCTTTCTGCTCTAATTAGTATGTAGTCTTCAACAAGAAGGCTCTAGGAAAAGTACCATGGGGTCGTAGCTTGCAAACGACCAGGGAATGATATGCGCAGCTTCGAGATCCCCCTGTAGAACATCCTCCGCCGACCCTGTTTCTTCCGCCTTGTCGAACGATATGGCTTTTGTCACCACACAACGATCTCTATCACGTTCGAGACAGCCCTTGCGGAAATCCGAATCTCGCACTTGCGGCTCCTCAATCACCTCATACACGGCTTGAGCATTCTCACGTCTTTTTTGATGCGGTGAGTCAACAGGGGCAGGTGTTTTTCCGCCAGACGCTTTAACTATGCGAGGTCAGTCACATATTCACGCCAAGTTTGCATGGACTTACTCGGTTGGAGGAGACAAGTGCGAATATTCTCATAGGTAGCCAGGAGCATCTCGTCAGATTCCGCATCGAGAATATCGTGCGCGATAGAGTTTCTTCCTCCTGGCGGAAGCCAGTCAAGCAGCCCCCCAAAGCAGTCTTGCAGCTTTTCGGATTCCTTTGTGACCTCGTATCGACTGAGTCGTTCATGCGTGCGAGCTTTAAGATCATTCCAGCCATCTTCGGTCTTCTCGACCTCAGTCTGAGCGAAGCTAGGCTCTGAACAAAATGTCCCTTGGGACGGAGAGATTCGACGCGGTTGGCGGGGGCGGGTTGAGGAGCGGGGCGGTGGGGGTGGAGATGATTCGTGCTTGCGCTTAGGCATTGTTAGGGGTTGCAGAGGACAAGGATGTAGTGTCAAGAGGTGTTCGAGGGATAGCAACACTGCAGTTAAGCCTTAAAGACTATTAAATGCGTTCGTGAAAAGAAGTCTTCTGCATTGGGCCGTTAGGGGCAAGAGCTGTCCCATTGGTCTCAGGAGGGCAAAGCGGTAAAAAAGAAAGCTTGGCAGTATGACATAAATAGCAAGCGGTGTACCCATATACTTAGAAGACGGGAGCAATGAGCAGCTTGGAGTCTGATTGCTTCTTTGTTTTCCCCCACATTCTCTGAGCCTTCTCTAACTAGTCCTCTTGTATTAATTTAATAAGCGAAACTCAACCCGTCATAGACAGAATTTATGGCACTTTGATCCTCCGTACGCAAAACGGTGGTTCACCCCTGATCTCAAATCTCAGCAAAAGGAGGTAAACTATACGCGACGCAAATGGCAAGAGAGCTGCGCAGAGATAAGGCGACTATTAGGCAACTAGATCACAGTAATCTTTCTAACGCGGGTTGAGCAGGAGAATTGTTCACCCGAGCCGGCATTGTCCCATTCCCTATTTTCCAAGCGGTATACAGAATATACGCCCGCCGGTAGACGATCGGTAGAAGGGCGCATAAAGCAATACAAGGGTATAATAAATATTATGACAACGCCAATCACACTCCATGTTCTATGAATACTTTTACCAGGATAAGTTTGGATGGTGGTAACATCGCCAATCTCGGTAGATGAGGGCACTGTGGGTCGGCTTACCATCATGTCAGTGTCCATGCCCATTCCTTGAAAGTATGAAAAACCTACTAGTATAGTGGATTCCGAGCCATGGCCGGCTCATCATTATCTTGAGTCAGGGAGGGGGTTTGTAATTCCACGGTGGGTGCCATGGCAGGCTCATCATCATTTTGAGTTGGTAAGGGAGTTTGGAATTCCATGGTTGGTGGACGGATGGTGAGTGGATGGATGAACGAAGGATTGATGAATGAAGGACGGATGAAGGAGGATTGGAGATAGGGGCGGAGGGTGGAATATAAAGAGAAGAAGGGAGAAGGAAGAGGGAAGGAAGGATGGAAGATGGCAAACAAAAAGGCTCAGAGTACAAAATGACTCTATGTCACATGCGAGGCTTTTGGGATATCTGTTTTCCCTTTCTAGCTACTCTTCTTCAACATCATAATCCATCACATTCATGCCTCATCGCAATCAGTATGGCATCCCTGTCACTTTTCAGACAAAGAGCTAACCATGAGGCATTCAGTCATGGCATTCGACGCTTCTACTGCCCCTCGACCCCTTCTGGGCAAAGATGGAGCAGAGCCTGGCTTCTGGGCTCATGCTGCATACGAGAACCCCTGGCCCCGAGGAAGCCGAAACAGCCATATGAGTGGCTCAGTACTTTATCAACTTCACCAAAACCGTTTGTATCGCGAGCCGGCTTTACGGCCATCAAAAGCCAAGTATGATGGAACACGCTTTTTAAAGGCAGTGGGGGACAAGACTGTGAATGTGGAGGCTCTGCTGGCACAGGCTACCGGTCCCCAGCTGAAACCTGGGGCAGAATGTCTGCCTTGCCAGAAACACAGAGGCCCTTTCGTCTCCTGTGTCGTTGTCCCGGGTATTTTCAGCGAATGTGCCAACTGCCATTGGTCACAGCAGTCCGATCGATGCAGCTTCAACACCAGCCCTCCCATGTCATTTGTCCCTCGACGGAAGGCTGAGCCCACAGTCATCCCCACTGGCTTTACAGATACGGATGGGGTGAGAACAAAATTGACGGGGAGCTTCGAGAGGCACGTCTTGCGCGAGGTAAGGCCATGGCACTTTGTTGAACGTCTCAACAGGCGGATTGATGAGATTCTGGAAGCAAAGGCCGCCCAGGCATCACGGCCTGCAGGTGGAGAGGACTAAGGGCCTGGAGGTCTTGGAAACTAGCATGTGAAATAGTGCTTGTATGAACTACATTTCTGACACAGGCTCGCCATCCAGTACACATACGTACTATTTTCTCTAAAGTTCGGTATCTAGGCCACGCTCTCCAGGAGGAATGGATTGGCAGACAATCAGAGTAAGCATAACAGTATTAAAACGCAGAAGAATGATAACACCCTGATGCGGTCCCATTACTCCGATCCCCGACACTCTAAGAGGCAGAGCTACTGTATCGGGGACGTTTGACGGCCCTCCGACGAGTGCTCGCCTTGCTTGTGCGTCCAGTGGTCATTGGTGACTGCGTAGACGCCGAGTGGATAATTTGGAGGAGGATGCGAACGATCTCCTCGTCCTGGCTGTCTTCCAGACCCCAGTGGAAGGTCCTCACGGACCACTTTCGAATGTCAGACCAATGAAACAACGGTTAACGTGAAGGTCACTTTCTTCTTACCTTGCTGTTCTTACTGATCTTGTAAAAGTGGAACTGTCTGCTGTCGGTCACAATCCCGTATACAGTGGTGTCTTTTTTTCCGCGCTCCTTTCGTCCGGAGTGCACGACACCTAGAAGCTGGTCAGCAATGCCTTTGGCGTGGTGCAATAGACTTACCCATATAGGCAAGGACTTGTTTCTGCCCTTTGCCAATTTCGTCCGAGGTCTTCGTCTCTACAATCACCAGGTTGGTCTCCAGATCCTCATGCTCCCCATACCATAGCGTATAGTCGGGGCGGCCATTCAGCCTGTGCTTGAGCTTCATTCGGCCGAGTCGGGTAATATGCGAGAATGAGGCCTCGTAGCTCCATCTCACCGGATGTGCCACCGCAATACCGACTTCTATGGCGAAGCCAAGAACAGCGCTGAACAGAGGGCTAAGCCAAGCGCGTACCCATGCCTCGGTCTCTCGGGACCCAGCTTGGCAATTGTGCTGGTAGCGCATTGCTCGCGCTATGAGAACAAATTAGTACAGGGCTAATGTTAGGAGGACAGGGAACTCACAGAGGTAGCGCATAAATTCAGGAAATACGTCCTGGTTGTTTAGAGCTGCGGTATCGAACGGGGGTATGTCCCAGGAATCTCCCGCCTTTAGGTTCTTCTGGGTCACCTGGGTGAGCCTAAAAATTGACTCAACCTCTTGCGAGGTCAAGTCCTTCGTTGGGAGGTTATTGTCCCTCCTAGCTCTCGTCGTGATGTCGTTAAGTTCGGTCTTCATCTCGTCAACCTCGGACCTCCCAAGGTTTGTAGCCCTTGAAAGCCATCGAATGGCCGCTTCTGCGCCATTCTTGACCTGTATCCAAGCGAGGTCGTCGGAAGTTGCTTTCTTCTTCGGCACCACCTTCGTTTTCCTAAGGGAGAACTTGAGAGGCATTATGAAAAGATTAGGGGTGTTAATGAGGATGATTGTGAGGTACTCTTGTGTAGGGTAGGGGGAAAGAGGACAGAAATGGTGGGAAACAGTGGTGAACAGTGGTATAGTTTGTGTTGGCCTGAGGCATCACATAAAACTTTCCCGTTGCGTCATTCCGCGCCGAATCTCGTTTGACAACATATCTGTGGACGACGCAGAACAATGAAATATGCAATTCTTACGCAGAATGCACTCAAACGGGCTTCAATAGATTATTACTTATGCGGCCAGACTGTATGTCACTCTACCAACAGGTGGTATCACGTGTCTCCTTGCAGACCCAGACCAAGTCTCGAACCGCGACTAGAGGACCTAGGGAAAGTAATTGTCGACGAGTACTCAATCGTCCGTGATAAATATAGTCCGTTATTTTTGGTTCGAATAGTGTGAATAATTGCTGACTCGTCATCAGCTGCACCAAAATACCCTGTCGTTCTCGCCCATGGCTTGCTCGGGTTTGATGAACTGCACCTTGCTGGCCCATATCTCCCCGGTGTTCAGTACTGGCGTGGAATCAAAGAGGCCTTGACGGCGCGGGGTATCGAAGTTATCACGGCGTCAGTGCCCCCGTCAGGCTCTATTGAGGAACGGGGTGAACAATTGGCCCGAAGCATTGAGGCTGGGGCTCCAGGGAAGGATGTTAATATCATTGCGTATGTTCCCTCCATTTCCTGGTTAGAGATATCGACATATTCTGACCCTAGTTTTTGTACAGACATAGCATGGTGAGACCCCTCAATCATTGCGACAGAGTTAATGCTTATCTGTGATTAGGGGTGAGCAATAAGATCATACTATACAGCACAAGCTAATTAATGGGCTGCAAAGTGGTCTTGATGCACGATATATGATTACTCACGTACGACCGGAGAAGTTCAAAGTCTTGTCACTGACCACTATCGCGTCTCCGCATCGAGGTGTGGCGCATCATAGCTTCTCATTTGCCTTTCTGCTAACTGTCTAGCAGGCTCATCTGTGGCGGACTACGTATTTGATCAAATTGGAGGTTCGTGACTATTCACCCGCTTTCTGAGATAACTCTGAAGATAACATCTAATTCTGTGTAGCCGATCGCCTACCCCAAATCTATTATGCCCTTAATCGATTAAATGTCGAGACAGGTGCATTCGCTCAGCTAACAAGAAAATACATGACCGGGACTTTCAATCCTAATACCCCAGATATGGATGATGTCAGGTAAGTGCCATGCATTTCCCCCCCTATACGCACTGCTGACATTCCCCAGATATTTCTCCTATGGAGCAGCAATGGAGCCAAGTATATGGTCCCCCTTTCGGCTTTCACACCGAGTACTTGCGGATATTGAGGGACCCAATGATGGCCTAGTTAGCGTGTCTAGTAGCCGCTGGGGAGGCGATGCAGGATACAAAGGAACCCTTATGGGCGTGAGCCATCTGGACCTGATCAACTGGACCAACCGGCTTAAGTGGCTAGTCGGGGAAGTAACGGGCAACAAACGAAAGTTAGTTGATTACAATTACAAGAAGTATTTTGGGAATTATGCTGATCTTTATGCAGGTTCAACGCCATTGCATTTTACTTGGACATCGCAGGTATGTGTTACGGTTTGATTGGGTTAACTGAGACTGATAAGCTGATTGTTAATTAGACATGTTGGCAAAAGAGGGACTTTGAGAAAGTGCCCGATATAATTCATGTGGGTTCCCCCTTAGCGGTGTTATGGCTGTTTCGGATTTGATATGGAAATTCTGGTGCCTGGAGACTCCTGGAGACTCCTGGAAGTCCCTGGTATGTTCTCATTCTCGCCTACTTTGTATGTATGGACATATTTTTGTACAGTGGAATCAGCATAATAGATCCGTCAATTAGCAACAGACAGTTAAAATAATATATTTACTCAAGGATGCAGGCAAAGAAGGGTCATACTATGTACTACAGATCCAACGGATTTATAGTTTCCGGGTACTAGCGGAATGAGCCCTTTGTCTCGAAAAGTGTGGCTGTGATTGAGGCGCAGCATATATGCCTAATCCAACCTTCTAGCCTTTAGCTATTCCTGCAACAGTTCTTGGTCAGGGCGAGACCGCGGCAGTTGTCTGTTGCTTGGCAATCAGTTGATCTGCGAACGCTCAAAACGTCATTGCGGGAACCTTCGCATATAATCCGCACTCGCCCCCATCTCGCAGCCCCACGACATTTCTTCAAGCTGTTCATTATTTGCATATTTCGAGAGCTTGATAATTGTCGCATTATTTTCCACGACCGCACCCCCCTATTTGATCCTTCGAACGCCGCCACCAACCGAAGATAGAGCCCCGCCAGGGCCCACGCGCCCGCCGCCATGACCGCAAATATCGTATTGGACAGCCACCACACGCATTATACAAATTTGGACTTCCTCAGAGGCAAGGTTGTACTACAGCTACCGACCGAAGCAGCCATCGGAGCCATTCACGTCAAATTGGAGTGCGAGAGCCGCACTCGTCTATCCGGTCCCAAGCACCCCCAACATGTGCACTCAGACAAAAAGCGAACGGAGCTTGAGGTTCACAAGGTGAGAGGATATGGTTTATCACACCTATCAGTGGGATAAAATATTGACTGGAGCATTGGTTAATCAACGAATGTAGATCCTGTACAAGGTTGCCACTGTTTTCCCGACACCAGGTGTCATGCAGAATGGGTCCCCTGCGCCTGCATATACATTTGCTGCAGGGTCATATGAGTACCCTTTCGAATTCAAAGTAAAGAGTCTATTCTATGGCAATCAGAACACAGTTAACGCCCTACCAGTTCCCTTTCAATAATTCATGCAGCACGACCAACAGCATGCTCACCAATCTAAACTTTTCCGGGTTGAAAGTCGAGGTAGCTAAAGACACCAATCGACACGTCAGGAAGACTCTCCCGCCATCTTTAAGCGGGTTCCCAGGTGTAGCAGATATCAAATACTTCGTCAAGGCCACAGTCATTCGGCCGCAGTTCTACAAAGAGAACATCAGATCGGTAAGTAGTGATATGCTCCGATACCTATGCTATTGTCGCACTCGCTAATTGGTTTCGCAGATTGTGCCTCTGAATTTCCTTCCAATTGAGCCACCAAGAGTCGGGAATCCCAATGAGGAAACCTACGCCAGGCGGCAACATCAATTCTCCAAAACCCAGGGCGCGTCTAAGAAAAAGAGCATATTCTCACGGGGGTCTTCTTCACTCCGAGAGACGTACCCAGAGCCTCCTCGGGTGTCTGTGGATGCTCGACTTCCGAACCCGTCTATTCTCACTTGCAACGAACCTGTCCCCCTCCGTCTCCTCGTTAAGAAGCTGACCAAGGGACCGGACGTAATCTTTCTTCAAATGTTGCAGGTGGAACTAATATCCTACACGAAAATTTTGGCCCAAGACCTCACTCGCACTGAAAGCAGCTCGTGGGTTATCATGAGCCGCAGCAATATGAATATCCCGTTAGGCAACCCGGAGGACTCCGTAGGCACTGATTGGACTATTGATTCAAACTTATGGAATCGGTATCCCTTACCTAACTCGGTGGCACCGTCCTTTGAGACATGTAACATTGAAAGATCTTATGAGCTGGAAATTCGAGTGGGCTTGACTCATGGAATGCAGGTATGTTGAACCATTAACCACTAGAGTTGTCTCTTGGCTGACCATGGCATAGCCTCAACTGATTGTTCTGCCCCTGCGAATGCCAGTCAAAGTATTCTCAGGAATCGCTCCACCACAGGCCCTCCTAGATGCGATGGCCGCTGCATCGCTTCATCCATCTTCCTCTAGACTGAAACCCCAGCCCAGCTTGCCAGGAGAGGTAGGAAGCAGTCGACCAGTCATGCCACCACGACCAACCGGTGAACCTGTACCTGTCAATTCCGGAGATGCATACGACGACGCACCACCCAGTTACGAGGATGCCATGGGAGACCACCTGAGTCCAGTGGATGGACCACGTCGCGAGTATCACCCACCAGACGCCTCATCACAAAGCACAGTAGAATCTGGAGCTGATGCCAAGTCCATAGCCCAACCGGGTAAGGCGCTTGAGGATGGACCCGCTGCGGAAGGATCCTCGGCGCCTCGTCGAGGCAATCGTGCTTCCTCGGAGTCCTTCGACATGCTACCTACCACACCACCGGAATCTCAATCTGGATCGCCTCCCATATCCCCCGTGCGACGCCCAGCGAGCATGATGAAAATTTCTCAGAACACCGTTGATGAAGAAAGTCCGCCGCAATATGAGCCTGTCGCGGGGAATCACCTGAACGCTCCCCAAGCTGTGCAACGCCAGCCTTCACGGAATAATCTTCGTCCTATGAACTTGGGCGTTCCCAATCGGAAGCCTGTGCCGCGAAGTCCAAATCCTTGAGGTTATGGACTCAACTGTTTCACTAATTTGGTCATATTCTCCCCTCTTTCACGCTTAGTGTCCGGGTTTGAAATTAATTGGAGCTTCATGGCACTTTGCCTGTGATTATTCCAGCACTCATAGCATTACCCATCAAAGAAACTGCATTATTGCTACCTTCGAACTCGATACCCCATCACGTTTGTGTCTTGAAAAGTTTTTCAGGTTATGTTCTTGTTCTTGAAATGCATCATAGCGTTGTGTCTAAGGGATCTATAATACTAGTACTGGTGTAGCGCCTGTTGAATATGATAGTTTATTTACTTCCACTTCCGAATAATGAGCCAAATACCGTCCGATATCATCGTGGCGCGCATCGTGGCGCGCAGGTCAGTATGGAAATAAGTTCAGATGTGCGCTATACCGAAAACGGCTAGCGCACCCTCCACGCGGATTGAGCTTTCCTCTTCCACTTGAGCATATGTCCAATCCTATGGGCATCTGTCCTCAAATTGAATCTTAATCGAAATCCGCTAGACCAGCTCGGACTAACTGGATTAGCCCCCCGACCGAAACATTACCCTCGAGTATTCGACTCGGAACCTCCTAGCAACACGAAAAAGTACATTCACCGCGTCAATGATTTAGCTCGCGACTGACCATCCACGATGCGTCTCCACCTTGTTATCTCGCGCCATGGCCTGCCGGTCACGCGCATTCTCTGGACGACGACTTCGTCTACTTCTGTGTTAGGCGAATATGGGACTCAACGCCCGGCATCAACCGCAGCTGTCGCGTCCTCTCGCACCCCGAACATCGCCTTCTCGAATGGCGGGTACACGGTCGCACAACTCCTCGAGGATGTGAACGAAGTTGTGCCGCTGGAAACTGAACCTAGTATCTTTGATACGGAGTTCAGTGGCCAGTGGGGATTGGAAGATTATGTTGTCGAGGTTGCCGGCTCGGAATGTCTCCATTTTATGGAGGTTGACGGCTTGCTCCGTGACGGAGACGAAGTTGTGTATGTACATCTAACAAATGTTCTTATATCGTAAACTGGACTAATTTCTCGCCTTCTAGCATCCGCGCCCTTCAATTGGCAGACCTACGGACCAGAAGGCTATGTGGTCGCCACCAAATTACCGCGGAGGGCAAGCATCTGATCGACGGCGTGCCTTTCGGGTCACCGTTCTTGAAAAGAACTACCTCTACACGACCTGCAATAACTATTCCCCCAAGAAAGAAGCGGCGCACCGTTTTCTCCGGCTGGGACCACGCTCCAGAATTGGTGGCTGAGGAAGTCCATGCTGACGAGGAAGGGGATGGAGAGTGGCTTCCGCATCCAAACACCGGGTTCGGAAAGGAGCTCTCTGTCATGCCCGCCGAGCACGAAGAGTCCCTAGGCACGGTTATTCGTCACCCTGTTGACCATGCCACGGAATCTGACAGTGAAGTGGATATGTCTGAGATGCCTGAGGTTGAGGAAGATGAACTGGAGAGCGAACTCCAAGCACTCAAAGAGGACTTCGACGAAGCTTCTCAATTTATTGATATCAGGAACCAGACTCGGAATGCCAGTGGGCACCCACTACGTGCTACCTCGATAGTCAAGCGACCAACTTCCAAGGGGTCACTTGCAGCTGCCTCATCTCTTTCCAGCAAGCGGTCTCGTGCGGAAGACCCATCTCCTAGAGCCTCCAAGGCTGTGAGATTCAACAAGGGAGATAAGCAGGAGGATAAGGAAATGCCTGATCTCCCACAACTTCCGCAGGCCGTACACGTACAGATCGAGGAAAGTGCTGCTGCAACCTCTGATTCTGGTTCATCCGAGTCATCCATGTCTTCTTCGGGCAGCGATTCTGACGATGATTCTGATGATGATTCCGATAATGATTCCGATGATGATTCTGATGATGTTGATTCTTCGAGCGAGGTCGAGCCTGCGGCAGAGGCACCTTCTGATTCTCATTCATCCTCAAGCTCCGATGATTCTGATTCATCAGACTCAGATTCCGAAGAGGAAGCCGCCCCTTCTATCCCGGTTTCTGTGGGCGCTCCTGGTGGAGGGTCACTACGCACTAAAAAAAACAACCAGCGCATCAAACTACGCCGCCGTCTATCCAAGCTCAAGGAGCTAGGTGCTCTTCCTGAAAAAGCAGGTTTCGATGCATTGCGAGCTTGGGAAGACAGCCACGGAGGCTGGCATACTCCGGAACAATATCTTAACCCGGAGCCATTCGTGCAACCCCCAAAACCTGTGGAACCGGAACTAGAACCAGAACCAGAACCTGCCGAATCTTCGAAAAAGAAGCAAAAAAGAGAGAAGAAAGACCAGGAGCAAAAAGAGTTCGAAGCCAGGCGCCAAAAATTGCTTAACGATCTTGCATTGGGTAATGGTGTCGATGTGAGCGAAATATCGGAAAAGGAAAATGTCCCACCGGCTGCGTCTGCCGTTGGAGACACCCCTGTTTCAGAAGAAATCTCCGGTAAGGAAGAGCCGGAGCAGGAACCTTCGAACCGACGTACACTGGACATAGCTAGCTCACGACGCATGCTGTTCGGATCTCTTGGAATGCGAACCCCGAAGACCAAGGAAGACGAAGAAGAAACACGGAGAAAGCTTGCTGCCAAAGCTAGTGCATGCGGTCCCCGAAACAAACCCTCTAAGCAAGACATCGGAGAAGAGGCCGACCAGATGCAAGAGGAGGAAGATGCATCCGACATTGATTGGCAAAACAAGCTTGTCATTCGTGCTGTCGAGTGTCTCTATCCCCAGGTTGATATGACCGCGCCTCCTTATCCATTTGTTCAACGTTGGGATAAAGAAGCCAATGCCTTGATTCGTGAGCTCAAAGGGCCCAGTAAGAAGCGGAAGAGAAAGCAGCGTGTTCAAGTCTATGAGGGACATGAGCAAGAAGAATACGATGAAAACGGGTATTATTACGGCCATGATGACAAATATCAAGCTAATGACCAACCGAATAACGGTTATTACGAAGGTGAAGCCGATTCCCATTATGAGGGCCAATGGGAAGGCGAAGCTGCTCCTTACTATGAAGGCCATTATGCAGGCGAAGCTGAAGGAGATCAGATCGATTATGACGATGCTCCTGAGCCTGGACAAGCACCCAACCCCACTTTGGATGACCTACCTGCGATTCCTGCCGACATGAGTTCTGTTCCTGGTTTGACAGAAAGTGAAGCAAAGGTCGGCGCAATCATTGCATTCCGGCAGCTAGACATGTCCAAAGCCACGAACTGGCAACCTCAAATGTCTGAGTACCGAGTAGCCGAGGTACGCTCTATTAAAGACCATGGGGTGATTAATGTACTACTGGCCAAGCGGGACCGAAAGCCCCACTCAGCATCCAGCGAGTATGACGAGCCCCGTCGATTCAGCAAATTTGAAGTACCAGACTTAGCCAACGATGAGGGAGAGGATGATGGCTATCGCGAGCTTGCCTTTGCGGAACTCAGCGATCCGAAGCTTATCCAACCCGCAGCGCAGTCAGGTGCGGAATTTGAAGGCCAGAACAGAGAAGGTAGCATGTCAGTGAAATAAACTCTGATTGAAGGCTTATGCTTACATATCTAAAGTGTCTCTGTAGTTCATGAATCCGTACTGAACGCCCAGCCAACCCTTTCCGAGGAAATGTATATTGACGACACAACCATTGTCACCATCGGAAATGAAGTCAGCCATATTGAGTCGCCTCGTGAATCCCCGGGAATGCCCGATGAACCTATCCAACAAACCCCAGGCAGAGACCTGCCGCAGATTCAAGTCCAGAGTGGATCGATTCAGCGCAGTGTCACTCCTCCCATCCCTTCACCTTCTTTTACTGGATTTCACTCTGCTCGATCCTGGCAGCAGATGACCCCTGGTGTAGAGTTCAGCCGGGAGCTTGAAGGCCATACTCTCATCGGAGGAGACACGCCATCTGCTCTAGTCAATCGGGACGAAGATCCTTCCGCCTTGTCATACGCTTCTGCAAATCAATCCTTCGCGGATGAAACCGAGGACCAGGAAATGTCGGAGCATCAAGAGCATGAGCGCCAGATTGTCAGTGAAAATATTTTACCGCCTGGCGATTCGGGGGACAGCGGTCCTCAGTCTGGCTCACTTCTGTCTACCATTGACCGTAGCGGTGGTAATGGTGGTCAGGGTGGTAATAGTAGTGATGATGATGCGTCGGATTCCGATTCTCTGTTTGTGAAAAGCGATACGAAGAGAGAAAAACATAGTGTGGCTCCCACCAGCTCTTCTGAATCATGGAAAGATCTTTTGAACAGATTAAGGAATGGTCCACCAGACCCAGACAGCAACAACAGCAGCAACAGCGAAGCCAACAGCGAAGCCAACAGCGAAGCCAACAGCGAAGCCAACAGCGAAGCCAACAGCGAAGCCAACAGCGAAGCCAACAGCGAAGCCAACAGCGAAGCCAACAACAGCGAAGCCAACAACAGCGAAGCCAACAACAGCGAAGCCAACAACAGCGAAGCCAACAACAGCGAAGCCAACAATAGCGAAGACAACAACAGCGAAGTTAGCGAAGGCAATCAAAGTCCCGAGCGGCTGGAAGATAGTCTGCAGCACTCCTACCTGGATCTCAATTTCTCATCGCTCGATTTCCCACGGCCATCCAACTCACACTCTCCCAACCCGCCAACGAGTGCCCAACCGGACGCGCAGTCTCAAAAACAAACCTCAATCCTTTCGCCATTTGAGACGAAGCCCGCCGCAACTACTCGCTCCATACTCTCCCAGCGGGTGCATGAACCCGAATCCGCCTCCCAAATTCTCTCCTCCCAGGCATCCGAAGTGATTGACCTCACTTCCAGCCCACGTGAATCACCCAAACCCAGCAGCTCCGATCCGAACCCATCCCAGCGCTCCAAATCTGCAGTGTATGGGAAATCACAACGTAGCAAGGACATCCCTCGCTCATCTGGACGTCCACCCCGAGCTTCTACGGGGAGACTCCAACACATGGTGGAAGTGAGTATTAGTCCTTCCAGCCAGAAGAAGAAGCGCTCGGCACGAAAGTTCTGAGATACGGCTGGATTATGTGTCATTGAAAGTTGAAGAGATATTGGATGTACTTTCATTTTACACGTCTGTATATTTACGGGCGCAGAGCGATGGCGTCTAGGAACTTGCACATTCTTTCTTTTTTTTTTTCCTGGACATTATTTTATTTCGGCTCCAATACAAGATATTATTCTGAAGGTCCTTGCAGATCATGACAAAACCCTGCCAGTGATTGGTTGGATTCATGGATAAGGTGATGTCATGGTAGTTGTATACTTCAAGCTCTAGAGGTATTGTACATATCCCACATCTTCGAAGCCTTGCAGTCAATCAATTGAACTAACCAAGGAACTGGCCTAGGAAAGCAGGTTCTTCTTTCATCTTCCCTTTTTCCCTGCCCCTAACCATGTACCGTCTAAGTACGTGGCCATCTATGCAACTATCCCGGCGGTGTAACTTTCTACTCTCGTCATTACGCCATATTTCCTCACCCCGCATATCCAGCTTATCCTGGACCTCTTCTGCTGCTGCTTCTTCTTCCTCTTCTATCCCTTCAATATCTACCAAGTCGTCCCAATTTAAGCCAATTCAATCCAAACGCAATCTATCCACAATGCCCCAGGAATACAAACTAAAGGACATCTCCTCCTTCGCATCCCTCAACTCTCTAGACAAGGTCGAGGTTGAAATCGAAGGCATTGAGGATGGGAAGGTTCTCCTCGTGAAGCTGAACGATAAAGTCTATGCCCTTAGTCCACGGTGCACGCATTACGGAGCACCACTGAAGAATGGCGTTGTCACTGCAGAAGGGAGGATTACATGTCCCTGGCATGGAGGTGAGATGCTTGTTTGAGTTTCTTTTGGTTAGGGGAAAGAAAAGAACAAAATACTAACTACTATATCTACAGCCTGCTACAATGTCGCAACTGGCGATGTTGAAGATGCTCCAGCTCCCAACGCGCTGAACAAATTCGAGGTCTTCGAAAGAGCAGGCGGCGTCTACATCCTTGCCAAAGAAGAAGATGTCAAAGCAGGACAGCGCAATCCAGTTGTGAAATGCACTGTGTCACAGCCAAAGGAGAAGGTTGTTGTGATTGGAGGGTAAGTCACCCTTTTTTCCTTCATCACTATGCACATGTTTCTACATTTCCTCTCGTTCGAATAATTGGATACCCATACTAACAACAAACAGAGGAAGTGGAACTCTTGGCCTTATCCAAGCTCTCCGCGAGCTAAAATACCCCGGGGCGATCACAATCATCTCCAAAGAGCCCGATCTGATCATAGATCGAACCAAGCTATCCAAAGCCCTAATCACGGACGCAGCCAAAATCCAATGGCGACCACGAGAGTGGTATGCTGAAGCCGCCATAGAAACTATCACAGATGAAGTGACTGCCGTGGACTTCGAACAGAAATCCATCTCCACCAAATCCGGCCAAAACATCCCCTACACCAAACTAGTCCTAGCATCAGGCGGCACCCCACGCAGACTCCCGCTACAAGGCTTCAAAGGCGAGCTCAAGAACGTCTTCACCCTTCGCACCATCCAAGATGTCCGATCAATCCTCGCAGCAGCCGGCGAAGAGAGAAGAAACATCGTGGTAATCGGCAGCTCCTTCATCGGCATGGAAGTCGGCAACGCGCTCTCAAAATCCCACAATGTGACAATAGTAGGCATGGAAACCTCGCCAATGGAGCGTGTAATGGGCGCACAAGTCGGCCGCATCTTCCAATCAAACCTAGAAAAAGCCGGCATCAAATTCCACCTCTCAGCGAACGTGAGCCATGCTACAGCCTCCTCCTCAGATCCGCACACCGTCGGTACTGTCCATCTAAAGAACGGAACAAGCCTCCCAGCCGACCTTGTCATTCAAGGCGTGGGCGTCCGCCCAGCGACAGACTTCCTTCACGACAACAAATCCATAACCCTTGAGAAAGACGGCTCCGTCAAAACAACCCCCCACTTCGTCGTGCCGGGCTTGCAAGACTCCGTCTTCGCCGTCGGCGATATAGCAACATACCCCTACCACGGTCCCGGCGCTGACCCTGCCGGCTCGCCAGTCCGCATCGAGCACTGGGACGTCGCGCAGAACGCGGGCCGTGCTGCTGCACGAGCAATCGTGCATGCGCTGTGTGGTCCGCTGTCGTCCCTGAAACATAAGGTGTTTATTCCGGTGTTTTGGTCCGCGCTTGGGGCGCAGTTGCGGTACTGTGGAAATCCCATTAACGGGTATGACGATGTTATTTTGCAGGAGAAGGGGGAGGCGAAATTCGTTGCGTTCTATACGGCTGGAGAGACCGTTGTGGCGGTTGCCACTATGGGAGTTGATCCGGTTATGGTTAAGTCTGCAGAGCTGATGAGAGTCGGGAAGATGCCGAGCAAGGGAGATATTGCTGGTGGTACGGATGTTTTGAGTCTTAAGGTTTAGCTAGGATATGATGGGATTTGAAGTTTGGATCTTAATGGATATGTCGGGAAATAGTTTGGAATCAAGTGTTTTCTTTGGTCAATTGGCATATACACATTCGAAACAAATCGGAAAATAAGAACAAGCAAACCGGAACGCCCATCCAGGATGTAGTCAACATTGATGTATGATATCGGTGCTCATGGAGACATGTACACAGAGCGAATTTATTCGTCCTTGCTCTTCTTCGACTTGGAAGTGGACTTCTTCTCCTTCTTTTCCTTCTTCTCCTTCACTTTCTTCTCCTTCTTTTCTTTCTTTTCCTTCTTAGGGCTAGGCTCCAGATGCACATCCACAGTCGACAGCTCTTGCACTGCCGACGCCGCCGGGACGTCCATCACGGGAATAGACCCAGAGAGCTTCTTCGGCGATGGGAAGAACGACGGAGGCAAGGACTGTCCCTGGCGCTCAGACTCAGAGAGTCTCTCCTCCTCCTCAACAGAAAGCATAGTCCCCTCAATACTAAGGAACCCGCGATCGCGCTCCGAACCAGGAATGACATCCACATCAACAACACGGAAGCGCACAGAGCCAGTTACGCGGTGTCCAGAAACAGACTGGAAGTAACCGGTGTGAGCAGACGCATCCTCCTCGCCCTCGATCGCGATCTCCTCAGCCGAAAGCGAAGCAGGCTTGAAACATTCCTTCTCGGCGTCGAAGTCGGCCATATCCCCATCAGAGGCCGAGTCGTCATCGGTCAAAGCCGGCGTCTCGGCCTCCTCGCCAGGCGGCACCCACTTCCAGTTCGAAGGCAGACGCTTGCGCTCAACGCCGACAGAGAACAAGTTGAACACGACAGCGCCGAGGAATCCCTCCGACTGCACATTCACCCATCCATCGAGAGTCTGGCCGCGCTTTGGCCGGAACATTAGGAACGTAGCGGTCAGGTAGACGTACAAGACACCGTACTCGTCCGCGGATTTGGCGAGGGTGAGCGGCTCCGGGTTCGGATCCGAGAAAGAGCTTGTATTGGCCGGCGGATTGCTGGAAATCGAGGCATGGGAGTACGCCAGGACGATGCCCTTCAGCGGTGGGAAGTAGGTTAGGAGCAGTGGCGAGAGATGCTCGGCCAGCAGCGAGGCCAGCGCGTGCGTTGGCGAGATGGAGATGGGCGACAGGGGCAGGTAGAGGGTTGCTGTTGTGAGAGTGAAGGGGGACTCGGGATCGGAGTCTTGGACATGTTGTGGAGCGGCGGCTTTTGAGGATGGGGTTTGCTTTCGCTTTTTGGATGGTGATGTGGATGCAGATGCGTCCTTGTTTTTGGATTTGCGCTTGCGCTCTGCGTCCGCTGTGCGCAGCGGCATGTTGTCGATTTCCATTTCGTCAATTGCCATCGTGGAGGCAATTTGGGCGCTCCACGGAGCTTGTCGTGTCAATGTGGAGGGATTAGAGTGCTTCTTTTTTTTTTCTTTTTGGCGTCGAGAACTTTTTTTTTCATTTGGCTTTTGGTATGACGAGATGGGAAGGCGGTGGGACTGGGCGGTGACGGCACATTAAATGGCCCCCGGACTATTTTGGGGTTGGTTACAATCGCCAAGTGGCGCTTAGTATCTATTCTATCAATATTTTTCTTATTTTTGTTTGATATGGTGCAGGTGAGGTTATTCAGGTGAAATTGATTCCCTCGTGATGTCGTCACTTCTGCCTTTCTTCGGGTGGGCTGTTCTCCCCAATGTGAGTGGAGCGCGATGCGGAGCTATACAACACGTGGAATAGGAGCTAATATGAATGACAGTATGCTACATCGTTTCTACAGAGTGTCTACTATGGCATCACCATACGCGCCGGTGAACCCAAGCCACTCCCGCAAACTCCGCGGTTCGAACGTCATCGTCGCCGTATCTTCATCTTCGTGATCACCAGCTACCTCCTCTACACGCTCTACGAGACATTCTACCAGGTGCAGCTTGCAGGTGATTACTATCAAGCCCTCGGGGTATCGCCATTTGCCGATGAACGCGCAATCAAGACCCGATTTCGCCGGCTCGCTGCTCAGTATCACCCCGATAAAGTCGGGCTGGACAGCGGGTCCGATGCTTACTTCCTGTACCTTCGACGCGCGCAGGAAACATTGGTGGACCCGGTGAAGCGATTCGCGTATGACCGGTTTGGAACAGACATGCTTGGATGGGGGGAGCAGAAGACCATGCGCGACTTCTTGATGACCTCGCTGGTCAAGTCGATCATCCCGCAATATGTCGTCGGGTTTATCACAACGCTTGTGCTGAACTGGCTGTGGTGGGCGAATTGGGGCCGTTACGTGAGTATACCATATTACCAGCAGATGTTCAATTCCATTCGCTGACTGTTGTTAGTGGCGCTTCTACACGTTCGCCGCAATGCTGACCCTCGAACTCGGCTTGATTACGCACCCCAAGGCTGTGTTCATGCCTACCTCATACCTTCCCGTCGCGCTACAAGCATGGCTCCCTAGACAATCGTTCTACCTCCTCCCCTTCCAGATCCTGACGCTAGCACGCCGCGCCTCCATCATGCTACACATTTTCATCTCGCAGGCCGCACCACCCACCGCCAAAATGGCCGGGAATGGCAACGGCGATAAGATATCACCGCAGACTGTGCAGCGGATCGGAGAGTTGATCCAGTTGACGCGCGGCACGGATATGGAGGCGACGCGGGCGCTGCAGATGGGCCTCGCACCTTTCCGTGGTGATCGTGAAAATGTGTCGAGGCTCCGGCGGGGTATGAAGGAAGGGCTGATCCTCGGCGGGGTGCGGTCCAGTCCTGAGGTGCAACGTGCCGTGGCACAAGTGGTTGAACGACGCAAGGCCGAGGGTGACAGTAAGCGCGATTGATGGTTGAAAGAGGTTAGATGTATATTACATATAAGCTATTGTATTCCCATTGTAATCCGACCCGATTCTGAATTTTTGTCATTTATCTGGACGATCTCTTGGCGGTGTCGCGTAATTTGGCCATTCTTTTGGTTCCGTGGACTAATTAGCGAAGTTCACGTTTCCCTGGCACGTAGAGCCGTAGAGCCGTGGTGGCTTGAGAAGACTCTCGTGATACCCTCACCAGATCTGTTGAGAATGGGTCCCTCTGGACTGGATCTCCAATAGATGTGAGTTATCTGAGTGAACGACGAAAAAGACGCATCTCTCGAGACATCATGCGGTCAGTGAGTTATTTTTTCTCCGGGATGCAGCGGGTGTGAAATGAGATCAACGGATTAGGGTTGGGTTTGTGTATGGAGATATGGAATGTCGAGTTTCTAGCCCTGTACGAGAGGGCAATAGCCGGACGGAGAGAAGACGCAGATATCATAGACAAATCCAATACAAATACAAATATAAGAAGAGACCAAAAGACGAACAAAAGAAACGAAGCTGTATATCGGTATCGTACGGTACTGTCACCCCCTCGTATCACGCCCTCCCCGTTGGTCCCGAAGTGGCTGGACGCAAGTTGTAATGACAGTACCAGGCCCGATGTCCACACCTTCAACACCATCCCCTGTGCTTCATGGCCTGAATGAGTTTTTTTTTTCTTAAACGATGAAGAGGGCCCACGATCCCTTTTTACTTCGCCCCTTCCTTGTCCTTCTTCCCTTTCCCCTTCCCCCTTCCCCCTCCCATCCCTCTTTCTCACAGACTATGCGACTACACATACTTCTTCATCTATAACGGGCGGTAGAGACACATACCACGTCACGGTGAATTGCCTTCCGTCAATTATTCCCCTTCCATATCCGGTACCGCGCAAATCCCGTTTCCAACACCCATCCATCATGCCCGCCGCTACTCCAAATGGTCGCTCACGCGGAGCCAAGAATTCACCCAACTCCTTGATGGTGGTTCTCAAGCTATCTGGGGATGCCCTCCAGCAGTTCGCCAGTCCCAGCAAGAGCCAAAATAATACTCCCAACATTAAATCCAACGACAACTCTTCACCAGCCTCCTCCGCCGAGCTCCCTACTGTCCGCCCATCTTCTGCCGATAATGGCTCCGACGCCGACGCCAATTCTACGCCCGCCACAGGGGCGACTGCAGGCGATGCACAACGTCGGAAGGGAGTTCCGGGTCCTAAGCCAGGAAACAAAAGAACAAAAGACCAAACCGACCCTACCGCAAAGTCACGGGGACGCCCTGGCCCCAAGAAGAAACCCAGACTGTAAGCCAACCCGACACATTTTCGAATGAGCATAATTCCAGAAAAGAAAATAGTCGAACTAACATATCATCGATCTTAGTGACGAAGGCGAAGCCACAAAGATTCCAGCTGCACAGCGTCTGGGACCAAAAGCCAATACGGGAGCCATCAACGCCGGTCTGCGCGCGCTAGATCGCACCGGAGCCGCGTGTCGCAAATGGGAGCGCAAGCCCCTACAGCTCCGCAGCTTCACCGGCATTTTGTGGCAACTTCCATCCTGGCGCACACCGGGTATGCCCAAGTCCGGTGACGCGGTTAATGGCAAGGTTGCAGCGCTGGAAAGTGGCGACAGCGACACAAAGACCACGCTTCATGCCCCCGGCACCGACACGGCCAATGGCAGCAGTGCTGTGCCTAGTGAGAAGAGCAACTCTGGGGATGGCGATGTCACCCCTACTTCTCATCTAGTCGAGCCCTCCTCGCCAGCCATTGCTATGACAGCTTGAATACGACCGTGACGAGTTCGGATGTGGTTTTCGTGCTGTACTTATAAGTTTCGCGCATCTTCTGTGTCTTTCTTTCTTCTTCTTTACTTAGGGTTTTATGTCGGGTTTGGGTTTGGCGTTGGAGGGAACTGTTTTTATGGCTAATGGCCTTTCTGCACGAAGGGCTCTTTTTTTCCATGTGCACGGGTTGTAGCCGGGGATCTGGTTATTTCCCTCGGTGTGTTCTGTATTATAGCCCTTTTCTTCTTCTTCTTCTTTTTTCTTCTGCTGACATCAGCTATGTTTACATCTTCTGCTCGAAGATCTTGCTCTGTGGGCACAACGCAGTTAATTTTGCTCATGTGGTCTGTTTATACATGATAGTATAGAGCTATATACTACTCCCTTAGATCTACCTATGTTGTATCTACGTATTACCGCCTTTCCTATGCTACATCTTCCCTTGTGCTCACCGAGTACTCCATAGACCTGCTCTGATCATCATAGATCTGCTTACTGAACAAGACTGATCCACCCGTGGACTCACTGATACTCGCTGAGCGCTCTGATTGGTTGTTTCCCGCTGAGTCTGGGCCAGGCCGCAGTTTTAGGTTTAGCGCGCCTCCGTATACTAAGTAGCATTTTTGGCTCGCAGGCCTTGATGAGCTGGTCGATGCAATTAACGACCCAACAATTGCTCTCCAAGATGAGGTGCGAGGTGTACAATGGATCTTGGAGCATCTGTTCGAAGAGGAAAAACTTCCAGCATCGTTATACGATGAACTAGAATATAGCCGAGGGGTCAAATCCTCGGCCAAGTCCTGGACAAAAACCATAAGAAAGATTGCTGTTTTTTCATGAAGGATGGAAAGTAATCCTTTGTGGAAAATGGTCCCGGAATCAAAGGAGCAGAGACTGGCAAGTGAAGACGTTCCAGGTATAACTTCCTAGTTAATTTTTTGGTTATAGCCTTTCTAAACTGAATACACGGCTACCTCTATACAAGAGCTGAGCTCGCCGTCAAAGTCTTGGCGATATCGTGAGAAATCTGACACAGCTGCAAAAGAGTCTAGCCGTGGCTGTCTCTGCATGGACACATGCACCAACGAGGGCAGTCAAAGACCCTGGGATAAGAACAAGAACCGGCTATCGATGAAGATCAAGGACTATGTTAGCAAACTTGGTGGCGGCTCATTCTTGTATCGAGTGTCTACTTGGGCCGCTTTAGCTGCGATGATGGCCTTTTTCACTCCGGTCATTCACAGTAGGCACTTGGACAACGAGTTGGGGCCGGGTATCTATACATCCAATTCTCTAGAATGGGTCCTGAATTGGGTTCCGTCAATAGTGCCTTGTTGGTCTTCAAAGACCCTGGTTTCCGCAATTTGGATGTCTAGAGGCCCTCTCTTCCCGAGTGGCAGCAGATCATCGTAACTTGGACACGAAAGTCACTTTCGAATGCACCGGATTCGGTACATCCGAAATGAAGAACAGCAGACATCATCCAAGGGTATTTCGAAGCCAGGTTCTCTAAAACAAACTGTCTACCACAACCCAGCAAGGTCTCATAGACCGCTGCATTTAGTCATACAGGATGTGGGGCGCTGTCTGTATCATTGGCGATGATAACTAGTGAGCCTGGCCCTTATACTATCACTAGCTTCATTATCAATCACACTTTTCATTGTGGAGACGTAAGCTGGCCACTCTTTTGCTTTGAGTACTTCCTATAGATGGTCCACATTCTCGCTAAGGACCTCAGCCCCAAGGAAATCACCACTGTCAGCCTCCTTTGACATTTTCTACACTGCCAAAGACCGACCCGATGACGTCAAGATCGGAGTCACAAGTCAAGCGCCTCTTCATGTTTTCTCGGACTAGGAGGATGGTTATTCGGGATATTTCCATGCCCAATCTTAAGCCTGTCTCTGAGATTATTGATTCATCATATTCCTCTCGGCTGTCTGGATTGGGGTTTTGCCTAACCAAATTGGGGCCGAGAAGTTAGTGATGTATTTGTGATGACAAATGTTATCGGCCAGCCTTAGCTGACTACATGCGAATGAGTTGTCAGTCTTACATGAGATTTGGCGTTCTCTTTGTGTGTCTCTAGATTATATATAGCCAAAATCCATATTTTCTATAGAAGTATCGCAAAACATCTTCATCATGGGCCAACCATCAATCCCCCCTACCCCCACCTCCGCCAGTGCGGCCGGTAAAACCGCCATCATCACTGGCGGTAACACTGGAATTGGCTACGAAGTCGCTCGTCAGCTCCTCCTCCTCAAAGCATCACGCGTTATTATAACCGTCCGATCAACCAGCAAAGGTCAGGAAGCTGTCGCCTCACTACGCGCCCATCCGGAAGTGAAAAAAGCCAACCCTACCGCCACGATTGAATTCTTCCATCTCGATCTTGACGATTTTCAATCCGGCGTGGAGTTTGCAAAAAAGATCCGCGCCGAGGTCTCTGAACTACATATTCTTATCTGCAACGGTGGTGTCAATCTGATCAGCTACGAAGCTAGCAAGAGTGGTCATGAACGTGTTATGCAGGTCAACTGCTACACTCATTTCCTAGTTACATTAGAACTCCTTCCTCTTCTTCGTGCGACGGCAGTGAGCTGTGGCGAACCATCACGTCTCACGTTCGTCGGGTCGAGTATCCAAAACTTCAACACACTGGCGAAAAAGCCTCTAACAGATTCCAAGACTGTGATCGAACACTACGATGACAGACAGATATACAGCGGGCTAAATCGGTACGCGGATAGTAAATTAGCCGTGCATGCGTTCGTGCAGCGACTAGCGAACATCGTGCCGTCTTCAGAGCTTATCATCAACGATCTATGTCCTGGCATGGTAGCTACCAACTTCGACCGTGGACTGCCGCTCTGGTTGAAGCCTGTTATGGCCGTGTTGAGGAGGCTGATTGCGAGAACGGTCGATGACGGGGCAAGGACGGTTATCTATGCGGCTGTTGTTGCCGGGCAGGAGACCCATGGAAAGTTTTTGCAGAGTAACAAGGTGGATCCGTGAGTGCTTCCCCCTGCAGTGAATACTCGAGCATGCTAATGATTACTCTAGAGGCGCACCCATCCTTCAGGAGAAGGTCGGACAGACCTTTAGCGAGAGATTGTGGAAGGACATTATCACGGAGGCTAGCAAGTATGACGCCGAGTTGCAGAGCTTTGCTTGATTTATACCACGGAAATTGTTGGACGTCTCTGTTATTATGTTCTGTTCTCTATCAGTTACTATGGCTTCGTGTGGGATAGGCCACAGCATTTATACACATCTACGATGAAGCATTTCGATATTATATACACAAAATGCATACCAGCTCCGCCGTATAATACGGTAGGACAGTTGTAAAGGTCTTGAGTAGTCAGACTATATCATCAACTAACAAAACCCACTCAAGAAATCTACTAGAATATCAAGCACCCTCGCGTGAATCTAATCCGCAAGCCCCTTGCCCAAATAATCCAACAGATTGGTCCGATGTGTTTAATATAGACTAGACATGCATCAAAAAAACGGAGCTGCATTAGAGGATGGAGTACCGTACTAGGCAAGTATGACCAGATCGGTTTTAGGACCTACGCTACAATCTCTTGCCCTGTCCTGGATATGATCCGTCTTGCTCTTCCTCGGTTGCCCGGATGAATCGTTGGTTCATACCTATACGACATTATGAGCAATATATATCTGAGAGTTACTCCTTTCCTTCATTTACACAAATCATATAGTAAAACCATTTACTTATCACCTCATCACCATGAACCGCATCGACGTGCACCACCACTTCATCCCCCCGGCCTATGTCAACGGTATCTTACCTTCCCGGAAACATAATAAACATAATTAACAAGACTATAGCCTTCAACTCAACCTCTGGTGACCCCTCCGGCTGGCACCTCCCCAAATGGACCCCAGAATCGACCCTCTCCTTGATGACCTCCCATTCCACCCGCGCAGCCATTCTCTCCCTGACCGCACCGGGCACCTCTATCCTATCCGATTCCCCTATGGACTCAGCGGCCCTCGCCCGGCAAGTGAATCTCTATGGTTGCCAACTTCACCGGGAAAACCCCACTCGGTTTGGTTTCTTTGCTAGCCTCCCGCATCTGACACCTGAAACCATCCCATCGGCCATTGAGGAAGTCGCTTATGCTCTGGACACACTCCAGGCTGATGGTATCACTCTGTACACTCGGTATAGTGGAACTGGATATCTCGGTCATGCTGCTTTTGCGCCACTCTGGGAGGAATTGAACCGCCGAAAGGCAGTAGTTTTTATCCATCCGACAAACATCACTTCGGACGCTCAGGATCAGCCTCAGATGGGCATTGCAAAGCTGCCACAGCCGATTATTGATTATCCTCACGAGACATGCCGAACCGCGGTCGACCTGATTACCTCTGGAGCTATTTCGAAGAACCCCGATGTCAAGATCATTCTGTCCCACGGAGGCGGAACACTGCCTGTTCTTGCTACTCGGGCGGCAAATCTATTGTACGATGCGGGTCTGACCGAGATCACCCCAGAGATATTCATGGAGCAGGCTAGGGGTTTTTATCTTGATCTTGCGCTTTCCGGGAACGAGGGGAATTTGGAGTTGCTGTTGGGCAAGACCGGGTTTGCAAAGCCAGGTCATGTACTATATGGCAGTGACTTCCCTTATGCTCCAGTTAACACCATTAACAAGTATGTAGGGATGATGGAGGGATTCTTCGCAAGAGAAGAGGAGAAGGAAGAGGAGATTGCCCGGGGTGCGGCGGTAGAGTTATTCCCGCGATTTCGGATTGAGGAGGATAGGGAGGAGGTACTGACGAACCCAGGCTATTGATAGATACGTATATACAGGGTTGTGTGGAGAGAAATACATTATCATTTGACGATGGTATACCTGAAGGGGAACACTTCCATCTTTTACTTCTTAGTATTCAATCTAACACTTGTAGTACTTTAACAGATTTCAGCTTCTCATTGATAATGTTAACTAGTTAACTAGTTAACTAAATAACAGATAGGTTATTAATACCGGTGAATGAACATATCTACAACGATCGATGTGTTTACTACATGCGAAGAAGCTATGTATATCGGTAGCACAGTACACGGGCATGCCTAAGTCCACATCAGCTCGTGACATTATGCTCGTCTCCCCTCTTTTCCTTGACACTGTCCTTCTCCCCGCACTCTGTGCATGACTGAGACTATTCGTGGTTTCTCAAGATCTAGCTATTTCACTATGACTTATATCACTGTGACTAGGGTCTGAAATTCCGGATTTGACGGCTGTATTTCTCTTTGAATATAATTATAGTGAGGTCGCAACGTGGTAAGATCTGCTGCTTTCGGACCTGTCACGCAACGTCGGCACTTTTGCCGGTCTTGTTTCCACGCATCTTTTACATATTCCAGACCTTCCACGCACTTTCGCACCAAATGCACATATGATCCCCACGCACTTTGCGCAGTAGCTTCAACTACCACGCACTAGAAGGTCTGTCTTCACACGCACCACTACAATGGCTAATGCTTAGTACCACGCACTTACAGAACCCCTCCACTGAGTAGCGCAAGTGTCTAAACGAAAGAACTGTGGAGCCAAAAGCCAGAAGCGAAGCAGGAACACAGAAATAGTGGCCTTGGTTTCGTGGCATCAGTTGGGGGGCGACCCGTGAACATCATGGCCGATGCTCCATTCTCCCCATCCGGTGGAGCTCGAGCTCCGACCTCGTACCCCAACATCTCCTCCATCCCACGCCGCTCCTCCTACGCTTCAGTAGTATCTGGCAACACATTTTCCTCACCAACCTCTACTTCCTTCTCACATCTACTCAACGACTCCCATCCAATCCCCTACCCCCCGTCCGACAGCCGAGTCCACCGGGCTCCGTTCGGCGTGGATGCCGCAGACATGCACATGAACTCCGCCTGGAGAAACACAGGTTCAACAGACTCACTTCCTCCCTGGTCCCGCAAGTATGCCGGCTTTCTACGCTCGGCCGAGTTTCCGCACGGCCTAGGTCTCACCGACAGCCCGGCCTTCCTCATTCCATCTTACCTCCGCAACTCCCGCTACATCGCCCGTCTCGAAACAGCCCACCGCGCTAAGCTCGCTGCTCAGCAGCGAGAACCCTCCTCATCCACAACCTCTAATCCTCCCCTTTCCGCATCCTCCAGCAATGTCCATCTGCCCCGCATTGCCCCGTCGCACCGCGGCATGACATATGATATCATAGAGAAGGAACCGTCGGCACCGGCCGATCCCCTCATGCCCTTGCCTAGCCAGTGGAGCTCCGTAGACAAGTTTTCTGGTCTGGAACTGTCTAACGAAAACTTCGATGTTCGCTACACTGGTCCCATGCACAAGCATGATCATGAGGCCGCTGCCTTGCGCGCAGATCACCCTATGCCGCCGCAGTGCGGGATCTACTACTTTGAAGTTAAGATTGAGTCAAAGCCGAAGGAAGGGTATGTGGATGAGCTGCTCGGTGGATATTGGGGGTAGAGGCTGACCCTTTTTTTTCTAGCATGATCGGCATTGGCTTTTCTAGCCCCAAAGCGTCCGTTGAGAGGCTTCCCGGTTGGGAGACAGAATCTTGGGCTTACCATGGTGATGATGGAAAGTCGTTCTTTGGCGAGAGTCAAGCACAAGGTCGAGCGTATGGACCGACGTTTGGTGCTGGCGATACAGTCGGATGTGGTGTGAATTTCTCTACAGGATCTGCGTTCTTCACTAAGAATGGCGTTTTCTTGGGTAGGTTTTTGTGTGGAATGTAATGTGGATATCTTAGGCTAATTTTGACAGGAAATGCGTTTCACGATCTGCGCAATACGAATCTTTTCCCGTCTGTCGGAATGAAGAAACTACCGCCAGTACATCTCAAAACGAACTTTGGACAGGAGCCTTTCGTTTTTGATATTGATGGCATGGTCAAGGTTTGTGCTGTTTCCATCCCATACTCGGAAGTTGTCGAGCTAATTCCCACCAGCAAGAGAGATTCAACGTTCTGTCAGAGATCAACGAAACATCCACGGCTGGTCTACAACCACCGTTAGACGAGTCGACACTTTTGCAAGAGTTAGTAGCACAGTTCCTCGCCCATGACGGCTACGTAGACACGGCTCGTGCATTCGCAGAAGAGGTGGCCACCGAAACACGGGCCCTGCAGAACGGTCGCAACGAGCCACTGAAGAAATACGAAGTCGAGGAAGACCGCGAGGCTATCAACCGGAACAGTGAGTCTACACCTCCGCATTCCTCCCATCGCCAAGTCCCCACTGACAGCCCATAGAAATCCGCTCCGCAATCCTAGACGGCGACATCGACAAGGCCCTCAAGCACACCAAAGCTTACTACTCCAACGTCCTAGAAGACCATCCAGAAATCTACTTCAAATTGCGCTGCCGCAAATTCCTTGAAATGATGCGGCAGTCCAACGAACTCTCCGTGGCAACCGCCGCGAAGCGCCGCCGCTCGACATCCTCCAACTCGCACGAGCATGCTGTCTTCGATCAGGAGATGGAGCTCGACGACGGGGATGGCGACGCCTGGGCCGCGGACGGCATGGATACCGAAGAACCAGAGGTCGTGGCGCAGTTCAACCAGCTCCTCACAGAGGCAGTACAGTATGGCCAGCAGCTGCGTGCTGATTACCCCACCGACGAGAACGGCGGCGATAAGAAGCTGCTGGATGATATTTTCTCGCTAGTGGCGTATCCTGATCCGAAGAGATCTGTTCATGGCCATTACCTCGATTCTGAGGGGCGGGTTGCTGTGGCCGAGGAGTTGAATTCGGCTATTCTTGGTATGTTGCTTCACCTATTTATTCTGCTGCGTTGTCTCTGCTTCCTACTTGCAAGCAAAAATGCTAACACAGCACTGTATAGTCTCATTGGGCAAATCATCTGCAGCAGCGCTGGAAAGGCTATACCAGCAGACTGAAGTGCTGGTTAATGAGATCAGTGAAGACGGCGGCGCTGGGGCGTTCATTAATGTTCGGGATGACATTTTGCTTTGACTGGCGCTGGGTTAGCATCTTGTTGTCCTTTCCTTCTTTTTTTTTCTTCTTCATTGATGTTCCTTTGTGTGGACGGGCCTACCGATCTCATATATCAGTTTTGGCTTCATGTTCATGTTGATTTACTTCTACTTTCACGACTCTCTATTTTTTCCACTTTCCTTTTGTCAGATTAACTTCTACGTATCTCTTAGCCAGAATGATGAGTCCGCTTGGGATTAATTTTGAAAGTTCAATGACCTACCTAGGTACTGGGTACTGGTAGCATTGTATACAATTCTTTGTGACGTCAAGTTCATTCTATACCTAGAGGCGGTGAGGTCCGGCAATATAAAAGCGGTAAGGCCTCGCGACCTCGCGAACGCTGGGGCTTATCTCATCCCGGCTAAATTTGGGTATCCATCGATCTCCGCCTCCTCGAATTAAAGGGACTCGATAATACGGAGTAGTCTGTGATACCTCGAACCTACAAAATCTTCTGATGATCAGTCCTCTCCACACACTCAGCTCCCCAAAGGGGCCACATTCTTGACATGGATCCACATAACTATGAGGATCTCAGCATTCCTACTCATTCACGCGCCTCCACCACCCTACGCTGCTGCTGCGGCCACAATGATTGTGCTTTGCTCGAGCATAACAATGTAGCTCTTGAGGGGTTGGAGAAAGACCTCGCGACTGCTGCTAGGCTAGGTCAGGTACGTCTCTTTGTCGAATTAGTTGCCCAAATCATGTGGGTATGACAACACGCCAAGCTGTTTGGAGGCTGGCTGAACCATGCATGTTCGATTTGATACATCAGCTTATCCTCATTCCTCGCGGAACACTCTGTATCTCATTACTTCTGTTCTCCTTTACTTCTTCATTTCAACTACTCGGACTGCACATTCTGCATACCTTGTGCACACCCCACATGATTTGGAATCAAATGGCCACCCTTGGATCACAATCTCCCATTCTCTCTTACTGTGTTGGCGTCCGTCATGGCCACCTTTCATGATTATACTGTCAAGGCAGAATGTTTGGAGCCATCATCACTGACTTTTGCCCTACAGGCCTTGCTCCACCGTCATGAAAGCTATATGGCTGAAGCGGAAGAGGATCGTCATCGTTTGGTCGGCAGCATTGAGGATCTAGAACGTGAAAAGCAACAAGTTCAAGCAGAAAATGCGCGCATCATCGAAGAGAATCGCAGTTTATTAGAGCAACTTGACAGTCTGAATCAAGCGGTCACCGAGTCTGACAACCATGTGAAGTCCCTAACAGTTACTTTGGAGAAAACCGAGTCAGATTTGCGAAGATTGACAGTGGCTGCAACGCGGGCCGTAGAGCTCGAGGCGCAACTAGCTCTCATGGAGACGGAGCAGTCTAAGCTCCAAGAAAGTCTTATGTCGGTGCAGGAAGACGAGAAATCGGCCGTCCAACGGTGGAGAAAAGCAGAGAGCACGCTGCGAGACCTTCACGATCAAGTCGACCGTATCGAGAGAGAGGCACGCGAGGAGAGGGATCGACATACTGAGCTCGTCCAACGCATGGAACGTAAGAGGGATGTGGAGCGCGAGCTAGACAATGCAGCGGGACGTCTCAAGGGTGCCGCCGCAGCCTCCGAACTCAACCGCAATGCAGGTGGTACAAACGTTGTCTCTCGTTTCGTTAAGGACATATTGCAAGACAACGCCAATCTGCAGGTTGGGATTATGGAGCTACGCGACATGCTTCAAAGCTCGAATGAAGAAGTGCAAAATCTACGGGAACAGGTTATCTCTCATCAGCCCCTGGCCGGCGTCGATGGTGACAATACACAGCCAAGGCCTCCTCCCATCACGCTGAGCGAGGAGCTACGAGCGAAGGAAGAACGACGCGTCTCTCAGGAATTGCACATCCATCATCATTTCCACACACCAACTCCAGCCCCAACTACGAAGAAGGAAAAAAGCACGCTCAACCGTCGCGTGAAGAAACGCCGCGCCGCTATGGGAAGCCCGGCAGTGCTGCATTCTGCGACGCGGGCCAACTCGCCTCGAAGAGCCATTCATCGCTCCCAGTCATCTGGGTCCTCTATGTCAACCATTCTATCGCAAACCTCTGTCTCCATCCCACCCTATTCATCCTCCCGCCGCTGGTCCTCAAACTCGCGTGCTGGGGATTCGCTGGCAAGCTCTCCTCGGTCCACGTTCCGGACGTCATCGATATTTGATCGTGTTGAACGTGGCCCTGATTTCTCACAGTCTACCAGCCCTGATAGCACCGTGTTCTCTTCCCCTTTGATGCAGACACGGAACCTGAAGGGTCTTGATATGCCATACCGCCCAGTCGGTGGCTTTGATAATCACGATGCACCCGACGATCTATCTGCATTTGATAATGATTTCTACAGTCGCCAAGACTTCTTTAACACGGGGGATAATCTCATAAGAGAGCCGGCTATCCCCGAGGAGTCCGAACCATCTCCACCAATGTCATACTTCTCGCCTATGGGTGAACCACTGACGACCACTGATGAAATTTTTACTATGCATGTACAGCCATCTTCCTTGCGCAGATCTTCTTCCCATGACAGCTTGCTCTCCATCTCCGTTGCTGGGATGGACATTCATACACCCACAAGTCGCCACAAGCGAATGGGAGACTGGCATCCCGGCATGCGGATCCCTCGGCGCATTTTGTCACCCAGTGTCGAACTAGTGTTAACACCCCCGGTAATCTCAACTCCGGCCGTCACAGCCGATCGTGCAAAGAGCTCAGAGTATACATCCCAGTCATTGCTTGCTTCCATGGCTGCGGGAAACAGCACGAAGTCCGACACGGCATCCGTTGTATCCACCGACAGCACCAGCACCCACTCAACCGCACTTCATGGGCCCGACAAAGTTAAGTTCGGTCGCCGCGTGGGAGGCTGGGTCCTAGGCCGTTGGGGCATGGCACCGGTCTCATCTGAGAGTGACTCGCAAGATCCGACAGACTCATCGAACACGTCTGTGACATCGTCTTCTGCGTTTGAGCCCAAACCTCGTGACCCGCTAGCTCACCGCTTCAGATTCCCAGGTGTGAATCAGAAGGGCCCGATAATGGGCTTGCGCCCTCCACCTGCTGCTCCAATCTCTATTCATGCAGAAAGCATAGACGAGAATCTGCTGCGAGAGAGTCTAGCTGAAGAGAATAGCTAGATTCCTCGCGGTCTAAATATCTGCACATCCATTGTTTTTTAGCGTTTACACTCGTTTTAATCTTGCATTTACTTTTCTTTTGTTTACTTGTGCATCCTCGTTCGGTTGTTGCATTTCTTGGATTCCTGGTTTGGGATGGCGCGAGTTGCGATGATACCCATGCTTTCGTCTTTGGTTTCCTAGAATTATCTATATTATACGATGTACACTCTTTGGTCATTTTCACAATGTGTATTTTGCAACAGGATCCTGTAGCTTAGAGTGGTTTTTCTCGGTGTCTTTTATGCTTATTTTTGAAGGATTTTGATAGGGGACTGATATATACACTTCGTCGAGTGCCTCGAGACAGTTGGAGTTTTATTCGTCAAGATAATCAACTTGAACAGTTTCGCATGGAGTTCCCTTGGAGCTGGTTATATACTGTGACAACAAGTTTCATGCAATAACTAACTTTTGAATGATTTGCATGATATCACCTTCCCTATTCATACTCATGGCCTCGTGATGTAAACTCAGTTCAAGTTGCTTATTTCGACCGCGAAATCCGATATGTCCGGAGCGGGATGCTGGTCGAATGGAAGAAACCCGTCTGGTCTTCTGCTGGTGTCGATTCGAATGGGAGGGCCTCAAAAGCGAGTGAGTTGGTTTCTGTTGATGTTTAGTTGCGTAAGGCATGACCATCAACGTCCATGTATGAACTTCAAGACTCACCACAGGCATTTAGAAACGTGCGGAAAGTATTTTCATTGCGCAGGCTAACCGCAGTGATGAATTCTTCAATGTTATAGTTCTCAAAAAGATCCTGCACAGTAGACAGGAGTGAGGGAACAAGGTCGGTATCATAAACCTAGGTATGTAAGCAAAAAAACCTAAGTGAACAGCTCATAAAGACACTCACTAGATCAGCACCGAGAGCAACATCGAACTTCAGCCCTGTCCCTTCCTCACCCTCATCAGAGCCCAACCCAGCAAGATCCCCCACCTTCTCCAGCGGAGTTCCCCACTCCCAGACAGCAGGATAAATAGGAATGGATTCACGCCCATGCAAATTATGCTTGACACAAGCACGAATATTATCAACAAGTGCGGGCTCACGATCAGTAGCAACAATAGAGCGCACACCAAGATGGCGTGCACAAAGAAACGACAAGAATCCCGTGCCAGCTCCCAGTTCGATAACGCGTTTACCGCGCACAAGAGCCTCGCCCGCCTCAGACGCCAGGAACGAACCGAGGTGCAGAGCAGCCTCCCATGTCCGGTTACCTGTAGTTCCAGCGTACAGAATCACGCCGCGCGATTCAGAGGTCGTGACGGTACGCTTGGGACAATTTCCCGCGCTGGATGTTGGCGCTGTGTACTTGACTAACGACAGCTGCTGCGCTTGCTGCAGGGCTGAAGGTTTCGGCTGTGAGACTAGTGTGCTCCAGCTTTCCATGAGATCATCGTTGATCTCCTGTATTTGGGGGAGATCAGAGGTTAGATAGGTGGAATCAAGGAATATAAAAGTGGGTTTTGGTTTTGTATTGGTGTGAGGTGGATGTATATGGGATAGCAAAGGAAAAGATAGGAAGTTCAAAATGCAAAATAGCATAATACAAACAGGTGGACAGGCATACATCCTCCTCGGGGTTGATAATTGATTCCTCGATGCGTGATATAAGCTGTTTCAGCACTCGGCTTCGGTATCTGTCCGGTGGGACGGGGAAGACTGCATTTTCGTTGAACATGCGCTCGTATAGAGCTGTTTGCACAGCTGGCTGAATCAGCACAGGGCCTGGTGGGAGGTCCAGTTGCTGGAGCTCAACCAGCTGGAAGTATTGCGCCGCTAATTTATCAATAGAGTCGGTCATGACGGTCGGATGAAGACTAATGAATGAATTTGATACCATAGGAGATCGATATTATTGGAGCCCGGGGAGGAGAGTGGATGAGTCAGGAATGAGATAAGCAAGGGCTGATCAATACATTATGCCTCAGGCAGAAACCGAATTAGTCATATACGCCTGAGGCAAATAGCTCAAACAGGCTAGCGTCTACCCTAGCCGAGCCCACACCACACGAAAATTGAAAGTTCGACATCCCCAGTGACCCCGTCGACACTTCCTCCATCCAACGCACACACCAAAATGGCCGACTCTCCCGTCACTCTGCGGACTCGCAAGTTCATCCGCAACCCTCTGCTTGCCCGCAAGCAGATGGTCGTGTAAGAACCCCCCTGATTTTCCCCCTCGTATTGGATCTGTGTGTGGGAAATGCATCGCAGGCGCGCAATATGGAAATTCGACAACCACCCAGCACAAGAGAAAGAGAAAGAGAAATACAATCGGACCGCCGCAACACACACAGAATCAAGCATCGAAAACCCAAAAGCCAGAAAACCCCGATCTGACATCTTTTCGCGAATATCTAGGGACGTCCTCCACCCCAACCGCCCCAACGTCTCCAAGGACGAGCTCCGTGAGAAGCTGGCCGATCTGTACAAGTCCAACAAGGACCAGGTCTCCGTCTTCGGTTTCCGCACACAGTACGGTGGTGGCAAGAGCACCGGCTTCGCTCTGGTCTACGACTCCTCCGAGGCCCTCAAGAAGTTCGAGCCTCACTACCGTCTCGTCCGTATCGGTGCCGCCAACAAGATCGAGAAGGCTTCCCGCCAGCAGCGTATGTCTTTCTCTTCGTCTCTGCGATTATCAATCGCAAACTATGATGGCATGTGCATTTTTGCTAACCTCCTCCTACAGGCAAGCAACGGAAGAACCGTTCCAAGAAGTTCCGCGGTATCGCCAAGGTCAAGGGCCCCAAGAAGAGCAAGGATTAAACGCCTCATCTGTAACTATTCGCACGATTCAACATGGACCGATGATGCGGCATGGCGCGATGGGAAAGATTATGGCGGTGGCGGCTTTGGCTCTGGAGTTTCCCACCTGGTTATGGCTTGTCTGGACCCAGGTGCGGTCGGTCGTGTGTGGGGGGAGTGGTTTATCTTCCTTTTCAGCGAACATCAGACTAAAACCCAAAATGATGCCCGTTGAATGGTGAAGATCGTGGATACTCTTTTTTCTTCCTGTGCTTGTTGGAGCTGGTGATTCCCGAGAAAAAAAAAAGGCCTGACGATCCCCATGGAAATCTAAAACAGGGCGTCAGTGTTGTGGTTCTCTGTTTGTATGTTTTTTGGGGAGGGGATCATCAGTCTTCGTGAAGACGGCCAGGGTTATGAGAATCCGGGCTTCGGCTGTTTGCCCGGGATGAAATTACATTTTACTTGTTTCTCTTCACTCGGTCTGGCGGTCTTGTAGACTGGACTTGTATACGGGGCCATGATGTCTAGATCTAGTGTAGTTGGATTTCCAGACTGTAAAGTGAAGAACCTCTGCCGTGTAGTCGAGGCTTGGTCTATATCAAGCCATGCCCTCCACGTTATATGCTTCAAATGCGGAGTACATACTTGACACAACGGACGGTTGATATGGTAACAGTTAACCACCTTCTTGCCTACATCAATGAATGCCACTACTATATCAATACTAAAACCAAAAAGAGTGAAATAATCATGGCAGCCCCTTGGCCAAAAGCCCAATCTAATTCCTCAAGAACCAAATTTCCCAGTAAGCATTCTAATCAAATTTCGTTATTTCGGAGATAAAATCTGGGAAAATACTCCGCCAAAGCATTAGTTAGGTTACATAGGCAACTTGAAAGTTATTGTCCGAGGCGCTAAAGCCCTAATTCAGAGCGAAGTCTCACACTATAACAGCGAAATTGCATCTGATCATTGCCTGGACAATCCAACACTTGTGATTAATTGTGATTATAGTCATGGCACTAACTAACTAGCTAGGTATTTATCCCATCCAGATATATTTCGTAAGAAAAAGACGTACCTAGTTACTAGTTAGAAGAGAACCAGTCTTTCTATCCGACTCAAAAAAAAGAGTTAAAAAGCCATACATACAATGCAGGAACAAACTTCCTAAACCAAACCATCACATCTAGCAATGACAAGGCCTCGAAGCAACACAAACCAGCCGGCGGGAGGCTGTGTAAGTATATCCCTCGGGTTAGATCGCTTGTACGATGGGACAGATTACACAACCTAGAACGAATTCCCTTTCCTGAAATATTCCCATTTAGATTTCATTTCCCATATGGAAATACCACTTATTAATTCCACGTGGACTTGTTTCGTCCGGGATACTAGTCGTCTGACTCGATATGTAGATACGCATCTGCTACCGTAGGATTTCCGAGCCAAGGACCCAGACACGTCCATGTCAGGGTTGTATACGGCATTCTGGGTTGGATCATTGTATCACTGCATCCAAGCCAAGGGCGGAAGTCAGGAGTCCGTCGATGTACAGATTTATGTGCTATTTTCTGGTTAAGAAGGATCTCGGAGGGCACATGGGTACATGGATAGCCCTAGCCCGTGCTTGTGACTGTTGAGGATGGGGGACACATGGGGATGGGGTTAATTATAAGTACTGCTTTATCAGGGGATCTGATTGTATTAGGTGCTAGGTTGAGATATAAATACTTGAGTAAGTTGTAAAAGACATTACTTTCGAATAGACCGTAGAAGGCAAATAAGGAACACGCTTGGAAGGATTGCTAGAAGACAGAAGACTAGAATCAACAAGCTCTCCCAAGTCATTCGTCTGGTTGAGACACATATCACGGGCAGTGGAGAGTTTCTCATAGTAACAATAGAAAGTCATTTCACGAAAGACTAAACACACATGGCATGAAAACAAAAGCATATTTTTGCAACAGAAACTGATCCACAGATATGAACACTGCATAAAGCCACTCGGTGGTATTAGGGAGTAATCTTGATGGGTGTGACAGGATGGATATCTCATCATAATCCCCCATTGGATGTTTTTTTTCTTCTTTTGGATGAACACAGGCAAAATAAAAAAAGAGGACAGAACGAGCAATAAACCAAAATAGGACAGAAACATATTTCATAAACAGACGCGAGAAAGACATTAAGTGTGGGCGGAAAAAAGGCAGATGTAAACGGCCTTGATATGGGTATCTCTTTTGTGTATCTTGTGGGAAAGAAAGAAACGACCAAGAGACCGACCAGGAAAGAGAATAGGAAGCAGCGAAGACCAAAGAATAAACAATCAAAGCCCAAGAATTCGATGGGCAAGTATAACAGCGATACAATGACACTAATGACATATTGAACTCAACTCAATATGCTCCCTGATGTCCCAGCGGTGGAACAGGAGAACGATGGAGACTATCAAGCGATCGCCCATAATCAGACAAATCTTCAGCTAAAAAATCACAGGGCAGACCAACCGTCGAGTCCACATGTCGAACGCGGTTGTATGGCAAACCATTAACAAGCGTCGGCCCCGAGCAGCACACCTCGGTCTCGGCAACCCTCGACTTCCTGCGATCACCGCCCACATACCCATACACATCGGGGCTGCAATTGGAATTCATCACGACAAGACGACGTCCTAAGCCGCTATCACGGGAGAAATTGCGTCCCATACGTGGATCGGGCGTGTTGTACTCGCCCACGAGAGTTCCCTCTATCATTTCCAGGGCCGGGTAAGGGGGGTTTGCAGCGGAGGGGGCCATGGAGCATGGGGCTAAAGGAATAGGGGAGTGGCCGTCCGCAGTTGACATGGGGACGTATCCGAAGAGGTCGGGTGTTCCCGCGTCTGAGTCGCTTGACTTAATGCGTGTTGGGGGGTTAACGTTGTAGCCACCGTTTCCTGGGATGGTGTGCATTGGTACTGTGCGGCCGTCTGGGGAGGGTGCGTACCGCGAGTTCCAGCTCTTTACGTCTGAGGCTAGGGTCATACCTGAGAGGCCATCTGGCAGGGTTGAGAGGTTGATGTTTGGCTGCAGCTGGGGTTGGCTTCGGCAGGTTGGGGGTGTTGGGAGGGTGCGGTCTACGGCATCCGTGTAGGACACTGTCATTGCCCCTGTTGATTGGGGCATGTCGGGGGATATGTCTTGGCCTGAGAGGACGAAGCCATATGCAGCATGGTTGCTTTGTTCTTCGAAGAACTCGCCGTTGGGTCTACCATTGAGATCCCAGGCGCGGTTGCTCCAT
Source organism: Penicillium roqueforti (assembly GCF_015533775.1). Lineage (NCBI taxonomy): Eukaryota > Fungi > Ascomycota > Eurotiomycetes > Eurotiales > Aspergillaceae > Penicillium > Penicillium roqueforti. The sequence continues at coordinate 78,538 of NW_024067586.1, forward strand.
GCCGCGGTGCCATAGTCGAGCATTGCTCCCGAAACGCTAGGCATAATATACCCGTGCGATGTCTGGCCATGGTAGTGGGCTGACTGATTGTCATAAACGTGGTCCATGCCGACGTGTTGCCGGGAGAAGTTGGAGTGGATATCCAGCTCGTATTCTTCTCGCTGGTATGGAACCCGAATTTGAGGGGAGCCCATGAGGATTGACCTTCCCCCACCCTTGGTTCCATAAAATCTAGCTGCTTCTCTAGCAGCGTCTTCGGGGGCCAAAGAGTTGACCTATCAAAAGAAAACCAGGTCAGTGTGACTCTTTCGCTGTAGATATTGTGGACTCAAGACTCACTCGTATGTACTGGCATTCGGTAGCTCCAACACTACGGCAGCTGGAGCAGGCAAGCCCATTGTTGAGGTCACCGTTGCACTTGATCTTTCGCTTTCGGCATCGATTGCACTAGTGGAAGAGGGTTAGAAGTGGCCGGGTGATCAAGATGGAGAGAACACTTACTGCCACTAGGGCTCGCTTTCTCTGTTTCCGTGGCTTTTCCTCTCGCTCTACGAGAGTACTGCGCTCCTGTTTGGCCACACGCATTGACCGAGCCATAGAAATGGTCGAGTTGCGTCGGACTTGGTCTAGTCCGGGCATGTGGTCGTATGTGTGATCCATTGATATAGCAAAGAACAATAACCCGTTCGCTGCTCAGCAGAGTAGAGAAGATTCAAAGGAAAAGGGCACTGCGAATGCCTACAAGTGTTTATGAAAAGAAGAAATAGAAAAGTAGAGAATGAAGGATGTCTCTGGGAAATAGGGCTAGATTTAAGCCATGTTTTGGTAACAATCGGTGTGATTGATTGCCTTCCTTTTTTTCATAATATCAACATGATGCGATATTTTTGCCCCCTGCTTTTTTCTCTATCTATGTTTTATTATTATTCTATATATGCTGGCTGTGTGTTTAGATCCATTTGGGGAGAGCGAAGACATACAAAGTACATAGGCCAAAAGTACCCTGGACCTGGTGTCTTTTCTTTTCTTTTTCTTTTCTTATTCCTTATTTCTCACTTTTTATTTCTCTTATTTTACCATCTCGTATCTCTATTCTATTATTCTATTTTTTTCTAAGGGGAAAATGATATGCAAAGTTCCGCTTGCCCAGATTTCCCCCAGCTACCCCCATATATGAAAGACAGAAAATGTCCCCGGCGTTTTAAAAAGAGGTTTCACAAGGTAACGTCACACGGACATGACCAGATAGCCATGACGAGAACAAAGTGCTCCGGTAGGTAGTGTTTCAGCCAATTTGAAGGCTTCTTTCTTTTCTTTTTTTTCGTCATGTCTGGAAGAGGAAGTAGTAAGATCCTCAAACTTGGTGTATCTCATCTTCCAAGAGATAGAGAAAACGGGCAACTGCCGAGCTACTGTTTGCAGATACTGCGGGGGAGAATGTCCCGACGTCCCGTGGAAAATGTTTGCTCGATAGTTCTGTATAGCTGCAGGTCAAAATAGCCCGTTCTGAACTCGGACATCGTCGAGGTCTGGAACATATACCTAGTCTTGCTATCTTGCAAACGCACGTCCTAGAGAAATAAATAAAAAATAATATCAAAAGGAGAACAAACGCCTGTCTGAGGATGCTTCAAATGTCTCAATAGAGAAAGAGAAGAGGGGGAAAAAGAAAATATAGGCAAAATCTCTCTCATGACACCTGTCAACTTTGACAAGCGCACGAGTTGGCCCCGAGCCAAGCGCGCTCTAGAAAAGTCCAGGGATCAACGATCGAAAACGCTGATCGGCGACATGGGGGGCGATTCAGCGTTCTTTAGCGCTTCCGGCACGCAGCTAGATCGAAATGGAAGGGGGAAAAAAAGCAAATCAGGCCCATAAAATGAGAATAGTCCGCTGTACTTACCCAGTGTATGTAAGTACGCTTGTGTTATCCATACCAGATCTTGATCATGATCGACGCTAAAGCTAAAGCCTAAAAGGGGATCTAGAAGTACTGAAATGCATGAACATCTAGGACACTTGCAAGGTTCGCACATTGCTACTTGGAGCTGATGTGGAGAGAAATGGGTATGACATGGGGCAGATAATTAGAAGGGGTTTCTCCAAGATTAGTATAGTAAACCCTAGTTCTAACTCGTCCACCTTGAGACATTCGGTGACAGGACACGACAAGAGACATAGAGAAAGAGAAAGAGAAACCAAAAACAGTGGGGAAGGCAATCAAAGTCTGGGTTTCAAATACAAATCTAGACCTGGAGTCTCCAGCAGGTGTTTAGACAAGTTCCGGCAGTTCAAGGTTTGACGATGCACGACATCCGGGGGGAAGTAGGAATTGCGAAGAGTTAGGAGAAACAAGCCCTAGCTACGCCAGCTGACTCTAAGTCGGCTCGCCAGGAACATATGTTGGGATTGAGACTGGCTTTTGTTGCAGACGATACGGTGGAGGCAACCCCTGGCTGCTGACCGTAGCTGCCTAGATCGAGAGAGGGCAAGTGGCTGGGCTGGGTAAGAGGCTCATTCACGATTGATCATATCCTACCCCACGTGTGTGCTTCTTTCCCAGAAGTTGATGTATGGTCATAGTGATGATACCCGTTGGATCATGATGCAGGAGGCCGCCCGTTTCCCCTTCCCACCGTTTCTGCTGTGGAACGGCTCACGGGGGAAGCTGGTGCTGTCCTAGCAATAGGAGGACCGTGTACTTCCTGTGGAAGCTGCGAGACGGTGCCATGATCTTAGTGGGGAAAGAGATACATAAAAGACAAGACAGCACAACAGGGTGTGGCTTGGTCTTCCCAGGATTTGGCCAGTGACAAGTCAGTTACTTGCCAAGAAGAGATGCTTCTTTTGGTTGGGCCTGCTGGTGCATGAGGGATATAAGCACGCAAACAGTTCAAACCTAGAATCTCAGAATCCCAGGGTCGATCAAGGCCCTTAATAAGATCCGCTGCACGTCGATCTCAAAAGCGTAAGGTTATATCCATTATGGCCCAACGCGGACATTCGGAAGATATGCCGCTCGATTGACAAGCATCGTTTCACAAGTCTCCCGGGTCGATCATCCGGAGAGCCCTAGAGCTGTTGCGCAGCACGCACCCGTCGGTAGATTCGTGCAAGAATCCTTTTATTGGAAAAATCGGGAGAGAAGAGAAAAGCAAAGAAAAGACAACACTGCAAGAGGCTCAGTTCCCTCCGGTTGGGGATCCCCGCGGGCGGTGATTGGTCGAAGCTCCGACGATCTTCTCTCGTGCATTTCGCATTTCTCGGGCTTTTACATTCTCTCCCTACACCTCTTCATACCTCTCTCATTTCGAAATTAGTTTGCCCTCCAAGGTTCTCGTCCAAGCGCCTAATTCGGTATCTTACACCCGATTCCCCGCCATGAGCGCGCTCTTAGAGACCTCCCTAGGCGACATTGTAATTGACCTGTTGGTCGATGATGCACCCAAGGCGTGTGACAAGTGAGTGGCTCCATTCCTTGGCTTTCCCAGTCTGCTGAACCTGAAACTAAGCTCATTTTGTGTGCTTTTAGCTTCTTGAAGCTATGCAAGCTCAAGTACTACAATTTCTCGCCCATCCATAGCGTCCAAAAGAACTTCACCTTCCAGACCGGCGACCCGCTCGGCCCTGATGCACCTGAGAGTGATGGAGGATCTTCGGTTTGGGGTCTGCTGGATGGACCGTCGAAAAGAACATTTCCGCTCCAGGCGTCGCGCACGTTGAAACACTTGGAGCGCGGCACGGTGAGTATGGCGACGGTACCGGCGAAGAACGACCCCGACCAACGGCTAGCCGCCAGTCAATTCATCATTACACTTGGAGACAATCTAGATTATTTAGATGGCAAGGCCGTGATTTTCGGCAAGGTCGTCGAGGGCTTCGATGTCCTAGAGAAAATCAATGAGTCCTTCATTGACGACCGAGGTCGACCGCTGAAGGATATTCGCATCCGTCACACCACTGTGCTTGATGATCCCTTTGATGACCCACCGAATCTAGTTGAACCACCTGAAAGCCCGGTGCCCTCCAAGGCCCAATTAGCCACGGTCAGGATCGCGGACGATGAGGACTTGGATGATGATATGGATGAAGAGGCTATGGACAAGCTGCGTCGCGAGCGTGAGGCTCGCGCGCAGGCGCTGACATTGGAAATGGTGGGAGACTTGCCGTTCGCCGACGTCAAGCCGCCAGAGAATATTCTTTTTGTCTGCAAGCTTAACCCGGTCACACAAGGTTTGTCGCATTCCCACACGGAACCGTGAAATTATGCTAACCGATGCTAGATGAGGATCTGAATCTTATTTTCAGCCGCTTTGGAACTATATTGTCTTGCGAGGTCATTCGGGACAAGCGCACTGGTGACAGTCTACAATATGCCTTTATTGAATTCGAGGAACAGAAGGCCTGTGAACAGGCCTATTTCAAGATGCAGGGTGTATTGATTGATGATCACCGGATACATGTGGATTTCTCACAGAGTGTAAGTGCACCTCATCACCGCTCATCTCCTCCGACCAATATGCTAATACATCCCAGGTATCCAAGTTATCCGAAAGCTGGCGCAATTCCACCGTCACCAAGCGCCGACAGAGAGGTGGATTTGGTGGTGTTGCCGACCTTGAAGCGAAACGACAATACCGAGAGCTAGACGAGGCGCCCATAGATGAGGATGATGCTAGATATCTGTTTGACAAACGAAACAAGAACAGGGGCGCTCCAGCTCCGCCCCGCGAGGCTCCGTCAGACCGCACTCGCGGTCGTCGAGATCGAGGGAGTCGAAGTCCCCGTCGTGAACAGGATCGATACCGTCGTCGATCCTATAGTCGGAGTCCACAGAGGGATTCACGAAGAGATTCACGAAAAGAACGAAGCTACAATCATCGTGGACGATAGTAGTCAAATATCCCCTATTCAAATAAACACAACTTGCACCATACGGAGTACATATCCACTCAACTTCGCCCCTGTAAGCCAAGGCCCCGCTTCAGCTAGCCTATTAATTTCCAGTGGGCAGGTCTCACTCGGCGCTCGCTAGCGACTTTCTTGTATGGGTAGCTCGTTAATATTTGCCCTTGTAGATCCCTAAAAATAAACTGGAGCCCACTAGACCTCCTAATAGTCTGGGATATATTATTAGCAAACTGGAGTGTACGGAGGTTCACTAAAGGTACTTAATCAGCTTGAGCTTCACCCCACGTTTTCTAATTTTTAGTTACTTTTCTCCTTCCTTCTCTTCCTCATTCTCCTCCCAATTTATTCTACTTCTCTCAATCTCAAAATATCCTCCAAAATGGCAGGCGTAATCAAAGATGCTATCAACAATGTTCTTGGACACTTCCATGGCACCACTCCAGAGGTTCCCCGTGAACCCTCCGCGGAAGAGTTCCAAGCACTACAAAAGAAATACACAGACGCTGGACAAGGGCATGTCTTCACTTTTGTCGACGAATTGACCCCCGTCGAGAAATCACAGCTCTTCCACCAGCTGTCCAACTTTGATCCCGCTCGGATCAACGAGCTGGCCGACAAGGCCCTCAACCCTCCTCCTGCCGAGCAGGGAACCGTGACCCTCGAGCCCCTCCCCGAAGTCGCCACAGCCTCCATCCTCGACTCCGACCCCTCAGATATTCAGCAATGGTATGAAGCCGGCCTGAAGGAGGTGGCAGCGAACAAGGTGGCCGTGGTCTTGATGGCTGGTGGGCAGGGTACCCGGCTCGGCAGTTCTGCCCCCAAGGGCTGCTTCGATATTGGTTTGCTGAGCCAGAAGTCCCTATTCCAGCTGCAGGCTCAGCGTATTCTCAAGCTGCAGTCTCTCATCGGCGGTCAGGATGTCGTCATCCCTTGGTACATTATGACCAGTGGTCCTACACGCAAACCCACAGAGGAGTTCTTCGAGAAGAACAACTACTTCGGTCTCGACAAGAGCAATGTTATGATCTTCGAGCAGGGTGTTCTGCCTTGTATCTCCAATGATGGCAAGATTCTGCTCGAGACCAAGGGCAAGGTACGTAGTATACAGGCATAGCTCAAACGCGTGTAGGAAATTTGTTGACCCTGAATATAGGCCGCTGTGGCTCCTGATGGAAACGGTGGAATCTACCAGGCCCTAGTGGTCTCCGGTGTGCGGGAGGACATGCGCCGTCGTGGCATCGAGCACATCCACCTCTACGGAGTGGACAACTGCCTTGTCAAAGTAGCTGACCCAGTATTCATTGGCTTTGCAGCCTCCAAGAACGTCGACATCGCGACCAAGGTGGTGCGCAAGCGCAATGCTACCGAGTCCGTGGGCCTGATCCTGTTGAAGAACGGCAAGCCCGACGTGGTCGAGTACTCTGAGATTGACAAGGAGACTGCCGAGGCCAAGGACCCCAAGCAGCCCGACGTCCTCAAGTACCGTGCCGCCAACATTGTCAACCACTACTACTCCTTCCGGTTCCTCGAGTCGATCGAGAACTGGGCGCATCAGCTGCCCCACCACGTGGCACGCAAGAAGATTGCCTGTGTCGATACCGCGACTGGTGACATTGTCAAGCCTGAGAAGCCTAACGGCATCAAGCTGGAGCAGTTCGTCTTTGATGTGTTCCCCATGACACCGCTGGATAAGTTTGCCTGCCTTGAGGTGCACCGTCACGACGAGTTCTCGCCTTTGAAGAACGCTCGTGGTACTGGTGAGGACGACCCTGATACCAGCCGCGCGGATATCATGGCCCAAGGCCAGCGGTGGGTTGAGGCTGCTGGTGCTATTGTCATTACCGATGGCGAGGCCGTTGGTGTTGAAGTCTCTCCTCTGATCAGCTACGTATGTCTCTTTTTCTCTATATCATTTCCCTGGTCACAACTAACATACATTACAGGGCGGCGAGAACCTGGAATTCCTCAAGGGACGGGAAATTAAGGCACCGGCTATCCTGGAGCGGGAAGAGTAGATCAGATGGGATCTAACCAGTCGGATCTCGCGGAGATCTCTTTTGGAACGAAGAAATGAATTGCATTGTGACACTTTTTGGAGAATGGATCTACTGAAAGAATGTAGGGTAAGGAATTCGTAGAGTATTCAGAGTACTAGTGTTCAATATGAGTAGAACATAGAGGAGGAGATAGAATACCCCGTACCTACATACACTAGACTGTGTATAGAACGCCTGGAGTAGCAAAGCGACGCCTTACGCAATACGGAAAAGCCCGGGAGCTAAAGCCGTTTGACGAGTTTGTCCTTTTTCCACTTTTCCTCTCTTCTTTGTGTGCATTCTCTTATTTAAAAGAAGTTGGAGCTGTTGAGAGAGGTTATTGAAGTTGTTGAGAGTGTGAGTTTCTTCTATTTCGTCTTTCTGTCTATTTCTTGGCTTTTTCTTTTCTGTGTGGTTCCCTCGTGTCCCACTTTTTTTTTTCCTCGAGTGGGCTGTCAGAACGTGCTTGCTTTTCTCCAAGGGTTCTCAAAAAGCTGACAAAAAGTGACCATTTAGATTTTTACCAGGATTTGAAGAGTTACCGTGAGGGTGAGTGAGATCTGAGGGTGTTTATTCGTTCGCCGAGCTCGTGCTCTCCCCCGCCGATCTACGTCTTCCCCTCTTTCGCCTGAAATTTTTGGGATTGGCACGTTATGCGATTTTGCTGGACTCGGACAACGTCGGATATAATATGCACTGGAATTGGAGTCCAAACAAGGCTCGACAACGCATGATGGCCAGACAATTCGACTACCCCGGCAATGCAGGGGAAGACGCTGCTTATCGACGGAGCTATACCAAACCATAAACCCGGCACCGGGCTGACTTGCGATGGATAGATTACCGCCAGAATGATGTTGTCTCGTCGCGCATGCTACAAGTGTGGCACCATTGGCCACTACGCTGGTTAGTATAGCTGGAGTGCTATATCTGGGATCAAACTAATTCCTCGGTAGAGGTCTGCTCTTCCACCGAGCGTCTCTGCTATAACTGTGCGTGAATATCTCCCCGAGAGGTCATAACCTTATCTTACTTGGCGCTAATTTGTTTTATCTCATAGGCAAGCAGCCCGGTATGTTCAACCATGAGTCATAATACTCAAAACAAGCTTCTAAGTCTTCATATAGGCCACGAGTCGAGCGCCTGCCCTCTGCCCCGTACCACCGAGAGTAAGCGATCACTCAATATCAACTGTGCTGCCATCGCAGGTTGCTAACACCATCTAGCCAAGCAGTGCTATAACTGCCAGGGCCTCGGTCACGTCCAGGCTGACTGCCCTACCCTGCGCCTGAATGGTGGTGCCAACAGCCGCTGCTACAACTGCAGCCAGCCCGGCCACCTTGCCGTAAGTTTCATCCCCTAAGCCCAGGTCTGCAACCTTTGAGGCGGTTACTAACTCTACTCCAGCGCAACTGCCCCAACCCCACTGCTCCCGGAGCTGGTGCTCCCCCTACCGGTCCCGCCGCTGGCCGCGGTGCCGGTGGTGCTCGTGGCGGTTTCCAGGGTGGATTCCGCGGTGGATTCAGTGGCTACCCCCGCGCCGCAACCTGCTACAAGTGCGGTGGTCCCAACCACTTCGCACGTGACTGCCAGGCTCAGGCCATGAAGTGCTACGCCTGCGGCAAGCTCGGCCACATCTCGCGTGACTGCACCGCGCCCAACGGTGGTCCCCTCAGCTCCGCCGGTAAGGTCTGCTACAAGTGCGCCCAGGCCGGCCACATCTCCCGCGACTGCCCTACCAACGAGGGTGCCGCTGCTCCTCTCGCTGCCGTTGAGGTTACACCCGTTGCTGCTACCCCCGTTGTGGCTGCCCCTGCTGTGGTCGCTGTTGAGACTGTCACTGAGGCTAACGTCCCTACTGCGGCTCCTACTACTGCAGTCGCTTAAGTGTGTTCGGTCCTATCTCTCCACCGTGCATTTGCTATTGAAGCAATGCCTGGAGTTCCTTTTCTTCCTTGATTCTGTACTACGGTCACTTTCCCTACACCTCGATCGGTCCTTTCTCTCCGCCTTTTCTTCCTTTGCATATATTTAAATCACACCCCTTGTTTTGGGAACGAGGTCTGGTTCTGGACCTTAAAAAACAACAGCTTTTGATTTCCTTTTTTCACCCCCTTTTGGACGTTTGGAACTCGTTCTTTTTTTACTTATTTTTTTTTATCACCCTATCATGTATACGACGAACAAACAGAAAAGGTTGTTTTTGTTTTTCGCGAAGCCCTCGACTTGATTTCTCAAGTCTTAACGATTGGCGTCTGTTGTCTATTCTCATGGATTATCTTTCTTGGTTTTCGATTGACTCTTGGTTGTGGTTTTCCCGAATGGGGCCAAGGAGAGAACGAGGAGATGAAGTGTGGCAATGAGAGGATATGTTGAAGCTGAGGGGAATTGGATTCGGAGACCGTTGCAACTGGAAAGAAAGAGAGCTTCCAGATGAGAAGAGTCCTGAGAATATTTCGAGAAAAAAAAAGGAAATGTCTCAATCACCTTGTTCTTGTAGTGTATAGATGTAGTGCGCTCTGTGCTTAGTAGCTGTCTAAACCCGTGACCTTGATCACCCAGGTCGAGTCTTTTACACCTCTTGTTCACTCTACAATCTACCCCATCAGTCAGCTTCAGATAGCCATCCCCAATTGATCCACATCAAGATGCCGGGCTCGGTTGGAAGTGATGAATTCGACGATGACGAGGTACAGTAATCCTCATACCCACGCACGTCCTAGAGCTGCCATCTAACCAATAAATGATCTACAATTGCAGGCCTTCATTCTGGACATCGACGGCATCCAGGCCCACGGCATTGGCGCAGCCGACATTACCAAGCTGAAGGCCAATGGATTCTACACTGTTGCTGTCAGTCCTCATCTTCGCATAGTTCAAGCCAATTCCATCCCCAAACCTAACCACTCATCCAGTCCGTCCACGGCGCCACCCGCAAAACCCTCCTAAAGATCAAAGGATTCAGTGAAGTCAAGGTCGAGAAAGTCAAAGAAGCAATTCAGAAATGCCTCCCCACGGCCTCGGGTTTCATCACAGCAATGGAACTCCATCACCAGCGCAAGAAAGTGGTCCGTATCTCAACCGGCAGCAAACAATTCGATTCAATCCTCAACGGGTGAGTGCAATACCAATGCCCCTGTCAAACTCCATCTAACCCAATCTAACCCCACCAGTGGCTTCCAAAGCATGAGCATCAGCGAAGTCTTCGGCGAATTCCGCTGCGGCAAAACGCAACTCTCGCATACGATGTCCGTAATCGCCCAACTACCCAAGGAAGCAGGCGGGGCCTCCGGTAGAGTCGCCTACATTGACACAGAGGGCACGTTCCGACCTGAGCGTATTGCCCAAATCGCAGAGCGATTCGGAATGGACCCCGACACGGCGCAGGAGAATATTTCCTATGCGCGCGCGCTGAACAGCGAGCACCAACTCGAGCTGCTGAACACGCTTTCTCAGGCGTTTGCGGGTGGCGAGTATCGGTTGCTTGTTATCGATAGTATCATGAACTGTTTTCGGGTTGATTATTGTGGGCGTGGAGAGTTGGCGGATCGGCAGCAGAAGTTGAATCAGTTTTTGATGAAGCTGGCGCATATGGCTGAAGGTGGGTTGTTTTATATGTGTCTTTGCTCTTTTGGCTGCTTTGCTGATTGGTCTGACTTGCAGAGTTCAATGTTTGTGTCTTGATGGTGAGTGCGATATTTTGTTTCTCGAGGTCTTGTGGCTCACGCTTCAGTTCAGACAAACCAAGTCCAGAGTGACCCTGGCGCTAGTGCTCTCTTTGCTGGAGCTGATGGTCGCAAGCCCGTTGGTGGACATGTTCTTGCTCATGCTTCCACTACTCGTGTGCTCCTTCGGAAGGGTCGTGGTGAAGAGCGAGTTGCGAAGATCCAGGATTCTCCTGGTGAGTACTTCGATATAGTCCGGGTGCTACCACTGTTCTAACTTTTTCTAAGACTGCGCTGAGCGTGAAGCAATCTATATCATTACCAATGGTGGGATCAATGATCCTGACAAGGCTTGAGGGTAGGGTCGAGACGATGTATCGATGTTGAGGGAAATGCTCTGCAGTCACGATTTTCATGAGATTTCGTGATATCTCAGGTTTTATTCTGTGGTGATTTTATACCATTAATCAATTTATACCATAGAGAATAGGTTAGAATACCAACTCCAAGTTATGTTCATGTCGATGTAGTTGAAGCCCTAACTAAGAAATTCACCGCCTACACCGCCGCTCTGACATCCCGGCAAAATTCTGTGCCAAGAGCAAATCTGCAGAAAAAGTTCAGCTCAATCAACGCAACAATCCAGCGTCAAACCTCCATTCAAAATGAAGGGCGAATCCGTGCAGGTAGAAGGGTATACCACCCTACCTGTGCAGCTCCCAACAACCCCCCTCTTCCCCTATCCTGCAACACACTATCTCTACATCCGACCACACGAACCCCGAATCCCAGACCCAGATTCCACCCGCTCCCTCTTCATCGTCAACGTCCCAATCGACACCACAGAAGTCCACCTTCGACACCTCTTCGGTGCGCAACTCGCCGCAGGCCGCGTTGAAAAAGTCCAATTCGAAGATGTGCAGACCAAAAAGCGCACAGCGGTAACAACCACAGAAACCAACCTAACTCAAACCAAAAAGAAGCGCAAGCGCGTAACTGCCGATGACTTTGAACGCCACCTAGACGACATCACGCTCCCTTCAACCTGGGATCGCAAACTTCAAAAGAGCGGCGCCCACGCAGTCGTCATCTTCGCCGACAAGCCCAGCATGGAGACCAGCCTGAAAGCCGCCACGAAGGCGGCCAAGCGGGGCACCACCATCATCTGGGGCGACAGCCTGCCGACCAACCGCATCCCTGTCCTCGGGCTAAACCGGTACATCGCGCACGAGCGGATGCAGTACCCTGATCGGGGGACGCTGCTGCGGGCGGTGAATGAGTTCATGACCACGTTCACTCAGGTGTCTGAGGTGCGCAAGCGCGAGGATCACAAGCGTCTTGCTGTGCCGGACGAGGATGGATTCGTTACTGTTTCGCACGGGCCGAAGTTGAATTCTGCGGCGAGGGAGGAGGAGATGAAAGAGCTTGTTGAGAAGCAGAAGAAGAAGGCTGAGGGACTCGAGGACTTTTATCGGTTCCAGTCCAGGGAGAAGAGGAAGGAGAGACAGAACCAGTTGCTTAGGCGCTTTGACGAGGATAAGAAGAAGTTGGCGGAGATTAAGGCCCGGAAGGGGAAGATTCGAGTAAGTTTTCTCTTCTTTGTTCACTTGCTCCTTGGTCCTTGAGGTTTTACTGACTTTTTATACAGCCTGAGTAATCTGTTACATGATAGCATGGCGTTATGGGTGTCTTTTTTCGCTGGCAAGCTAAAAGGTTCGAGAGGTGTCCTATGTACATGTGAGTTTTTACCTTTTCTTTGCCTTCTTTTATGCTCGCTCCTATGATGAACTCGCTGGGGCCATAGTAGCGAAACGCGTTTGCCCGCTGTTATGCCATGACTGCAAACACCAGCATATCTATATCTTCTCGCCTTCTGAACTGGAATTTCGTCTTACCGGGATTTATTGTGCTTCTTGGTGTCGCATCTGCTAATTGTGATTCGAAACAGGTTCGATACATACATACCTGTTACCCCAATATCAATAGTTCATGACCCAATTATATATGTTCGAGTTTTCGTATCATCCATAGCCAACTCGTAGATGTCTCTAATTCCGGATCTCCCGCACAGACCAACGCTTGGCGTTACATCCCACCTCTGGGAAACAGGACGTCTTATGGGATTGATAGCTCTGCCAAAGTATAGAACTGTTTAAAAACATCGGAGAATAATGGCTACAGTCAGCTGTATTATTTGATACTACTTTCGGCAAAGTCACGTTCTCCAAGCCTGTGGCAAAAGCTTCACACGATATATCCCGCATGATATATCCAGCAAAAATAGCTCTATCTCAGTGGCATACAGCACCTCATCGGCCATTCTTCGCTCTTTTTTCATAAAACCCCCATCAAGAGTGAGAATCTTAATCATTGAATCTGGCACATTCTATCTATATCGAAAGAAAGCCACAAGATGTCCCCTGCCTCAGTCAAAAATGAGCAAGACAGCGACTCCGACTCCGACGTCGAGTTCGAGGATGTCCCAATCTCCCTCCCAAACAGACCCAGAAACAGAGAAGACAGAGGAATCCCGATAACCATCCCCGCAACCCCGCAACCACAATGGACTCCAACCCTATCACTCCCGCCACAGCGAAGCCAACCCATCCCCTCGGGCTCCGAGGAAGAAGTCCAGCTCCGAGGCCACATCAGCACCGGCATAGAGAGAGTCACGTACCGCAAAATGAAATCCGACATGGGTATGGACGCACCGGGTACGCCCGCCTCAGAACGCAGGTATAATGGCTTCAAAGAGCTCGCTGCAGATGTGGAGGGTCTTATTGATGCGCTTTGGGCGTCGGCAACACGTGAGTTTTATATCTTATACAACGTAGAAGTGGATTATATTGTTTTATACTATCTTTATTGCCTTCCTTTTTGACACCATCTGCTACATTCTAACCAATTCTGCCCAGCGGCAATCCAAACCGAAGCCCTCATAACCCTAGCAGGCCTAACCCAAACCTCCCTCCCAGCCTTCCCCTTCGATGCCCCACCGACTCTAAACATCCTATACAAGCTCGATTCCGTCTTCGCAGCACTATGTACAGGCACACACCCACTCACCGGCGCCGTTCTACCAGGTGCACAGCTGGGCCACTCTCTCGTGACCGAGACGCAGAAGGTTCGGATCCGGAGTTTGGCGGAGAGGACTAGATATGAAGTGTTCTCTTGTTTGGAGAAGTCGAAAGATGGAGTTAATGCTGGTACTGTTAATACTGGCGGGTATGGATATGGGGATGACGAGGACGAGGCTAGTGGCGACGAGGTCGAGCCGTGGATGTTAGAGGCCACGCGGGTTTATGAGAAGAGTCTTATGTTGCTTGCGGAGCAGGATCCCGAGGTGGACGCGGGGATGGATGAGTTCAACTGTTTGTAATGTATATTCAATCTTGTTGCCTGATCTAGGTGTGCCTATGCGGCTCCAACATTAAATAGATGTTGGTGAAGATGATATTTTTAGAATGGATCTCTTGCCATTACGTCGGTGTACATATGGTGCATACGAGGCAGACGCTCAGGCCACACACAAAATAGTGACCAAGTAGTTCGGAGCACGTCCCACACCAATTTGCATTACATACGGCCTCTATTGTCCTAACATTACTACCTATGGACGCGGATATTTCTAGAAACTTCTAGCTAATGAAAGAAAAAAATCTGCACCGAAAAATAAAAAACAAAGAGCCTGTGGGGTCCAGGCAAAAAAGTCGGTCGATTTTATTCACTATACAAATGCCGATTGGATCGGTAATGAAGTAATGAGGTTTACAGTAAGAGTTCCCGTACCTCGAATTCAGGTATCAGTCACACCCAGTGTTAGCACTCTCTTTGGCCAGAACAGAGCGAACTAAGTGGATGTGAGCCCTGAAAGTGGGGGTCATTGGGGCCAGCTAGTGGCCTGGGTCTGTGTAGCTCGGGGCTGCAATGGCCAGTAGTAAGTCCGAGAGGCTATAGTTTAGATGTACATCGTGAATATACGATTTCGTTGGCTGTGCTTTGACCTGGCCTTTTTTGCCACGTGAAAGCGAAGAAAGTGGTAACTGTGTCATGACAGAGGGGATATACCAATAGTTGTATGTGCATATGCTTTGGATGATATTTCCGATGGTGGGAACGAGCTGCTTTGTTTCCATGGTTCATACTGTATATTCAGGTATAATATGAGATTGTGTTACTGAACTGAGCTATAACTAGATATATATTGTGGGATGATGTTGTAGCTGCCTATATAGGTCGTTTGCTTAGGGCTATACTATTCCGTACAACAAGACCAGTTTGCCGTGTCTTACCATGCAAGGGTTGGATTAGCTTATTTTCATAGAGCTGAGCAGGTGAACGGAGGGGTTAGATCTGAAACCTAACATCCCACCTTAATGAATATCATCCCTTGCACGCAACCCCTTCCACAGTATAAAACATACAATAGAGTAACATGGTCGAAACCATGTCAGTAGAGCATGGTTATGGGTAATTCAATCTTAGAAACGCGTCGCGTACCGCGTAGAGTGAAATAAGCCAAGCAGATGAAATCTCTGCTGGTAAAGCAGTAATTCCAATACGAGCGGCCCCCCAATCCTGGCCAATAAGAGCAGAACTTTGCATGGAAAGTCTCCCATGGTTCTGATGGAGCCTTTTTTTTTCTTTCTTTCTCTTTGATGTCTTTTTTCCTGGTCCTGTTCTTTCATGACCGGACGTGCGCGGCTGAGGTATTTTGGGAATACGAAGGGGAGGAAACCAGATTGGGAAGTCCTTGCGTGCAGCTTAGGGCAGTACAGGACATGGATTAGAGAACCTTGCTTCGAGAAGATTGGATTGGGGGCTCTCTGTGACCTCTGGTAGACCTTCAGCTCCAGGGCTGCAGACAGGGTATCTGGGTGACCTTGCTGTATTGTGGAAATGGAATTACCGTACGGGGCTGCTGGTTCCATGGTTCTGTGGCGTTTGTTCTCTTCCAAGGTTTGTCTTGCTTATTATGATATTACATACAGTAGATCGGGTGTGGACATGCTACTAGACACCATCATGTCTATATCCATGAACACCTTAGTATAGCCCTAGTTTTGCATATAATACAAGAGATCAGATCAAACCACTGCCTATGCTAAGATGTACGGAGTACCCAACAGGTTACTACCTGATCTGCTTGTACTCTTACTCAGCATATGACGATGACGAGGGCTCGGGAGAGGCCCACACAGACCTGAGGAGTTGACAAGTCACATTGCGAGGGCGGCGACAGGTCCTTGCAGATTTCATGCATTGGGGCTTCCGGCCCCTTGTTCTTCTGGCTTTCACCGAATTTTGTTCACATTTCTTTTTTTTTTTTCCCTGTGGCTGATCATGCGGACAGGTGGAAGAGGTCGATCATCGGCAACGAACTTTGGATGCAGACCTCGGGTCCCAGGGTATGATGTATCATCTTCAATTCTCCCGGGCTTCCCGGGATTCTGGTACGATGAAGAATAGTAAGCCCCCCGCATGACTGATATCATGCATTTTTGACAGGAATCTGGGGACAGGCTGGTATATATAAGTATTCTGTACGGCGTACGGAGTAGGGTTTGTACCTGCCTCAGGTCAAGAGAGGAAAGAGCTCTGATCGACAAAGGCAAGGCATTCTGCACTACCGGCTACAGTGTACAACTAGTAGATATCATACTGTTGATACTGATCTATACACGCAGTTGGATACTAGACTCGACCTACTCTGTACTATTTAGTATGTTGTTGGCGACATACTTCAACTCTGGAACGGAACATACCAATACCCTGTAATACACTTACCATACCGAGACTCACGTAATGCGTTTCCCACTTCCCCTCTCTCTTCATCTCGCGAGATTTCCAATTCTTCATTTTCTTCTTTTCCCCCTCCTACCTTCCCCTCCCTTTTCTTATTGTTCGAAGATCTCGGTTTCAATTTTCTGTTTAGTTATCGGGAGTTCTGCTTTTCCTCCCTTGTTGCCGATTACTCTTTTTTTGCCTCGCGCATTTCCAGTGTTTTCCCAGGTTTTCCTCAACATCTAGGTAAGTTGCTTGGTGTTATTCTATCGCATGTCGCATCTTGGCCCCAAGCCTCTTTCCTCGTTTGAATGTACCCCAAATTCTGTCTGCCCCATATCTATCAGCAGTCCGGCGCAGCGCAGCGCAAATTAGCCCTAGATCGCAAGCTTCTTTGCAGGGTTCACGATTTTAGTATGGCGACGCCTTCGCCTTGACCAGCGCTTCGGGACATTTGAGCCGATTATCCACCGGTCGCACGCATCTCAACCTCAAAAACGTCGCCAATATGAGGAATCGGTCCGATCTGGATGTCTGACTTGCCCGAAAACTGTGCTGGATTGAGAGGGTGGACGGTCGCATTCGGACATGAAACCGGGACGACGGAAACGGCCGACGCATGATGATCGCCTAGCACCCGAGTGGAAGCAAGTCCATTTTCGTCTCGCGCATCCGATTTTCGCCGTTGGATTGTTCGTCTTCGGCGACTCCTCAAAGCTAGCATCGTGAGATGCGATGCTTCCCGAAGCACTAGTCTTGGCGATTTCCGGCACCACTTTTTTTGAGGCTCAGAATCATATATACGCCCGAGGAACCAGCCGCAAAAATGCTGACTACGCACTTTTTTTTCCCTTCCGCATCGTTTACTCACTTGCATTGCTTGGTTGCCTTTCTCTGCTATTCACCTCTCACTTCCTTTTCTTTACTCGCGCATATGCAGATCTGCTTCAATTTCATTGAAAATTGATATAATCTGACTTTATATCTTCCCTAGCTTTTCACGCCCGTCTCTTTGCTTGGCTTCGTTACGACTTGATCTCACGCCGGTCTTTCTTTAACGACTCCACGAAGTTCTAGTCGCTCAGACATCTTATATTCTTACGTCGACTTTCCGGACTTTGATCTTGCAACCATGTCTTACAACGGCTACGAAAACTTCCCTCAGCAGGATCCCGCCGCTGCTGGCGCCCCGGCTCCCGTTGACACCAACATGACCGGCCAGGCCGATCCCTCCGCCGCTCAGTTCCAGGGCCCCCCTCCTGGTGAGCCCAACTCCGCTCCCGTCCCCCAGCAGGGTGCCGATGGCAAGACCACCCTCTGGATGGGTGAGCTCGAGCCCTGGATCGACGAGAACTTCATCCGCAACCTTTGGTTCCAGATGGGTGAGCAGGTCAACGTCAAGATGATCCGTGACAAGTTCTCTGGGTAAGACTGCAATTAGAACTTTCATCCCAAAATTGTTTCTAATGTGGGTAGTAGGAGCAATGCCGGATACTGTTTCGTCGACTTCGCTTCCCCTGCCGCCGCTGCTAAGGCTCTTTCCCTGAACGGAACCCCCATGCCTAACACCAACCGCGTCTTCAAGCTCAACTGGGCGACCGGTGGCGGCCTTGCTGATCGCAGGTAAGCGATGATCTCTTTGGTTGGTTGCCTCCCGGCTCTAAAAAACTGACCCGTCCCAGCCGTGATGACCGTGGCCCCGAGTACTCGATCTTCGTTGGCGACCTCGGCCCCGAGGTGAACGAATACGTCCTCGTCTCCCTCTTCCAGAGCCGCTTCCCCTCTTGCAAGTCTGCCAAGATCATGACCGACCCTATCAGCGGCATGTCCCGCGGTTACGGCTTCGTTCGCTTCTCCGATGAGAACGACCAGCAGCGTGCTCTTACCGAGATGCAGGGTGTCTACTGTGGCAACCGCCCCATGCGTATCTCCACCGCTACCCCCAAGAACAAGGGTCCTGGTGTCGGTGGTAACGGCGGTGCCGCCATGGGTATGCCCGGTCCCGCTGGCATGTACCCTCCCATGGGTGGCCCTCCCATGCCCTTCTACGGTGCTCCCCAGCCTATGAATCAGTTTACAGACCCCAACAACACCACCGTCTTCGTCGGTGGTCTGTCCGGCTACGTTACCGAGGATGAGCTCCGTTCTTTCTTCCAGGGCTTCGGAGAAATCACCTACGTCAAGATCCCCCCCGGAAAGGGTTGTGGTTTCGTCCAATTCGTGCAGCGCCACGCCGCTGAGATGGCTATCAACCAGATGCAGGGCTACCCCATCGGCAACTCCCGCGTGCGTCTGAGCTGGGGCCGCTCCCAGAACAACTCCGGCCCCGCCGGCAGCCCCTACCGCCCTGCTCCCCCGCCGCCTCCCATGTACCCCTCCATGGGCATGCCCCCAACCCACCAGTATGGCGGGTTTGCCCCCATGAAGGTGAGCGATCACCCTGGCAGCCCGATCCCGGATCAAATGTGAAGCAGGCGGTCGGCTGACACACTCTTCCAGTAAGCGTTTCCCTTTGATTGAAAGCACCAGCAGGAGTTATTTGTGTCATTCCAACGATGATTCTATTGTGTCATAACAAATTCGTTCCTTGGTTTCTGGGCCAAGGCTATAGCTCTTGATGAGCATTTGTCTCCTGTGCTACGCATTTCCTTTTTACGTGAGCGCTATTACCTTAGCAAGATCTGAGCTTTATCCCCTTTCTGATCTGTCTTGTTCTTATGTATCTTTCCTTTTTTCACCCTCTCTTCGACTCTCCCCCTTTGCGCCCCGTCGTATTTTATTTTTCTTTATCTTATTTTCGATGTGTCTCTGCCCTTATGCTACTTATGCTATCTGGGTTTCCCGCCACTGGGTCTTTGTCTGCGTGTAATGGAAGTCCGAATTGTCCTGCGCTTCTTTTTCCCTTATACTCCTTGGGCAGGCATTCTGCGAAAAGTTCCATTTCCCCCACCGTTACCACTTTTACCACCTTATTTCATTTGTTCCTTTTTTTTCTTTTTTTTTTTTCTTTTCTTCAAGCAGCTAAATTGAATTATGTTCGCTTTGAGAATCTTCGCGTCGTGCTTCTTTTTACCCTTGTTTCTTGTTAAGACTGATTGCCGGCTTGTACAACACGCTTTTTTTCGTGCGCCTCAGCGTTTGTCGATTCTAAATTCCTTTGATCGTATGCAATAATGTCCTGTACGCTTGTCTGGTATTTTGCATTGCACTACTGCCTTCAAGCTCTCCATTTCCTGGTATTGTATTGTCGGCCCTTGGCTTCTGGATCTACCTATAAACATTGCTCCTGTGGCTGGTCCCATAGGTGGAGGTTTCAATGGACTCGAGCATATCTGGTTGCTCTGTTAGCTGGTCCCTGGTGGTTGTCTTGCTATATTGCTGTCTGCTGTCTGCTATCTTGAGAGTCTACTGGGTTAGGGCTGGGATTTGGACTGGACTGACTCTGAGACTACTCTTCTGGATCATTGTAAATTTCTTAATTCCTGAATGGAATGTATATAGGTATGGCTCTTCTATCTTTTTTTAATGCTTGATATTCGCCGGATGACCATTGGCAAGTGGACCTCGGAACTGTACAATACTCACATATATGAAGTCTACATACATCCATACATGTACATAGAAACATTGGGTGTACACCTCCAGACGTCTTATCAATATGTCTATCGATAAGCATACTGCCTACCATTATCGATGCTATAGGAGTGCTACTCAAGGCAACAACGACCGTGTTGATTGTATACCGCCTTGCACGACTTCCCATAATTTGTATACACCACCCAAGCAACTTCGAGATGATCAGTCCATCCATTCTCTTTTTACCACTCTCCACAGCATCATGCGCTACAGAAACTGGGATGTCCTTCTTTTCCCTGGGGCTTCGAAGGCCCCCATCCAAGAGTTCAAGACACAATGTTTTGTGACCAAGGACAAAGACTCGCCCTATCTACAGAATGCTGTCTTCCTTGGCCCTCATGCACACCATCCCGAGCCAGGTGTTTTTAACCAGCTGCCAGTCCTCACAACATTCATCCCAAGTCTACCCAAAGACAGTCCGTTCCAAGTCTCAGTTCACAGTTGGGAGAAGCCACGTCCCAGTGTCCAGATTGAGTCCAATATGGAACCAGAGGACGTTTTGCTGTTCGAGGCACGGGTCTTCGTTGATGGGGTCTTTGTTGCGTGAGTAACTTACGATCTATGTACTCTGATGCTTGGATTAAGCTGATGTCTTGCAGGGGTAGTATCTATCCACAGAGAACTAGTTGGCCACAGGTTATGGGTATGTTGCGCGCGCTTGCTTCGGCACAACGCAGTTCTAATATCCCCATTGCCTTGCTTGGTTTTATTATTGAATAGCTACTGACATTCATTTGCCAGATCTGGGCTCTAGTATGCGATTCCTTCTTTCCCTTTGATTTCAAATTCTCACAGTCCGAACAGATCTTGATCGAGATGGAAACCAAGATGTCCTTCGATTTCCTCCCTTCCATCCTGAGATACTACAACAGAAGCATTGGGATGCCGGGGATTCTCAAGGTCGAATCAAGGTTATCATCGCAGAAGGTTTCTCTCGCCCCAACCGCTCACCCCCGTTCGAACGATACAAGCATGTCATTGCTTTCTCTTTCCAGCATGCACCACTAGATGTGCTGGAATTCTCTGACATTGCTTGGCCCAATCCCAACATGTGGCTTGCTATGCCGAACGCATCCCGGTATGGATCGGCGGCCAGATATAGTACCCCCAGGGCAGTTGGCGATGGCGCACATGGGCATTCGCCAAGCAAACCTAGCAGATCCGATCATCGAAGTACGATTACGGCCAACACGAGCAGCCAATCTAGCAGCAATGCAGCTACTTACAGCGGTAGTACCGCATCAACTTACAATGCCTGGACCCCTCACCGTGGGTTTCCCATTCCTTCCACACAATGGAACGGCTATCCACAAGAACCTCGATGGGAGCCACAGGAAACATACATCGTGGAACCTGTCATAGACGCCTTCGTTGATGATACAGCTTGGCGACAGCGTGGTGCTCGATCCTCTCGCGAGGACATCCCAATGCCAGACTATACTTCCACGGGATCGAACAGCAGCCGGGCCATCTCCAGCATGACTGGGATGAGCTACGAACACAGCAAGCAGCCCAGCATCAATTCATGTCTTGACGATGAGCAATACAATGAGCTGATTGAAGCTCTGACACCAACGAAGGCTCCTCCAATGGGTACGCGCGCACCATCTAATACTCCATCCGCTGTCGCCGCCGCGACATCTGCCTCAAAGCCTTCTGCTGCAGCCGAAGCTCGATCTGCAAGCTACAAGACCCGAAGCCGCCGTGCATCCGCACTCAGGGAGATTTCACAGTCAAGCACCCGTGATGTTTCGGGATCGAGCGAGCCCAAGAAGAACTTGACTCCATCCAAGATCGGGGCGTGTCCAAGCGAGAAGGTCCGGAGCAAAAAGGAGACCCAGAAAGAGGCCAGCCAGGAGACCCCTAAAGCGCAGTCTAAGGGTAAGTGTAAGGGGATTGCGAACGAAAACAGCAACTCCAGGGATGTCGAGAATCTACAGGACGAGAATGAGTCGGTTTTGTAGGATCGCACTGGCCATGATCATGATGCTTTTCAGCTTATACTTACCTAATCATTCATTTGTTTTAGTTCAGTGACATGAAGCCGGCATGTATCTTTTATGCGAGCTTCAACCAATGCACTTTTTACTACGAAGTCGACAAATGTACTGTTTTATAAAAACTTCAATCGATAATTTTACCCTATTTCAAGCTGACAAGTATACTTTATTCGAATTTGGACTAACACTAGTTACTATCACGAAGAGTCTTTATCCGGATCTCGAGCAATAATTCTTCCACTATATGAAGTACTGTTTTATGCATGCAATTCCTGTACTACTGCTACTACTTATTCACACATGATATAACAATAGCAGTAGTATGGTATTGGATACCTGGCATTACATGGTGTCATAAGGCGGTTTCAAACTTCGTGCCTTCTCAACTGCCTTCTCAACTGCTTGTTTGGTATGAAGAGTCACTCTACCAGGCGACTGTAAAGTGACTTCGCTCTCTTTCTTCCCCTCCCTCTCTCTCTTCCCTATCATCGCCTCTTTTCCCATCTTCGTTCTTCGCTGCCACACGTCTCTTCTTCACCGCATCATATCTTCTCTCTTTATTGTTCATGAACACCACGGACCACAATATCCAGCCAGGATAAGGCTGTTCCTGGGGTGTCCCAGGCCACCAGGCACCCTTCATTCATTACTTTCTTCAGGCTCATCACCATGATGACTGTCGCGGTGTGTCCTTTAGCATAAATACATCACTCAATACATTCAAAGTTGGATTGGGAGGTTCTACTTGATTGCAAATGTAAGAAGAACTCTTTCAAAACACGTAGTTGGCTATATAGCATTTTGCACTATTCTTGCTACAACACCAATAATGGAGGGAAATATCTCGAATACATACAAAAAGAATATCCGGGGAGACATCTCGGGAGACTCCAAAAAGGTCTTCCAAGGACGCGTTATAATTGACCACTTTGGCACGTTCCATAGCATAAAGACCATTAAAGGCGCTTGAACTATCAAGTTCGAAGTATTTCCCTTTGCTTAATCAAATAATATCAACAATTCTCAAAAAAAAAAAAGCTATCGATGGACAAGTCTAGTGAGAGTTCAAACAAATGTTATGCTCGTATTGAACTACCTTCAACACCAGAGCCTCTATAATGATAATTTCACTACAAAAGGAACTCAAATAAGGAAAATATGATTGATTAAGCTTCATTCTATCTAAAGCCAGGGGGCTGTCCCTAGCGAAATGGTTCAAAAAAGCTTTCAGAGACAGGACAAGCAAGTGGAGGTCCTACTTGCATAGTGTAAGTATCCGTCTCATGACAAGCGAGATTCAAAGTACAATGAATCAAGCTTTTAAAAATGCCCTCAGAGTTCTCTTCATCGAGCAAGTAACCAGAGTGCTGTCTCTGATGGAAAAGTTCCAAAGATTTGGGTTTTGATGGCGTCTGTGGCCACCCAAGGATTCAGAGAATCCATGCATGTAGTAGGCCCTCAGAATTGTGTCTTCCTTGGAACCCTGCCCTGTATCCTCCACGCCTCCTTTCCTATACCCTCCGCCTCCCATCTCGTAGAACTTTGTCATAACCCCGGTGGGTGACTGTTCTATATCCTCCCCCTGTCTGCCATCGGAGTCCTCCTCCTCTGGGACGAGGCCACGCCGGGTCTCAGATAGCCCATCCTTCACTCCCCCAAAGACGTGATGCACTTTCGCGCAGTCAGAGGTCAAGATACCCTCAGAGTCCTCTTCACTGGGCAAGGTCACATGTCCGCTGGAAGGCTGTGTCGAATGCTGCTTCCAGTGGGAGGCCAGGGGAATGGTTGACGGAGGGACCTGTGAAAGGGGCAATTTCTGCTATATATCGTCTCATGAGTACGCGGGGACTTACCAATGGCCTTTTGTGAGACACAGAAGACTCACGGCCCCGTTGAGGCATGCAAGTGTTAGTGTTGGAGAGTGTAATTGGGGAGAGACCGGGACAGAAAAGACTCCAGCCTGAATTCTATGAACTTCAGGTGTGATAGAGAGAACAGCAAAAAACGCATGTCTCGAAAATGAAATATATAGAAGATGAAAACAGACAAAGTATGTTCTTCACAGGAGAGGAAAGAGGAAAGAGGAAAGAGGAAAGAGGATGGAGGATGGGATGGGATGGGTGATGAATGGAGGGGGGAAGAGAAGAGGAAGAGTAGAGAGGGAGGTTTGACAAGGGAAGATGAGAGGGAGGAGAAAAAAGAAGGAGGAAGGATTTTATATCAGAAGCCTGGCCCGTCCGACTCCCAATTAGGGAAAGTAGCATTATAGCCTCGCCGACTCCCAATACAGTACAACGATGACATGGTGACTGCGTATTAGACAATACTTGGAGACTGCCACCTTGAATCGACAGCTCATATAGGAATTAAAATCTGCATTGTGACCAGGCCACTAAATTGACTTGACTTATACTATCACTATCATGCCAGCAGGCTGTCTACATGTACACAAACTCCAAGACTGGTGGACGGAGGAAACTATCCATGTATGAGTTCGAATCAATATTTTGAGACCAGGAAAATAACATGAAATAACCATAACGACATCGAAACTCCTGGAATTTGCTAACAGGGAATATCCAAATCCAATATCAATCCGGTCTCATCCCATCAACACACTAACACCGACAGCCACAAGTAGAGTCGCGAAATTCCTAGTTCTTTTGGTTCCTTTTTAGATCAGTGCCATTTTTCCTCTGGTCACTCCTATGTCCGGTTTCAGGGATAATATGGGCTGGTCGGGTGGTACCCGGGTCTGATCTCAAGAGTATAGGCAAAGTGTAAAGAGAAGAGAAGAAAAAGAGAAAAGAAAAGAGAACCACAGGCTATATAGCCAGTGTGATAGAAGTAGAGGTAGAAAAGGCCCACTACCAGTAATACTGGTGACAAAAGAGAAAGGGAAGGAAAAAAAGGGGGAAACGGCCGGCATTTGTTGGAAGATTGTTCGAGATTGATCAAACGAGAGAAGATGAGTGACAGAAAAAAAGGAAATCGTTGGAAATGAAAGTATGAAAGTGCACTGGATCAACCGTAGGGAACTGGACTTCATACTGAGAGGTATCAACGTTGCCCGTACAGACAAAGCCAAGCAAGGAATTAAGTAACCACATCCACAAGTAAAATAATAGTAATAATAGAAAGAAAGGAAGAGAAGCCAAGAAAACTCGTAGGTCACAGTGCACTAATCTCGAATACAGAAGAGCCCCGGCCAGACCAAGCAGTCCCTGCTATCAGTTGAAGGATGCTGGTTTCCTAGGACGAGCAAGGGAGGGGATAGGAGAGGATGCGATGAACAAGGTACACCAACGCCAATCTCACGACAGCACATGCGCAGAAAACACATATCCAGATAATTGAGAGACAAGAAGAAAACATAACAGGTCGAGTATCCGCGAAAACGCACTAGAGCAATGATCAAATGTACAAACAAGGGTATATCGGAGGTGAAGCACCTGAAGGACCGTTAAGACTTTTACACGTTCACAGGCCGTCACCAGCACCTGTTTCAACACCATCGGCCGAATAGGACATGCTGGGATCGAACCCAAATCCAGTAGTGTCGGCGGCATCCGTGTTGAGGAATGTGTCAAAGTCAAAGTGCTCCAGGATGTTTGGGCTTTCCAGTGGGCCGAAGTCGAGGTTGTATGGCTTGCATGGAGTCAGTAAATGCATACTTGTAGGAGACGAGGTGGAAGAACATACATCAGGAATACTGAGGTCAGCGAAGGATTGCTGTTGGTCAGGGGGTGGCTGCACCATGGTCTGAGGAGCAGGTGCCGAGGTCGGCTGTGATGGTTGAGCTTGCCCGTTCGCTCCATTCGCTCCATTCTTGGGATTGAAAGAATTAGGGTGCTGCGGCGTGACGGGGGTCGATGGAGTCGGTAGCTCTGCAGCTTCGGTGGATGGAGTTGCACCTGCGGCTGCACTGGCAGCAGCAGCAGCAGCTTGCTTCTTGTTAGGTCGCTTGGATCAAGTTAGCGAATGCAAAGACCATAGCACCAATTGAGAGTATACAAACCTTGCGGGCGTCCTTGGTTTCCTTCTTGCCTTTCGGTGCAGCTTTGGTGGCCTGCTGAGGTGTTGGTGGCGCGTTCCCAGCCGTCTGCGGTGACGCTGGCTGGCCACGACCAACGTTAGGACCCGTGACAGGTGGCGCCGAGGGCGGAGGCATCGCGCTTCGTTCCTGTGGGGTCCCAGCCTGGGGCTGGTTCGCAGGTGAATGCTGCGGAGGCATCTGCGGTTGTCCTGGCTGCCATTGTCCACTAGGCATACGCTGGCCGGCATTGGCCGGAATCGGCTGACCCATTTGAGCTCCAGTGAAAGCAGGGTTAGAGCTAGGAGGTCGCATATTCGATCCAGGGAAGAACTGAGCCCCCATCTCTAGTATCGGACCACCGTTGAGGTTCATGGATCCAGGTGATCCACGTTGAGACATGTCACCGGCATTTGGCGACCCGGGAAGTCCAGTCGGAGGTATCTTGGGCGTACCTCGTTTCATTTGGTCATTAGGATTGGGGGATGTGCCCGCCCTGCTGCCCGGGGAAGCGCCTGGCGGTAATATTCCTTGGCCGGGCATCGGGGGCTGGCCGTCAGACCGGGCAATGCTATCTTGCTCTTGACGAGCCATCATCAAGCGGCGCTTATTCTGCTGTTCAAGCAGCATAAGCTGCATTTGATAATCTTGAAGAGCATGGTTACCATGCTGAGTGCCAGGTGTCTGTAAACTACCGGGTCGGACCTGGGCGAGTTGACCGTTCGCACCGTAGTAATCAGGACCACCAGCCATAGGATACATTCCTTGGCCATCCGGCATCGGCATCAGATCCGTCTGATTCGCCATTACACCGGGATTCATCATGCCACCATTCGGGATACCCTGGGAATTCGATGCTGAGCGAGAGTGATGAAGGGCCAAGTTTTGAGCATATACCTGCATAGATTTCTGTTGCGCAGCTTGTCCCTGGAACTGCTGAAATTGGGCTGGAGTCATTCCCCTCTGCATTCCATTCTGCATTCCATTCTGCATCATTATAGCCTGCGGGTTGGGCTGTCCAGGCATTCCTTGTCCCTGTCCACGGCCATTCGGTGCCAGCTGCTGTCCGTTGACAGCGCCTTCAAGGCGTGGGCGTTTCGACGGCGAAGGAGCGTTGTCGGCAGACGCTGGTGACTGTGGTCGATGTCCACCCATCTCCATATCCGGATCCCGTTGCATTTGCTGCATCATCTGCAAGTGCTGGGTCTTTTGATACTGCGCCAGTTGTTGTTGTTGCGAGCTAGAAATAATCTCATCAGCACGTCCACCCCCAACTCAACAGTTCGCATAGGCAAGGAGATATTCAGATAGAGCATACAGTCCAGTGGTGTTGTTCTGCAGCACTGTTTTCTGCAGGTTAGGAGGCACCATGCCATTCTGTCTCCGGAGCTGGTTCATCTGGCCGGGCATCATGGGTTGCTGCCTCATAAATTGATTGTGCTGTTGCTCTCGCAGACGCATAAAGTTCTAAATTTCAGGATTAGTCCATGATCAACATCCCCGAAGGTGATCGACTACGCACCTGGTTGTGCTGAAGATATTGCCTAATATCACTGCTGTTTCCCTTCTTGCGTTGAGCCCAGAAGAACTCCCAAAAAAGGCTGAACCAATCGAGGAGGAATGAGGAGGCACTTTCGTTGGGAAGATTTGGACGAGGGAGATCATCTGGGATTTTGATCTTCTCACCGTCCTTCCCATCGGTCATCATGGCATCGGGGTCCATACCATTGACATCACCATCACGCCGATTTCCGGGACTCGTCTTGGGGTTGTTGTCGGTGTTGAGTTTGATGGATTCATCTTGCAGGAGAGCGCG
Organism: Penicillium roqueforti; assembly: GCF_015533775.1. Classification (NCBI taxonomy): domain Eukaryota; kingdom Fungi; phylum Ascomycota; class Eurotiomycetes; order Eurotiales; family Aspergillaceae; genus Penicillium; species Penicillium roqueforti. The sequence continues at coordinate 106,419 of NW_024067586.1, forward strand.
GGCGCAGTCATGGTACCCACGTTTCAAAAAGTAATCATAGATATACGTGTTGAGGTTGTTGACCAAGACTTCGGGGTTGTTCATAGCGCCGTCGTTTCGAGAAGCCGTGGATCCGTTGTTGATCATAGGAACTCCACCCACAGGGCCCCCAGCCCCGGGGTTCATCCCGACGTTCATTTGGTTCATGGTGGCGAACGGTGGGACTGCAGCCACCCTTGCCTGCGGTATCGTGAGATTTTCAAATCGGAGATATGTAATTTCCGACGCGCGACCTCCGTTTCAGGCTATCAAGCCTAACGCGGGGTGATAGAAGCGACGCGTGGAAATGGAGGCGGAAGCAAAGCGCTGACCGCTTTCGAATGAATATCCAAGCCTCGCAGGCTGAGCAACGCGTGTGCGTAACGGCGCAAAAGAAACGGGTATATTATCGCAGAATATGAGGAATTTCAAGATCACCGGTGGCGTCTTTTCCCGAAGAAACCACGCGACAGGGTAGAAACGAGAGGATGGAGGCTCGGAGGCGCAGATGTAGTATGTTCGGTGTGTCTCTGACTGGAGAAATTGATGAGCGCTTGCCAGAGCATTAAACACTTCAAACGACCAAGTGCAAGAGTAAGTGCGCAGTCTATACGGGGTGGACGATGACGGAGGTACAAGGAGGCGGAAAAAGCGCACAAGTGAGGTGGTTGGTATGGGGGGCGGCGCCAGACACCCGATCGGGCAGAATCGCGGATAGGAGAGTACCAAGGCCGTGTACAAAGAAAGAGAAAACCCAAGGACAAGAAACGAAAAAAGGGAACGGATTAAGAATAGAAAAGGGGAGTCTAAGATATGTGGATCTCACAGTGGGAAGATGAGGACGGGTTCAGTGAGAGAGAGCCGGGGGGACGTACATTGACAGGCGCTGCCCTCTGCGGGAGAATCGCTTGTTCGGAGCGGATCAACCTGATCGGAGGTCGGGGCTGGGGATGGCGCTGTCAAGCGTATTTCTGGGAATGCACCGATCTGATAACCATTGAATTTGCGGTCTTCGACAAAGGAGAAACGGGAGTCAAGGAATTAGCGAAATAGAAATGGGGATAGATATGGAAATATGGCGATTTGAAGAGATCGAGAAGAATAAAAAAAAGGGACGAAGGAAGGGAAAGTCAGAAGGGTGATATGATACCTGATGGGCCCTGCGATGGATCCCAGCGGGAGTCTAAAAAGTAGGGTAAGCCACTATTTCGCGACCACCACAAAGGTTAGATATATCGAAGATCGAGCGATCGTAGAGAACTGAACAAATCGATTGAAGAATCAATTGCTGTGGAAAAGTCGTGCCTAGGTAGAGGTTGAAGAAAAGATGGAAAGGAGGGAAATTCGATCTGTAAAGAGTTGAGGGGCGGCGGAGATAGTGGTACGGAACCGGTATGGCCTCGCGTTTGTGACATACAGTACGTGACAAATACACTGACTCGGATGTTCCGTTGACCGCTATTTAGGTGCCCACGGGAATTTGTATGTACTGAGCCGAACTGCAGGTTTACGCTGCAATACGTGTTTGGTAAAAACCATACAGATCGAGCTCCTGAGCGGCAGATTCGCCAAGGATCTACACGTATAAAAAAGGGAAAAGGGAGATCATGCGATTTCGATGAACTGATCGCAACATGATCTCAAACCTTGCCCCAAGCCCGGTTCTGCTCAGTTCGAAGTTAACTGTCAGCCCCCTATGCCAGTGATAAATCGTGTGGTTCAGCGCAGGATACATCACAAAGCCTAATTTGTTGAAAGACAGGTGTACAAATAGAGTGATTATCAGAAGCAATAATGACGAGTAAGGGCAAAATGACCAATCCCCCTAAAAAAGACATAACCAGTGAGGAACCCCAGAACGCCCATTCTTCAAGTAGTGTAAATGCACAAGATCTCACAAGGTCATTACTCTTCCTCCGGTGGCATCTCATCCTCGATGTATCGTACAAGGGAGACCCGCATCTCCGTGGTATCATCTCCGCGTAGCACGTCACTGACAAAGTGTGCCTCGATCTGCATTTGAACCTAAAAGCCGGGTCAGTGATCGGACCCGTAACAAGGGAACCTAATCCAATTGACCACTTACCATCTCCAGGGACCCTCGGAGGACGCCACACAGAATGTTAGAGAACCATAGCTCGTCCTGAGCCCGCCCATCATCGGGAAGCTCCACAAAGTCCGCCAAAGGGTTGTCTTCAAAAATAAGGGAGAACTGGGTGTTGTCACTAGTCCAGTTTGTGACTGTAGGTGTGACGTTCAGAAAGATCTTGAAGCCAACCTGATCGGATTGTCAGCCATCAGAGATACATTGTCTCCATGTACTAAAGTAACTCCTACCTTCGCGATCATATCAGCTGTCTCCCGGAAGTTGACGCAACGGCCGACACCTGACTTGGCCAGGAAGTCTTCAATGAGTCGCATTCCAATATTGTATCCCATCTTGTCCAACTGCTTGTTGACATCGTGATAGTTGCTATCATAGTCTTGGCATAATTGCGCGACAATTGTTCCGTAGGTTAATGTGACCAGCTCCGCGTTGACTTTATCGACTCTTGTTCTGCGCATATGAAGAAAGCCGATTAGTTCGGATTCGAGGACAGGGATATGGCGAGGTCAATTGATCATCGCTCTTATATCCCAGTAAGCGGGCACTAGGGCTTACTGACTTCCATATTCTGTTCGAAGGCCATTGATTAGTAGAAGGTCCACTGGATAAGGCATTGGGAGTCCACCTACTCTTCTCCTATCCTTGAGTTTTTTGTAGACGACATCTTCAGGATTATGCTCTGATAGCCCGGCTTGTTGGTAAAACAGAAAAAGAATGCGGTTCAGATAGCCACAGGTAAATGTGACAGTGTTGATCAGGGTGATTGTGGGGAGTCCGTGATTGTTGGAGTTGCTGATTGTACACGGTCGGGGTACGGCGGACGAAACTGGCCATGCTAAACTTTGACTTGATTGGTTTCTTTCATCCACCGCCCTCTACTCCGCCTTATAATTGATAGGGATCTTACCTATGAGTGGGGTAAATTACCATGTCATTTTCTGCCCGACAGAAATAACCCAAGATGATCAAGTCTCAATGGTCGCTCTCGTCCGCCGGACACATCCAGCTCACCGCCGAGCCTAGGTGGGATTATCGTTATTCCCGCAGCTTCTCTGAACTTTTGCTCTCCACTGCTTTCGAGGTCGCGATTGGTCACCAATTAATTCTCCTACCTTTCCAAACTCACCGAGGTGCTTGCTGTGACAATGTCTGGTGAAAAGCGCCCTGCTCCAGAGGGCTTCGGGACCTCGCACCAGCTCGTGGTCAAGCGAAACAAGGCCGCCGAAAACGCAGGAACCGAGCTTGTGAAGGGCTCTTCCCAAAATGGAGCTCTCATTCAATCTGTATGCGCCAAGTCTGCCTTCGAAGCTCAACGGGCTTTCACGGAGAATAGCCAGCTAATTTTAATATACAGGTTCCTCGCACAAGTGGTTTGGATGCTCCTATCATGGAACTCACAGGTAAGACTCTGTCGCCAATTTGTCGCTATAACACGCGCTAATAAAAGGAACCTACTAGGTCACTCTGGTGAAGTCTTTGCAGTCCGATTCGATCCTACCGCGCAACATATCGCATCTGGATCCATGGATCGTTCTATCTGTATGTCCTCGTCTTGATCCGGGAATGCGGCCGCCGAATACGTTACTGATGGAGATTCCTTGAATAGTACTGTGGAATACATATGGACAATGCGAAAACTACGGCCAATTGACAGGTCACCGAGGAGCTGTGCTGGATCTTCAGTGGTCGCGCGATTCGCGGGCACTATTCTCAGCATCCGCAGACATGACCCTTGGAAGCTGGGATGTGGAGACCGGAGAACGAGTACGCCGTCACGTGGGGCATGAGGAGATCATCAACTGCCTCGATATCAGCAAAAGAGGACAGGAACTTTTGGTCAGTGGTAGTGATGATGGGTCCATCGGCATCTGGGATCCTCGGCAGAAGGATGCTCTGGACTACCTCCAGACCGAACTCCCCATTACCGCTGTAGCATTGTCCGAAGCGGGTAATGAGATCTACAGTGGAGGTATTGACAATACAATTCACGCCTGGGATATTCGGAAGAAGGCCATAGTCTACTCGATGGCCGGACATACAGATACCATCACATCACTACAAATCTCGCCAGACTCACAGACTTTGCTGTCAAACTCTCATGACTCCACTGTTCGCACATGGGACATTCGTCCCTTCGCCCCTACCAACCGGCAAGTGAAGACCTACGATGGTGCTCCTGTCGGGCTAGAGAAGAACCTCATCCGTGCCAGCTGGGATCCCAAGGGTGAGAAGATTGCTGCAGGCAGTGGTGATCGAAGTGTGGTCGTCTGGGAGACCAAAACTGGTAAATTGCTGTATAAGCTTCCCGGTCACAAGGGCACTGTCAATGACGTGCGCTTCTCTCCCAATGATGAGCCAATCAGTGAGTATATACCCTGTTTGCAAGCAAATCCACAATTTCTAACAAGGTCACAGTCGTTTCTTGCTCCTCCGACCGGAACCTGATGCTTGGAGAGCTTGGCAAATAAACATATATGATAGGTATTAATGTTTTAATGAAGATCAGCGGGCGTCGAATTCATTTTTTCAAACATGCCATGTGCATCCGTTCCCGATCTAGACGCGGAGAACGGTCTTATTATCAGAGCTTCCAGAGGTCATGACTTGTCCGGCTATTCATCTGGATCTATGAATTGTACAACAAGAACCAAAGTCCAAAAATGCTGCTCTTGAATATCTCTGGTTATCTACAAGAACATTCTTATGTGGCCTTTGTATTAGGCTGACCTTGGAATATTTTCATTCATTGTAGACCCGTGGACGACTACATGTATGCCTTTTTCCAATCTCTTTGGGCAAACGACGTAGGTAAACCTATCACGATCTCCTCCCAATGCACCAGATTCTCGACGAGTCTGCAGAAACTCCTTCCCCTTGGCACCTCATCCCAAAGGCTACAGGGAAAATGGTTCGCACGCTGTGGTACCTGCCATCTAGTTTTGTTTCCTCTGTCTCCAGTAAGGCAAGTGATGAGTGTGGTATTGTCATTTTGGCGACTGGTTTAATCCGTGTGTCTTAGTTATACGAGCTTTATTTCTAACATCTGCAACGTAGTCCAGCCTACGCTGTCATCCTAGGACCAGCGGACCGTGGCTTGGATATTTCTCTATCATTGAAGCATTCTGACGACTTCCATATCTCTGGGCACAGAGAGAACTCCATTTCAGCGCATCTTCTGCTTTACGTATATCTATATGGCATGAGCAACTCGGTTGGTGAGAAAATGATGGTCTCAAGCTGGCCTCTCATGTTGACGTCGCTTAATCCCAAATATACCTGTTGCATGTCTTCTTAGGGTCTACCTCTGAAACTACAATATCACTGCATATTCTATAGCTAAGTATAGCTGGTATCCATATCTATATGGTTTATAGTAGGATAGCACTTGAAGTTCACTCCGTAGAGTAAGACTCAAAATGTAAATAGACAAAAAGGTATCTAAATTCAAGATCGATCAGTAGACTAATTTTATAAACATTCCAACCTTCTACAAGTTGTATAGACAGTAACTATAGCATGCAAGAAGATGATGCAATAAGCGGGAAAAAAACATTCCCCAGAGGCTTATCTGGCCGAATCCCCCAACTTCCCACTCCACTCGAACAAGCCGAGGGTGATCACCCTATTAAACCAGTCTCTTTTCAGAGAGGCCTGAAATAGAAGGCCATCTGGCGCCCTATCCATGATCCCTACGGCGCTCAGGTCTGCTCGAAGCGCACGCGACGGAGGCGATGTTCAACCTCCGCTCCGCCTACATGGTGGTCTGGGCCATCCTGTTATGGCTCACCGTCGCTCATGGCATGCGAGACAGCCTAGTCAAAGAACTAAGGTATAATATATGCTACCCCTGGTCATCTCCGAAAGCCATCTAAATCCACTAATACGCCCCTGTCCTTCCGCAGACAAGAAACTGAGCGTATGTTCTTCCATGGCTTCGAGAACTACCTCCAATACGCGTTTCCCGAAGACGAATTACGCGCCCTGACATGCGGCCCTCTTGTTCGCGACGAGAAGAATCCGGAGAATAATGACGTGCTTGGGAATTATTCTCTGACCTTGATTGACAGCTTATCGACGCTGGCCATCCTATCCTCGAGCCCGGACAGTGGGGAGCAAGCCTTGGCACATTTCCAGGATGGTGTCGAGAGCTTTGTTAGACTTTATGGTGATGGCTCGGATGGCCCTGCTGGTCAGGGTGAAAGGTCGAGGGGATTTGATCTGGATAGCAAGGTACAATTGTTTGAAACTGTGATTCGGGGACTGGGTATGTTTTCTTTTCCCTCCCAGCTTATTGATTTGTTGCATATGCTCGATTTCCGGCTTTTGTGTCCTACTGCTAACTTATTCCAGGCGGATTGCTCAGTGCCCATCTTTTCGCCGTCGGCGAGCTACCCATCACCGGATACGAGCCATCAGAACGGGAAGTGGCATTCGCTAGCGCATGGGATAAAAGCATGTTTATGAAAAGTGACCACGGAATTCAATGGAGCAATGGCTTTGTCTATGATGGCCAACTGCTTCGGCTTGCTGTGGATCTGGCCCAGCGATTACTCCCCGCATTCTATACGGAGACTGGTCTTCCCTACCCTCGGGTCAACCTGCGCCACGGGATTCCATTCTACGAGAATGCGCCTTTAAATCTCAAGGTCCGAGATTCCGAGGGCAAACGCAAATCAAAAACGGCGGCATCTGAGCCGGCTGAGACTTGTAGCGCCGGTGCAGGCAGTCTAGTCCTTGAACTGACCGTTTTGAGCCGACTCACCGGTGATGGGCGATATGAGGACTTAGGCAAGAGGGCATTTTGGGCAGTCTGGAACCGCCGGAGTGACATCGGACTGCTTGGATTTGGCATTGATGTCGAGTCGGGGAAATGGGTGGGACCATGGGCCGGAGTAAGCACGATTCTTTTGACAGGTACAAGCTTAGACTAATTGGAAGTAGATCGGCGCCGGCATTGACAGCTTCTACGAGTATGCCGTCAAGACGTATGTTCTCCTGTCCGAGGGCGAGCGTGTGCCTTTCGACTCCGACAGCCCTTGGGCAGCATTAGACTCGTACTATGCTCCTCTGACAGACTATCAGCATACCGCCGATGCCTTCCGACAAGTTTGGGAAGAATCGCATACCGCGATCAATCGCCACCTATTCCGAGGCGAAGGTTATCAACATCCCCATCTTATTGTAGGGGATGTGGTCACTGGTGCCACGCGGGCTTTCTGGATCGATAGCTTGAGCGCTTTCTATCCAGGGGTTCTTGCCTTGGATGGAAAGCTAGATGAAGCTATCCAGATTCATCTTCTGACTACCGCAATCTGGACACGCTACTCGGGCATTCCTGAACGATGGAACGTGGCTACTGGTGACATCGATAACGGTATGCCGTGGTATGGAGGTCGGCCCGAGTTCATCGAGTCCAACTACTACATTTATCGTGCAACCCAAGATCCGTGGTATCTGCATGTTGGAGAGATGGTTCTCAGTGACCTCAAGCGGCGTTGCTGGACCAAGTGTGGTTGGGCTGGCATTCGGAATGTTCTGACTGGTGAGCTCATTGACCGGATGGAGAGTTTCTTCATTGGGGAGACAGCCAAATACCTATATCTGCTGTTTGACCGGGACCATCCATTGAACAAGATCGATGCCCCCTGGGTTTTTAACACCGAAGGCCACCCTCTTATCATCCCAAGAAAACCGGCATCCGCGGCTCGCCAGCAGCGAACCCCATCTCAAGGCCAGGACATGGCCGGCGGAGTATGTCAAATTATACCCTCTCCATTCTTCGGCGTGTCTTCCACTGCATCCCGAACAGACATCTTTCATGCTGCCAACTTGGCACGCCTGGATCTAATGCCTGATCGAGGAGTGGCCGCAGGTCCTATTTTGGAAGACTCGCCTGGACATCAAAGTGTCTTTGTGTCTGATCTTTCCTCGCCAACCAATTACACATTCTACCCGTGGACCCTGCCACCTCAGCTGGTCCCATTCAACGGCACCAGCGCGCCTATGGCCGTTCGGCCCACGCTCGACATTTCATTCCCGTCACTTCCAGGCGGCGTAAACATGGGACCTGGAGCGTTGGAACGTGTCCGAGATGGGGTACTTGTAAAAACAATTGGAGGCCTCCGACTAAGTCTGGTTCAGGACGTACGGTTGGAACCCCCGACGGCCACGACTGGGGATGAGGAAGATGGGTACCGGGTGCAGGTGATCAACAATGTGCCATTAGGCAAAGATGAGAAGGTATATCTCTCTCGCCAAATCACCTTTGATGTCGTCGATCCCTATGATCCGAACTTCACCCGTGTTCGCGACAATGCCATGCTTGACCTCGTCATTGACGTTCTCCCAGAGCCCTCTCGCCGACGTAATGATTCGGCTCATCCACGAGATGAAAATTCTCAACCAGAAAATCCACACCCGCCAGAACCCCGTCTCGGAGGCCACAGCCTCGCCTCTTCTGTCGACGATGCCGCAATTGTTGACTCCCCGGACTCAACAGTAAGAGCCATGCTGTCGTCTCTGATGCACTCGGTGTCATCTTTGCTTCATACCGAAAGGACCGAACCTGCTCCACTCAGGTTGAGTCTCCCCGCTGCTATCTCTACAGGCATCGGGTCCAGCCCGCTTCCCGATATTGAAGATGCAGTTACCATGTCCTTGCTCGGCGGCCCATCTACAGACCGCCTGTCGTGGTCAAGTATATACTTCGCGGGCGAGCTCTGCGACGAGCGAATTCTCCGTGATGTCGCCCATAACCACGAAGTGCTCGTTATCAAACGTGGCGGCTGCACCTTCTCAGAAAAGCTCCGCAATATCCCCGCATACCGACCAACGCGATCCGCGTTGAAGCTAATTGTCGTCGTCTCATACGACGACATTCCACCACGCAGCTTCCGCGAGCAGAAGAAAGAGCCAACGAATCAATCCGGGTCTCGCTCTGCCCTCGCCGCTGTCCGTGCCGAATCGACTCTCGTCCGTCCACACCTCGACGAAGCGCAAATGACAGCCAGTGGCATTCCACGAAATTACCTCATCAGCATGGTCATGGTCGGCGGCGGAGATGAAACATACGAGCTCCTGCGCCATGCAAGCGGCATCGGAGTCAAGAGGCGATATAGCATGCGCTCTCGCGGCGTCCCGATCACGAATTTACACATTGTTTGAATATTCATCAGATATACTATACCCTATTGGAAGACTGTCGGATCATTTGTGGCGTGTTTGTTTTATGTTTCGCAGATATGCATAATTTTAGACTTGAATATAGTCAAACCCAGTTTCACAGAGAATTGAACTGGATGCATTTGGTGATAATCTACATTCAAAGTCTCGACTTACTCTCCATCTCAACCTGAAGCTTCCTCCAAGAGTCAACCGCCCTCTTAGCCGCCGTCTCAGGACTAATCTGCCCATCCGTCATGGTCCGATGGAAAGTCTCCATAGAAATCCACCCCTCAAACCCAACATCAACAATCCACGCCCTAGCAATATCCACAACGGGCAAATACCCCCCAAACTCAACCTCCAAAGGGAAAGGCCTGGCATGCTTCGACCAGGTAAACTCCTTCGCCTCACCGGGCAGCGCCCACGGATGCGCCAACGAATAAGGCGGATCAAACCGCTCGGCATCAGAAAGCTGCACATAGAAAATCTTCTCCCGCGGACAATCGCGCACAAACCTGCGCAGCGAATCCCGCAGCTTAGTATCCGCATCCATCTGCAGTCCGTTCGGAGAGGAATTATCGCCCCACACACGAGTCCCTTCGTGGAAGGTATCCAGACACAGTCCGAAGTTCGGACGGTCGACCCGCTGCACGGTCGACAGGGCGTCTTCCCAGGTGGAGCAGTTTGTTCCCCATGACAGCGGCTCGTAGGCGATTGATATTACTGGCTTGCTGGCGCTGGCTAGGTCGGCTAGCTGCTGGAGGTCGGATATGATTGTTTTCTCATCGCGGCTGCAGTCTGATGTGAAGACTGATGGCACTTGCAGGTAGGTTGCGTGTAGCAGACGGGCAATTTCGAGCCAGTGTGAGGCGAGAGCGAGCCTTTCTTTTAGCGGGGTTGTTGCGCCTTCGTAGTTTTCGAAGGGGGCTAGGGAGAGGACTTCGACGTTTGTTTCCTGGCACAGGGCGTAGATCTTTTGAGCTGCGTCGTGGATGGAAATGTTTTGGGCTTTGCTGTAGGCGAGGAGGTCGTTGTACACTATTTCAAGTCCTGCGATGCCGGCTTGGGATGCGGCGCGGATTTTCTGGTCGAGGAGGTGGCCTGGGTATTGGCTCAGGGAGATACTGGCGATTGCTAGTTTATTGGACACCATTTTGAAGTTTTTTTCAGGAATTGATATTAAAACGTTGACTTGCTTCTATGACCGAACTGATATATCGAATTAGGGCGGAACTCGGTTTCCGGTATGTGGAGGATTCGCAAATCGCCAACCCCGCAATTGGCCATTGAGTTATTCTAGTCAGGCATTGGGTGGATGTATTTATCGGTCATTAATGACCGAAAGTGTGAAATAGTTGATCATCGCCTTGCAAGAGTTGTCGGTTGGAACTAGAAATCCGGGTACTTAAGCCGATACTGGGATAACTACGATATGTTGGAATATATCTTCAAGCTCGCAAGCAGCAAATATACAATACAAATTTGATATAGCCATTGATTCATATCTAGCAAATACGTCAATAACAAATTCAACTGCGATCATCTCCCATAACCCAAACCCCTCACAATATGAGGCTCTGTCTCTATCAAAGTTTCACCCCCACGCAGAGTAGTCCAATCCCGCCTCTATGAAGAATTGTCTAAGCCACTTATTAATCCTTTCGTGTGGACAGATACCACTCTTCACGCCAGACAATCCCTTTGAGAAATCGAAAGTGTAGGTATTTCTCACATGCAAAGACCTGGACTCGGAACTTGAAAGCCCTCTGGTGGATTCCTTATATAGTCTCGTTTCGATTGCGACTTTTGCATAAGGATGACTGGTGACTTCACACCGGTGCCAGACACTGAACGCGTAAGAAGGATAAAGGAACCCTAGGCGGCATAGTCTTTCGTGATCGTTGCAAGAGATCGTAGCCGACAAGGGTTCCCGGTCTTTGAATGCGATTCTGAGACAGGGACATATATCGGCTAACCCCGCATAGGGCACGCAGATCACGCCACCATTGAGTAAGCCACACCTGCAGCAATTAGTTACTCTCTTTGGGGTGTTTGGGGGGTTTGAATGCGGAGCTTCGGTGTAGATTCATACACATCACGCAGCATTTCCAGCGTTTGTCTTCGAGTTGTCGTAGAAGCTGGATTCGAGGGTTTTTTCGGAGCTCGATGTTGCGGTATATCAATCGACGCCCTTCTCTCAGGACCAGAAGTTTCGCATGGTCTGGGTCTTTGGCCTGAAGGAATAAGACAAAGAAGGTATAGAGATCTTTATAAGTCAGTGCAAGGTAGATTTGCTCTAGCGCGGAGAGATGGGGAGAAATACAGACATATGAAGGAGGGAGATAGAGCTATCACCATTTGATATGGAACGTGGAGCTTGCGTTTATGAGATAGGTAACACTAAATATTGTACATAGGGCTTAGGCAGTGAATTCTCGAAGCAAGACTAATATATTTCATAGGGAAACTAGCATATCAAGGTTATACATAGGAAAGTCGTTTTCCCTTCTGCCATCTACATAGAAAAGGATATCTAGAAAAAAGACTAAAAAGGCTACCATAAGGCCAACTAGATCTCTCGTTTGTACCCTATCGAGTAAAAAGCAACCTACGGCAAGCCTATAACATCGGGATTTGGCCTTTAACATAGTTACCAAGTGAGTAAAAGGAAAGACGTGATGGAGATGGGTTCCACTTCATGTCTCCAAATTCTTGTAGAACTGAACGGTAATATCAACCCCCCGCAATCGGGGCTAAGTATGTGGTCATTTACTGTGAACTCTCTTCTCTCCTCCCTTCAACATATAATTGCACATAACAATAACCAGCAGCTCATCACCATCACCACCAGAAACAATGCTCCCCAACCCAACCACCCTTCAACCAGCAGAAAGACACACCCAAGCCCCAATACCTACCCCACCAACTACAAAACCACCCCAATACCCAAAATACCTCTACTTCGCCTACGGCTCCAACCTCTCCCCAGCCCAAATGAAAACCCGCTGCCGCATAAATCCTACCCACTCCGCTACCCCACTAGCAATCGCAGCCCTCCCACACTGGCGCTGGCTAATCTGCGAAGCGGGCTACGCAAACATCCTGCCACCACCCGGTCTGCGCGTTGCAAACCAAGACTCCGAGACCGCACATAAGATTCCCGTTTCCGGGTCCGAGGATACCGTCTACGGCGTTCTTTACCAGATGGATGTTGGTGATGAGCGGATTCTGGATGGCTATGAGGGGGTTGATACACGTGCTGCTGATGCGGAGGCTGGGGATGGTGTGTCCGTTTCTATTAGGCCCAGGGTGCAGGGCGATGGGTCTTATAATAAGTGGTTTGTTGGAGCGGATGTTGTGAAATGGCTGGATGGGGCGGAGGGGATCAAGGCGGGGCTTGGGGATGGAAAGGGGAAGGGGAAGGTGCCGGTTTTGGTTTATGTTGATGAGAACTGTGTTAGGCTTTCTGAGCCCAAGTTTGAGTATATCGCGAGAATGAATCGGGCTATTCGGGAGTCTGTGGATTTGGGGGTTCCTGTGGGATGGGTGGAGGAGGTTATGAGGAAGTTCATTCCTGTGGAGTGAAATGGTATAGATTTAGATTTAGATTTGAGATTGATCGATAGATTGATAAGATGGATGTATTTGATCATATCAATCATTGGCCAGGTCCAATTCCTATAGAGCTACTCTATTAAAATAAGATGTAATTAGCCAGTGACTGCAATCTATACACAATCAAGTCGCATTGATAAAGCTATTTGTCTATATTTGGGTATTATCCGGCCGGGAGCTGCGCCAGCCGTGGCGGGTGCCGTCGACCAGCGAAACGAACCTCCAGACTCCAAGTTCGAGTAAATTGTTTGATTGGGCGGCCCGGGAGGAGCGGATGGTAAAACGCTCACCGCAAGATCGGGTGTGGTCGGGCTTTTGAAAAGATTGGGTCATTATAATCGGCAGTCGAGATCGTCGCAGAAAGAATGATTTTTTGGGGAGCGGTGTGTAGAATTAAGCCTGGCCAGAGAGGAGAGTGTGAACCGGCGCGGGGAGCTTGTCGCGTCCGTGAAGGAACTCCAGCTCGAGGAGGAAGATGAAACCGAGGACCTCGCCGCCCATCTTCTGGATCAGCTCACCGGCGGCCTTAGCAGAGCCACCTAAGAATAGCTATTAGTATGAAGTATCCACCGATGGATTCTTGTCACATACCAGTAGCGATAATGTCATCAATGACGAGGACCTTCTGGCCGGGCTTGATAGAATCGGCCTGCATCTGGAAGAAATCCTGGCCATACTCCTTTTCGTATCCCTGAGTCTCACAAGGACCGGGGAGCTTGCCCTGCTTGCGCACGGGGACGAAGCTGGCACCCAGGCGCAGTGCCAGGCTAGGACCCATCAGGAAGCCACGGGCCTCGAGACCGACAATGACATCGGGCTTCTGGTTACCGTAGTTGGCGGCGACGTGAAGTTCCAGGGAGCGAATCAGGGCCTCATGCAGGGAGGGGTCGGCGAAGATGGGCAGGATATCCTCGAACAAGATTCCCGGAGAGGGGAAATCCGGGAACTGGCGCAGGGCGGCGCGCAGTCTTACCGTAAGACTGGCGAGTTCGGCGGCGCTGGTGGCATCGGAGGCGGGGAGTCCGACTTTGGAGGCATCTGGGAGCGTGGAGGACATTATGAGAGAGAAGAGAAGAAAGAAGAGGGGAAAGAGGAGAGGGTTGGAGGTAAAAGGGTTAAAAAAGAAAAAGCCCAAAAAACCTTTGGAGGGGAAAAAAAGAGGAAATGGTAAAATTACAGTTGATAAGCCGATAATGGGGGGGTTTCGTGCCCCTCACAGGGCCTAGATCGTTACTTGTTTTTTATTTTGATCTTTTTTATATAGAAACTAGATGTTATATATATGTCTATTTGGTTTATAACACTAGAATATACCTTATATGATCTCTATAGTAAATGTTGGCATATCCTTCTATCAAACTACGGGTTCTATACTTCCAGGTACACAAAAATCAGCGGTCAGATCCCGCCACTAAGGTAACTTACTGTCACGCAATGGCATATTATTCTTCTTCTAGAAGGTAAGACTACTGTACTACTAGTATACTTACTTTACTCGTACAAGGGGTTGGATATGGGCCCGGCTTGGATCTGCGAGACCCTAATTGATTATCCCGTAAACCTAGTGCTCAGTCCTCTCGTCGCCAGGGCACGAATTGTGTTGGACTAATACCACTCGATCGTCATCCCTGACACCGTGTTCCGGTTCCCCAGTAGCCTAGACCGTTGGACTGCGACCTAGACTTTATGGTTACTTTGAAGGTCCCGAGGTCCAGGGGAGGACAGAAGGCAGGGCTGAACTAGGGCTAAGACCGCCAGACTACCAAGGGATCATCATAAATGACTCATGGCTCCTTGACCAGACTGGAGCTTTAGAATCGCATTGGATCAGACCATCTCACCGGATATGCGCCGTATGGCCAGCCTTGACACATCGTACGGCCATTTCACCTAGCCCTAGCCAATAGGATCTCTCGCGCCACGACGTGATCTGAAACTCATCACAATGGCTTTACTGGAAAGAGACATGCGTGCTGCATAGCGGGATGTCTGTTGTGCAGATGGTGGGGGGATTTGTCCGTTGTCTGCTCCGCCCCTCGCTTTGACTAGGGGAAAGGAACAAAAGTACGAGGTAAAATAAAACAGAGGAAGTGCAGGTTACTGTATACTATAGGTCAAAAAGGAAAAAGGGCAAAAAAGAAATCTCAGGTTTGGTTTTAGGAATAGCCGAACGCGGGGGTCGAACCCGCAGCCTTAAGATTAAGAGTCTTACGCTCTACCGATTGAGCTAGCCCGGCCGGGCTGTTGAAGGTGACGGCGAAATAATGCTACATAAGACTAAACAGTAGGAGTTCGAAATTAATATAGTCAAATTGTGTTTATTTAGCTGGAATTATTGGGAAATATAATTGCAAAAGATATATCAATCTCCAATTGAGCGTCGATCTTTCGAATCTACACCAAGTACAGAATAATATCCCTTAGATACCTCCTAGGTGAGCAGTTGACTGTCCACAGTTATACTTTACTTGACACTATAAATTCCATCATCCAAAGTCACTCATAGCCTTTATGTTGTCACCTATATGTACCTGCATGTACCTGCGTATACCCTATGCAGTAATGCTACATATACGTCCCATGTTGTACATCAAAGTATACTCGGCGGCCCAAGCCTAAAACGGGATAGCCCCTCACATGACCAGCACGGACCACCTCGCTTCAAGTTTTTCCGTTGTCTCCCCATCGCTATAAATCCGTCGGTTTCCTTCCTTTCCATCTCATGCTTTTAAAGATTGGGAGCCTCAACAGGCCACTTCGATTTCAGATGAATTTTTTCTGATACCTTGTAATAAATTCACTCATGTCACCCGCCGTGATTACCGAGATGCAGCCGGATCTGCATCATGACCAGCTCGAGGCCGTGGGCAAAGCCTTCGATGCACTCCTACTAACCGTGTATCGGCTGACTCACAGACAAAATGAGCTGTTACAGCACATGGATAATGTCTTCAAAGAGGTAAATTCACTTCTCTCCTCCCTTATGCTTCTGCATCCTGGTCTCGCATGACGAAGAAAAGCTCTAGATCAGGAGTCACTTTTGTGGCGATGACGGATTAACATGTATTATCTGATTGAGACCATGACTGCCTTGCTGTTATGCATTTGACAAGATGAACATTGCTAACTTTGTATCTTGCAGTACACAGATGTGATAGAAATTCTGCCTCCTCAAGATAGACATCGTGCATTTGACGTTCAAAACAAGTTGCTCGCTCAGCAAGAAGAATACCATCAGGGTCTCGTACACAGCAAGCCTCAAGTTATGGAACAACCGTTGAATTCCATGGATGTAATCAAGACCCTCGTTGCACATCAAAATGTAGACGAAAATACTTTCTCCGCTATCAAGAATGGAGTCAAAGGGTGCAAATCTCTACTCCGTTCCCAAGATAGCCTCTCCCAAATATCCTCCAACTCGTGCATCCTCGCGCAAGCACCGGCTCCAGCAATCGCGCTGGAGAAGGACTTCACAACGAATGGCACCCAGGGAAATCTCCACTGCCCTTTCTCGAAACCGAATAAGATGCAGAGCACAAATGGCAGTGAGGCCCCCAGCGGGAAAAACTCTGCGCCGAAGATCCAGATCGAAGCTTGCGGCCACGAGCATCTGGACCCCATCAGGGCGGAACTCGAAGAACGACGCTCTAGCCACACACCATCAGCCCCGTCATCAAAGGGAGGATGCCCCGTCTCCCGATGCCCCATCCGATTCCTCGATCAGCACTCCCCGGAAGAAATCGCCGAATATGTTGAACGACACAAACATGAGATCCCTCGCAGCCACGCTATTTGTGTCAAGCGCTATCAGCGAAGCCCGCAGGATATGAGACAACTGGACGCCAAATACGGCGGCCTGACCAGCATGATCGCTGGCCTAGGTGTGAAGCACCAAGCCTTCCTGCCGGAATGTAATACCAATGGTGAAGCCCGTTCCTCGCATTCTGCGTCGAGTGAACGTGTTGAGAAATGGGCCGAGAACGTGGACCTCAGTACGCCCATTGTGCAGAACGAGGAAAACGAAGAGAAGAACGAGGAGAATAAGAACGAGGATGATAACCGCCAGAGTCACTTTGACCGCCCCCTGCGTGAAGTCCGCGTGGGTGAATCCCCGAGCAGGCCTTGGGGTATTTCAGTGCCTGTCACACATTTACCTCCTATCTCAGCGCCGGTCTCTGGTTCATCTATCCCAACGTCCCCCGACCCTCAAGCCGACATACCTGATAAACCCACCGATGCCGAAGTCCTTGCTAAGCCTGCCGGTGGCTGTCCATTCGGCCACGGTAAACCAAAGCCTGAAGCAGCAAAGCCCGAAATCGAACCACCTCGGACTGGGGAAAGTCCTAAGGACAATGATATTACTTCACCAAAGAAATCTGGTTGTCCATTCGGCCACAATAAACCAAAAGCCGAAGTTCTAAAGCCTGATACCGAGGCCCCCTGGAACGGTGACTGGCCCAAGACCTGGCCCAAGGACCAGGCTGTCGCAGATCGAGTACCTGCACCCCAGGCCCATGTTTCCCCAACTGCTCCTGCTCCTGCGAGCGAGGACTCGACTACGAAACCTGGCATTCCCTCAACATTCTCACCCCCCTCCCACGTCACCTTCAATGGCCCTGTCTTCTTCGGGTACTCCGCCGAAGAGACTGCCAAACTATTGCAGCAGTTCGGCAACCTGGGCAAATCATGACCGCGAAGAAACTTCTTTGTATAGTATGACCATGGAAGGCGCAAGCTTTTAACGCATCACGACGAAACGACTTAATTTTTTTAGCAAGCATTGTCGTTGTATTACCCAATTGAACTTGATTTGATATAAATTTCAATCCATTTTCCGTAACAGCTTTAATAACAAAATTCACAATGTAAAATAAATGAATGACTTCATCGGAGAGCGTCGACGCTCCCCGAGGGAAACTCGCAGAGCGGGGCACCTTCGTATCATCGCGACCTTCATAACTTCCTCTCTCCCCGATGCTGCGAACTACTTCTCGTCTTCTATCTCTATCTCGAATCCTCCGTCCTTCAATTCCAGTCAGACCTCAATTCTCTTCTCCCATAATGTCTGCCAACATGTCCATCATCTCCTCTAAGGATGCCTGCCCTCGTGAGTCAAGCCCCGCCAACTATGGCTCCTCACCTGCCTCCTAGACAGAGAAAACAGACTCAATTCCAGAAAAAAAGAATCAAAGAAAACAAAGAGCAATAGCTAACTCACACATCCTTAGCTGCCGGCCCTTACGTACGTCGTCCTTCCCTCTATCTGCCTCCGCAGCTCAATCTACCTTGAGAGCTAGCTACCCCTCCACACCGGACCAATCTACTCCAAAACACCATTTCCACACCTACACATATTGTAAAGACTATAAGTGAACCATCTAACAAACCCAACTACAGTCCCAGGCCATCCGCGCCAATGGTCAGATCTTCGTCTCCGGCCAGATCCCCGCCGACTCCTCCGCCAACTTGGTCGAGGGCAACATCGGTGCCCAGACACAGGTTTGCTGCGATAACATCAAGGCTATCCTGACCGCCGCTGGCTCTAGCGTGGACAAGATCGTCAAGGTCAATGTATGTGTTTCCCTCCAGGCTTTGTTACTGTGGTGTTTCTGGACTCGGCTTTGCTAGGGAGAAGTATACACAAGATATGAGAAGGAGGACGCTTTGCTGATCTTTATTCTTTTCTCAGGTCTTCCTGACTGACATGGCCAACTTCGCTGAGATGAATGCTACTTATGAGAAGTTCTTCGTCCACAAGCCTGCTCGTAGCTGTGTTGCTGTTCACCAGCTGCCCAAGGGTGTGCCTGTTGAGATTGAGTGCATTGCTCTGGAGTAGATTTGAGAATCTATTTAGTTTTGGTCTTACTTCTACTCGAGCCATGAAAACAAATATAAAGACAGTTTAGTATAAGAATAAAAATGAGAATGAATTCGATCGAATTATGTTGCGAAAATCCTCGGGGATATCTTCATCTTGATTATTTCCATTTCCGATCCCGTTTCTCTCGAGGAACATACATGCGCGAGTACAAGCAGATGCCAAATTGGGAATCATAAGAGTCAAGGGTTCATGCGTCATGACACAGAATGCAAGAGACGAAGGAAATGGAGAATAGGGAAGCAAAAACACACAACATTACTGGCTTGATGGATGAAAAAAAAAATAAGAAACATAAACGTCAAAAGGTAGGAGGGGAGAGCTTGATAGACAAGTGCACATTCACCGGCCACGGGACATGATACCGCTCATGCGGCTTCCGGCACCGGCCATCAGGCTCTGTTTCACGATAGCATCGGCGGCGGCGGCGGCAGCAAGTCTTTCCTTCTGACGGCTACGGTCGCGGAGATAGCCGGCAGCTTCGGGGCGCATGCGAAGAATGCGCAGGATCATGTCGTCGTTCGGATCAGCCTGCGCCTCCCGTCGCTTCTCTTCCTTGGCCTTCTTCATCGTGCCTAGGTTGCGGGAAAGCATGATGCTCTTGGCGCGACGGGCAGCAGGAAGACCAAAGCTGCCGTAGCCGGCACCTGTGGCGCCGAGATGAGGAGGTGCAGAAGTGCGGTTGCGGGCCGCTTGTTGGCGGTTGACGGTCGCCGAGGCCATGCGTTCGGAGGTGCGGATAAGGTGCTCCGTTGGTTCGAAGTAGAAGAAATTCACTGACTGAATTTCGTGGTATTTGGGCGATTTCAGGATATCGATTGGGACGCCGTTTGCTTCGCCGGTTTCGTCGTCAACCGCATGGAAGAAGTTCAATAGTAGCACGAGCCAGCGTGATACGATGTCGACTTCTTGGATTGTTAATGGCTTCTGATGGGAGGGTTTATCCGACAGGGGCGGTACAAGTAGACTCTCGATAGTAGCGAGCACTTCCTTCCATAGGCGAGCCATCACCATCTTCATGGCTTCTGGTGTGAGGGTTTTGTTCATGATGGCGAAGTTGTCGTTGAAATAATTGAACAGAGGAGTCAGTGCATTTTCGACATCTGCCGGAGTGGGTCCGGCAGGAGCTGGCTGTGCTCGATTGCGATTTAAGAAGCTCGAGACACTAGATATACTGATTCCGCGAGAGAGCAAAGACTTCAGTGTTCTCCGGGAAAGACAGTGACTGATGTATGACGAAAGCTTCTCTGTGATCTTTCGAGTCATATCCCTTTCCGTTCGTTTGAGTGTACGGAAAGCCTTCCCGAAGTAGAACTGGATGTCGTCTCGCTCGCCTTCCATGCTAACTCGGAGCAGAAGCCGACCCTGGGTATCCAGGTCGAGCCAATACTCCCTTGGCAAGAAGTCACTAAAGTGCACAGGATCTAGCTTGATCGACGTGCGGCCAACGTAGTCGTGATCGCCCACTGCGTCCCAGTCCCAGATGGTGGCGATAATGTTCAGAGGGCCCTGTGTGGTGAGATCTACTGCATCCTCCCATCGGGGATTAAGATTGTTGTAGATGATTCGGGTTTTAGCAATTCGTTTCTGATACTCGTCCGTCAATACGACATATGGATCGCTGCCACCACCAAGGTCGCATGCTTTCAAGTCCTCTGCCTCCACTACCTTGATTGTAAAGACATAGGTAGTAGACTTGCGGACCTTCTTAAGCTGCGGTGGAGTATTCCTTGCAATGACTTCGGCGCACGCGTCGACGTTGATGTCCTTTTCGAGTTTGTCGAGCTGAGCAAGTGCATACTCAATATTGTTCAGTTTCACAAGGGACTATGGATAATCTTAGCCGCGATATTTTACCCAGTTGAAATGAATAAGAACATACCTCAGAGGAGAATTGGAAGGGCTCAATTTTATCCTTATTCGTCCAGGTGTCTTTTGCGAACTGCATCAGTTTTTCCTGGGTGGTTTGATTCAATGCTGCCTCCTGCTCGGGAGTAAGACGATCCATTTCCTGCGTGAACATCTTCTCCAAGGAGTCACAGTATGTCGCCACACCTTTCCCAATTGAATTAGAGAGATGCGTCATGAACTTCGCATATTGAAGATCATCGTCCCACTCTAGTTGCACCATACTTTCAATAACTTGGTTGAAAGATCGGAAAATGTCAATGACTGACACACTGTGACGATCGTCTTCAGGCGCAAGCTCTGTTGTTCCACCTGAACGAATGGCAAATACATCTTGTTTTGTAGCTTCGCTGACCCAATCCATGATCTTTTGATCAGTCAGACGAAGCCATCTCCAGACGAAGTCCTGAAGGAGACTTTCCACATGGAATGGGAATGGAGCACTGAGCTAAGTTAGTAATTTCACAGAAATAGCAGGGGAGTCCAGGGGCTTACTCCTCATGGGTGTTATGGAATAACCGTCTGATAGTAGCGAACTGTTTGTATAGATCGAAGCCGTCGTCAATTGCGATCTCCTCACCCCTCGCTTTTGCCTGCTCGATAATCCTAATAACCATTTCATGTGCATCCTCGGCGAACATAGGGAGGACGTTTTGGCACAAGGTGGTAAAGGGGTTCACACTAATTGTAAGTTAGGAACTGATCAGCCAAACAGACGGGAAAGAGCGGGAAAGAGGAACCCACCCCATAATCTCCGGATTTTTGCGGTAGCGTTTTTGAATCTTTAGCGCAAGTTTTGAGATTGCATCTCCAAGTTGAATGACATGGTCAGGATCCCAGGCCTCTTGTTCCACAGGGATTATTTCGCTAAGAAGGCTTTGATACTTTGTTGTTGCCTTTTCAGCAAGTCCCTCTTGCACGTAAGTGCTGAAACGATTGATGTCTTCAGGGTCCTCAATGTAGTTGGGATCCATCTGGATGTGGGTGTCAAGAATGTACATAACCGGGCCGAGTGGGCGTGGCTTTGCCTCAAAGCAGTCCATCATAGCCTCATATAGCTCTCGGAGCAAAGCCTCATGAAGTTTAGACAGCAGCATTTGCATCGTTTGAAGATCCTGGATAGTCCATCGTTGTCGATCAAAAACCGTGGAAGCCACAAAGCTACTGCG
This sequence comes from Penicillium roqueforti, assembly GCF_015533775.1. Lineage (NCBI taxonomy): Eukaryota > Fungi > Ascomycota > Eurotiomycetes > Eurotiales > Aspergillaceae > Penicillium > Penicillium roqueforti. Next base: position 128,278 of record NW_024067586.1, read on the forward strand.
TCTGCGGTTCTCGCCCGAAGGCATTTCTTTCACAAAAGTAAATGCCGAGTCAAGGGTAGTGAGATCGATTTCATTATCGACAAATTTAGCCTGAACCACCTCAAGGAACAACACGACCCGGGAAAAGGCTGGAATCCGCCAGCGGAGACATATCTCATTAAGCAGTTCCGTAGACTGCTTCGATAGCAGTTTCATTGAAGGGACGTCAGATGTAGCCTGCGTAGCCTCAAGCTCCCGGTCCCGCAGATCATGGGTCAAAGTCTGAGACAAGATGTATTTGTACAAAGACCTAGGGTCAGACGGGATGAATGTGTATGTATCGGATTCGTCCGACTCTTCAAGAGAAAGCCCAGTCAAATCAATAGGTTGATCAATGACATAAGATGTTCTGTCAGTCCGACCAGACGTTGTTCTTGACAGGTCGAGGTTTTCGTGGGGACTCGAATTGAACTGAGGAATGGATCCGGGAGTGCTTTTGGCTAACTCGGGGTTGGATTGCATGATTGCAAGCATCATCTGTGAGAGATCAGGGCCTTCGCTCTTTTTCCAGCTATCATAACCCTCGTCCGACTCAAAATCATCCCTTGACAATGTTTTGTGTGTCTGAAGGTTTAGGTGGGCTTGATAGGTCTTAAGGTCCTGCAGGGCGGCCTTTTCAGTCCAGGCGGACTTGTACTTATCGATTTCGGATTGTACCTGGGATGTGGTCATCCCAAAGATTTTGGCCACATGTTGCACCAGGGGCATATCCTTCACATCATAACTCAATGCGCCAACACTCTCCGTGGTAGATGTAGGTCCGTTCGTTTGCATGAGGTCCTGATCTTGCAGGAGAAGCTTGTTTTCTAGCACCGTCAATCGGTTGGCCAATTCTGGGCGGTCCTTGGACCACTCGTGATCTTTCAGGGTGAGCGCAAGGAGTCGAACAAAAAGCGCAACGTGCCGATCAACCATGAGCTTCCAGCTGTCATCGTCTTGCTCTTTGCCCTTGCCCAGCTCTTTGACTGCGTTGGAGTAGAAAATCAGGAGCAGATCTTCAGCTCGTCGGTCCTTCTCCATGCGTTTTCGAAAGGAGGCCTCCTTCAGGACGTTGAGAAAGACAGCGAATGTCCGCACCACCAGGTGATCTTGATATTCCTTCCTTTTCTCCTTCCCCATCAACACTCCAGTCAACCGCTTCTCCAGCTCGGCCACGAAGCCATGGGGAACCCTGGTGCTTTTCGAGTCTCTGACCAAGGAGAAATCGCTCATTAAATCATGAATAGAGGTGGCTGATCGTTTTGGCCGCGCCGGCGCGACGGGGGCATTCTGGATGCGACGAGAGCGAGGGTGGAGGAGATAGGCAAGGTAGGCGACCCGAATGGCATGGCTGTATGCCACGTTGGCATTTACGGGGCGGCGCCTGGATACAGAGGAGTTGCGCGAATGGCGACCCTCATTTTGAAGGCTGTTAATCCGTCGGTTGACTCCTCGGGATTGGGTAGATGCTGTCGACATGGAGTTGTCAATTAAATCCGTGAAACGTTAGGAGGTGACAGATAGCGGGGGACCATGGAGAAAGTTGGGAAGCACTTAGCACCCAGAAGAAGCTTTTAAAAGATTCTTTTCTTTCAGTCCAAAGTGAAAGGCCGCCACAAAGCTGAGGGGTGAATTGTTTATTGAAGGGGGCGAGTGAGGGGGGGAGGTGAAACAAAAAGCTGCCGAACGACTGACGTACATAGGCATATAGGCAGTCCCGTCCCAAAACAATGCTATGTCTCCTCTGACTATTCTATGAGGTTATTATGGTAATTTTCTTATTTTTCTTTTATATGCAAGTGCTTATTGCATATTGCTAGTTCAAGGAAACTTGATCCTTGTTCTCCCTGGATGGGGCCACACTTATAACGCTGCAAGGGTTTCCTTGTTATTTGGGAATATCAATATTGACATCAAGTCAAAAGTTACATCTGAACAGATATCAAGGACAAGGATATGCAAAAGACATTTAATTTAAAAAGACAACCCCAAAGGACATCATAGTGTTATCTGAATATAAAGTCCACAATGTCAAATGAATTTCAATGCGATATATCGACCCATACGACAAACACAAAAGTGGGTTTTAAACCAAATTCATTCCGAGCATGCGAGCATGCGGCCGGCCTTTTCGGGGTTTGATGAAACATAGGACTGGTGAATCGACCACCAGTCCTCAAAGACGCCGAAGATAGAAAATCGTACTGGTATTTACACAAATAAAAAGAGAAACCAGGTCTCAATCACCACTTATCGCCGGACTTGTGGGCCTAAATCAACTGGTTAGCTCTTTGCCCATGTAAAAGGTTCTTGGGATATCATGTCCGGTACATACAGGCACAGCATTGGGACCTCCCAACTCCTTTTCCAGACCATCGACGTAGGCCTTAGGAACACTCGGCTTGTCAGGGTAGGTAAGGCTGACAACACCAACCATGCTAAAGAAAACAGCGACGAAGCATCCGAGGTGGAAGAAACCCTTGCCGGCCGAGACGTGGTTGTATTGCTCGGGACTGAAGACACCGAGGATTTCGTTATCCTCGTGCACGGGTTCGCCGAAGTTGCGCTTCTCTTGCGCATCCCACCAGCCACCGTAGGGGTCTCTGTGTGCCCGCTTCAAAGGGGGAGGGTTGGGGTAGTTGTTATTCTGTTTTGGGGGTTAGGTTCCCGGATGCCAAGTAGGGAAACGGCATCTCTGCCATATGGATGCTATACCTGTAGAGCCATGTCATCCTCAATAGCACGGAGAGCTGGGACCTGGGAGAAAGATGCGCGGGGAGCAATAGCTCGCACGGCAACTTGGGGCAGGCGCCGGGCCAAGATCCGTTGAGACAACATCTAAGAGAGGAATTGGAGGTTAGAAAGGCTGGTACGTAATTGAAGAAGATAATATGGATCTAAAGAAAGAGACTCACAGTTATGCTGAAAGACAAGCAGCAAATCAGTTGTCAGAAGGCAAGAGAGCCAATTGGGTAGAGGGGGTTGAATATCGATGATGAACGGATGGAGGTTTGCGGAATGTTGTGGCCTGAGGCAGACAGTCACAAGACTTCAGGCATCCACGCGCCGGCGCGACCATGTAATTGCTCGCCCGAAGGAAAAAAACCACTCTCCACGTATTCTCATCATCTCCGTTGTTTTTCCGTCCCCATCCACGCCACAGCGCCGATAAGCATGTTAAACTTCGTGTAGTATCTCTACTCGATAGTCCCTATTTGCTGATGCCAAAATCTTTTACGTCGACTGCGTCATTGTTGGGATAGCTGGGGTCACCTGCCGCCAACGGCCCCTGTCGTCTGCGGGTACAAGTCATGCAAAACGGCACCTCCAACGGCCCATCACCCCAAGATGAACGCGTAACGCCTGTGTCCGATTCCACACCCCTCAATGGGTCTGTAAATGAAAACCTGTCAGATTCCGCCCCCCGCGAATCGATTCCTTCCGACCCGAAAGACGTCGAAGCTGTTCATCAACCCGAAGAACCCCCATCGAAGAAACGAAGACTCACGGATTCCTCCTCATCGCAACGTTCCACTCCCAGACCACCATCGCCTCCTTGGAAAAAGGCTGGCTTTGAGGGCCCCACATCTTTCCTCTCTGAAGGCAAACGTAGGTCTTCGCGAACGAACGCTGTCCCGGTCGAATTCCAACCTGGGTCGGAGAAGAGACACACGCGGGGGATTCAGAACAAGAATGTTGGCAGGTCCGCTCGCGATGGAAGCAAGCCGGCTGCATCCTCGCCGCTATCGGTAACACAGTCACGAGCCGACGTCAATGGAAAATCGGGTGGAAAGGCCACTGCAAATGGATCGCCTAGGACGGCGTCGCGCGCGACGGCCAACAAGCCGTCGCGTATCTCACAAACTCCAGCGCCAAAACCAAGTCATTCACACACCAAATCTCGCATCTCCGTTACCATTCCTCGCCCGTCTGGCGCCAACGCGAACGGCACCAGCTCTCGCTCGCTTCGCGATCGCCCATCTCTTTCGAATGTATCCAAGGAGGTCAATGTGGATTCAGGTGAAGTCAATATGAATGACAAGGAACCGGAACAAGGACCAGTGAAAATTCCAAAATTGCGCATTAAATTGAGCAAGCCCGTTCTTCCTATTCGACACCCTGGCCACATACCGCAGAAGAAACACACTTCTTTCAGAGAATGGGTATACCAAAACGATACCTCAAATATATTGTCAGAGGACGAGGCTGCGGTAGAGGCACGCAAGAGACATGAAGTTATGACTGCTGCTGAGCCCGGTGGACCGTTGAGCTCGCAAGTCTGCTCGGCATACATCACAGAACAGCAAGAGGAACCTCCCCCACAGTACTCGCACCAGGATCACTTGGTTTCCCACGCACTATATTTCCAGAAGCTCCTCGACAAAGAACACAAACGCCACCGGCAAACAGCCAAACTGTTTGCGCAGTGGTGTGCTGACGCTTATCGGAAACGTCACAAGGACCCCGAAGATATTCTACGCGAGCAACAGGAGGAGATGCGTGGAAAGCGCAAGCAGCTATCAAAGGATCTTCAGAAGATGTTCGACTTGACCCGTGCCGATATTGATCGGGTCCGCCTAGCACGCTGGGAAGAAGAGCGGAAAATGGAAGACCAGCAGGCTCTTGATCGCGCTATCAAAAAGTCTACTATGCTCTTCGAGAAGCGTCGATCGGAGATTTTGGGTGAATTGCCTAGCGATGCTCTTGTGACGAGTGACGATGAGGATGGTGTATCAGGCTTCTCATCTGGCCCCGACGAAGAAGACGAGAGTAACATGTCAGATTCTGAATCCGGAACCGACGACGAGGCTAATGTGGATGATGATGCCAAATTGACTGCGGAAGAGCTCCGGCTGAAGTACGCTAACTTACCGGCTGACGACTATACCGACCGGATGTCTGTAGCCTCAGGCAGTACAGCAATGACCAATCCTAACGACTCCTTGGATCCTGAATCTCTTTTAGACGGCCTCGATTCACACCTCACCCCGGAAGATAATCAGTTAGACGATGTTGATTCAGTGTTGATGGATGATAGTGATGCCTCCACAGATATGGATGATGATATGGGTGATAGCGATGAAGAGGAAGAAGACATAAGTGAGGAGGAGTCGGATGAGGATGATGAGAGCCGATCTGGCTTGCTGGGTTTCTTCTCGAAGAATGAAACCCCTATACCAAAAGAGGGCGATGAAGCTTCAGCTGTGGACCACGAACAAGATATCGATATCAAATCGGCATCGGAGGGTGAAGATGACATTGACTTCGAAGAAGATGAAGTATCCTTGGTTCCAATTGGACCAACTACCAGCGAGGGCACGTCGATAGAAGGCACGCCCTTACATATCGCCAATGCTTCCGAAGCCTCTCCTGCTATTGGAGGAGAAACACCTTCCGTTGATACTCCGATGGCAGAGGGGCTCACTGAAGCCGAAGCTGACGATGCAGCCACTGCTGGTGTCGTACATGAGTTGGAGTCTGTCAAACCAGAGACCAAAGAGGCACCTTCTGCTGAAATCGCAGATGACATTGATCACCCCCAACATATGGAAGTAGATCATGTCCATGACGGCCGAGCAAGCAGGGATATGTCCAGTGAGCCATCGCCGGGAACCTTCGCAACAAAGCCATCAGAGCCCGAATCGGTGTCATCGCTCGAGCCGACAATCGAAAAGGCATTGCAAATAAGTCATTCGCCTGCTCTAGGCTTGCAGACACCCATCCCTCAGATCCTGCGTGGTACACTACGTGAATATCAGCACTACGGATTGGATTGGCTTGCGGGTCTCTACAACAACCACATCAATGGTATCCTAGCAGACGAGATGGGTCTAGGCAAAACGATACAAACTATTGCCCTTCTTGCCCACCTTGCCACAGACCATGGTATCTGGGGGCCGCATTTGGTAGTCGTTCCCACCAGTGTCATGCTCAACTGGGAAATGGAGTTCAAGAAATGGTGCCCGGGGTTCAAGATCATGACTTACTACGGCAACCAAGAAGAACGCAAACAGAAACGCCGAGGTTGGACGGATGACAACTCCTGGAACGTGCTGATTACGTCGTATCAACTCGTTCTGCAGGATCAAATGTCTCTCAAGCGAAAGGACTGGCACTACATGATTCTTGACGAAGCACACAACATCAAGAACTTCCGCTCACAGCGGTGGCAAGCGCTTCTTACGTTCAAATCCCGTGCTAGACTTCTTCTAACGGGTACGCCACTCCAGAACAATCTCACGGAACTTTGGTCTCTTCTGTTCTTCTTGATGCCTTCAGATGGTACCAATGGTGGCGTGGACGGGTTTGCCGATTTAAAGGATTTCTCTGAATGGTTCCGCCGCCCGGTTGAACAAATTCTGGAGCATGGCAGGGAGACTATGGACGATGAGGCCAAGGGCGTGATCACTAAACTTCACACCGTTCTGCGCCCGTACCTTCTTCGTCGACTGAAGGCCGATGTCGAGAAGCAAATGCCTGGCAAGTACGAACATGTGGTCTACTGTAGGCTATCAAAGCGTCAGCGATTCCTTTACGACGGCTTCATGTCGATGGCCCAGACCAAAGAGACGCTCGCGTCTGGAAACTTCCTCTCCATCATCCACTGTTTGATGCAACTCCGTAAAGTATGCAACCACCCCGATCTATTTGAAACCCGACCCGTCTCCACCTCCTTTGCGATGCCACGGTCTGTGCCTATGGACTTTAAGATCAAGGAATCCCTCGTTCGACGACGACTGCTTTTTGAACACCCACTCACCAAGATTGACTTGGATTTCCTCAATCTCGCACCCGTATCACGAGAAGATATCTCACGACGGCTAGCCGACGACAGTATCAGGCTGATGGCTATTGGCCCGTTCAAGACTCTCCGAGAACGCCAGTACAACCGAACCAACTGGGAGATGGGTTTTGATGGGTCCAACATGCAGACCATCTTAGAGTCCTTGGAGAATGCCTGTCGGAAGAGGCGAATGGCTGAATTAGAGAGGTGTCTCTACTTCGAATCCAAGCGGCATGGTCGTCGGCCCGTATACGGCAGTAGCCTCATTGAATTCCTCCGGGCTGGAACCAAGGAACACGCGCTATCTAATGCACCACTGCGGAAGCGCTCAATGGCCGACTGGCTGTCAAGCCGGTCCTCTGTTCTCGCGTCGATGATTCTCACTGTTGAAGAACGCGCTCGTGAGATGCATGGCTATGTCCAGAGATTTGCCTGCGTCACCCCCGCTGCTGTGGCCGCGGGCATGAATGAGGCTGCCTTGACTCCAGTCGAGACCAGGCTTTTGACGAATAATCGCCCAAACCCCCCATACGATCCTTTCCATGAAGCACGGATGCGCCTCTCTATTGCGTTCCCCGATAAAAGATTGCTTCAATATGACTGCGGCAAATTGCAGCGCCTTGACAAGCTCCTACGTGACCTCAAAGCGGGCGGCCATCGAGCCTTGATTTTTACTCAGATGACCAAGATGCTTGATATCCTGGAACAATTCCTCAATATCCATGGCCATCGGTATCTCCGACTCGACGGAACTACGAAAGTCGAGTCCCGACAGATGCTTACGGAACGATTTAATAGTGATCCTCGCATCCTCGCTTTCATCCTGTCGAGTCGATCTGGTGGTCTCGGTATCAATCTCACGGGCGCCGACACGGTCATCTTCTACGATCTAGACTGGAACCCAGCCATGGACAAGCAATGCCAGGATCGCTGCCACCGCATCGGTCAAACACGCGATGTCCACATCTACCGCTTCGTATCCGAGTATACTATTGAATCCAACATCCTCCGTAAAGCCAACCAGAAGCGCATGCTTGACGACGTCATCATCCAAGAAGGCGAGTTCACCACAGACTACTTCACCAAGCAAGACGCGGTCGAACCCGACGCGCGCGACGGCCAAGATGAAGCAAGTGCCGCCATGGACCGAGTCCTTGGCAACCGTGTCGTCGGGGGAACCCGCGTGTTCGAAGCAGCCGAGGACAAGGAGGATTTAGACGCAGCCAAGAATGCCCAGAAAGAACAGGAGCACGCCGACGATGGTGACTTTGAGGAGCACAGCGCCTCGCACGGGACACCGGCTCAGGCTGGAACGCCTTTAGCCGTGGAAGATGGGGCTGGCGTGCCGGTTCCGGAGCACGTGTCTGATGACCAGCTGGCTGCAGAATTGCAGCCTGGCCACATCGACGACTATCTCTTGCGCTTCATGGAGTGGAACATGAAGGATGAACCCCTGGTTCTGCCGGCGGATAAAAGCAAGAAAAAGTCCAAGAAGGGCAAGGAGCACCATCTCAAGAGGCGTCGTTAGAGTTATTGCGAGATCAATGCTCATTTGCCTCCTTTTTGGCTCCACTCCGCATGTTTCACGTTTCAATATTTCCCTCACGTTAACCTGTTTGTCTCTCCGGCTATCAGCTTGTTGTAATAGTCTCTGTGTGTATAATCCAGGCGTTGGCGATGTTATAATGTTTTATCATTGTCTTTTTTTCTCCTGATCAGCTGGCTTTATTCATAACTTTTAACTCTCCTTTTCTTTTGCTCTACTATTTTTTTTTCTCCCATTCTCTGTGTTAATCCTACTATATTAACAAAAGACTCAATAGAATCAGTTGGCAGAAATAATCGTCACAAATTACTTTCAAATCAATAGTCTATTTCCCGGAGATTAGACAAGTGGAGCAGAAATCCTTCCTGGGTCTGCATAGGCAGATCATTTTGTTCTGACCATATAAACCTTGGATATTTCGGAGGCGATTAGGGTTTAGCTCGGTGTTTATATTAATATCAATAGTGTGAGAGCCGGGGAATTGTCTATTGTATTATAGATTGTGGTGGAGTAGAGAAACGGGATGCAACAATAGTGCATATGGTTCTCCTATGTTGTACCTCGGAGATGTTAGAGTGTAGATCGAAGATGTAGATGTGAATATAGATTGTAGTACAATGATAATATACTCCATATATGCATCCACAGATCTATCAAGTTGAAGAGAACAAGGTCATCTATGGAACAGAAATAGGGTTTCCCCTATTCTCCCGTCTGATATCTTCCTCCAACGAGGGTGCATGGCCCGGTCGATCCCCCTCAAAGCCAAGTCACACCTATCTCGGCAGGTTTTCTCCGAACAAGGATAATATTGAACAAGGGCGACCGCGTGGTTGAAGGCAGCCATGGAAAGCAGGAAGTGGAGCCTCATTCGGCAGTTAAGGGATACATCTCGGATACGATTACTTTTTGCACATCTCGACGGAAGTGAAACAGTGACACAAGGTTGACAATGTTGCCGAGTATTCCCCGGTTGTGGACGTTGATTTGACGTGATTTCACGTGTTGGAGTCCTTGGACTTGTTGGAGTCGGGCTCCACTGATCTTCTCTCCAAAAGTCTCCCGAACTCGGAATGGAATTGGCAACTGTAGGGCTTTCGAGCTCCGTACTCTATTAAGCTTTGGAGAGTGCCTCGTTGGAGGTGCAGCAGATCCATGGTGATCCGGGGATCTGTGATTTAGTACATCCTAAACCTGATATATCCCTGTCATCCGGATTAGGTGATTGGTACTTTGAAATGCCGTGGATCGAGATATATGGCATTTCGTGATTGGACGGGGAAGAGGAATGGAAAAAAATAAAACAAAGAGAATCAGATGAAAATATGCCGGGCTTTTACAGGGCCCATAACCCAGCGAGGTATTTCAAGCAGTATTTTCTTTGTACAACATAGGGAGGAGGCGGCTGTAGACACGTCAAAGAAGTGATCGCCATTTTTAGCTTGCGGATGAGCAAATGCCGATGTATCCCTGTGTTGGATCTGGTCTTATTGCCCAGTTTGGGAAGGTAGTATGGAATATATCATAAAACAAAGAAATGATTTCTCGTATCCAGGAGACTTCTAGTCGGCATTTCTCCATGGATTCTCATTCCCGAGGGATAAGAAGCTCCCATGGGTTAAGGATCCTGAACCAACAGCCGAAGCCGGACATCTGCAGTTCGAGAGAGATGGACGTGACATATGCAGGTCGAAGAAACGCAAGTGATGATTGGCACAGACTCGTGGGACTTTTCATGCAGCTCGGGCCCGTGCATTTTCTGATCCTCGTCACGTCAAAATGTCTCTCATATTCTCTCAATCTCACGACTAGATGTAATAGAGCCATGGGAGATCCCGTCTAAGGGGGGAGAAACTCAGGATGGCACCAACATGGAGCCCAATATTCCACTATGTATTGAGGACCCGGGAAGATCGTCGCCGATCAATTTGCCAGATCGATAGGCGCTTCCACGAACTGGTACTCCACGGGCGTCAAATCATTGGTGTGAGGCAAGAGGGGCTTTACACTAGTTCTGACACCATGTGCCTTAGCGGATTCACCTCCGGCCGTAAAAAAAGAAAGCGCTGCTGCCTTGGGATCTGGGGGAGGAGATACGTTCGAATAGTGTTGGATCTGAATGATGTGATGATCCCGCCCTCCTCGAATTGAATTTGCAGCACATAGGTTCTAATTGACAAGGGATTCGAAGTTCTCAACGGTGCTGCCTCTGGATAAGACATCTGGTGTAGAAATGTAATCGTCAGTCTATCCATGGAGGATCCCGAGGTGGCGGTGATCGGCGACCATGAGGTCCAAGACGCCATCCGCGGGTGAGAGGAGGGCTTATCTGGGTTGGAGTATATGACCGTATTAGGATAAAACTGGGGCCGGCTAGGGCCCCAATGCACAGTAAATCACTCCTGGGGAACTATAGGCCGTGTTGTCTTTGCATAACCGTTGCGTTGGGATTTCCCCCCTCGATTATCGTCGGGCATGATCGGGCCAAGGGAACTAGGATAGCATATGTATCTGTGTATCTTCTCGATAGATCGAATGTTGGAATAAAGAAAAAACCACACCATAGTCAGCTCTGTACGGAGTACACCGTAGAGACTGAGGTGATTCATCGAATTCCGATATCCGCTTTGTTCAAACGCGCCAAGCACTCAACTGGGGATAGTCAGACATAACAGATGAGCTGTTCCGCTTGGATGATATGATCCACTCGAAGTAATGACATCGCCCTGATCGTCGAGACCCGTAACCAATGATGTTTGCGCTGCGAATCTCGTTGATGATCGCCGCGTGCTGGACGCCACGGACGCTAAGACCCAATGGATTTCCCCCAAGAGATTGTGTGTTTTAGGGTTCCATAATGACAGAACCAAGACAATGGAGATGTGGAGGTGAGAGGTGGTGAGAGGGAAGCGGGTGAAGTTGGGAGATGACCTTATATTTTAATGTTTTATTTTATTTCCCCCTAAGCTATTCCCCCATTTCTACATATAATACTTGTCTCGCCCGTTTCCTGTCTCTTTTCTGTTGATCATCTCGATCTTCGTACTATTCCCCCCTTTTCCACTTCCCAATTGGACTGTGCGTCAATAATGAAGACCTCTATCTCGTCCGAGGTATGGGAGAAGAAGAAGGCGTTGATCTCCAAGTTGTATATGGAAGATGAATGGCCCTTGAAGCAGGTCATCAAACAGATCCGCACCGACGACTTCAATCCCAGGTGAGTGCACCATGTCCGATACCGGACTCTATCATGAACTAGTTAACTAACATCTCTAGTGAAACCCAACTACGAAGCAGACTGAAGAAATGGCGAGTGACCAAGCCATCCCGCCAGACTCGAAAGAAGAGTCTGGCTTCGGCAGAAGACTTAGACTCAGACAAGGATGCCAAGCGCAAGGCATCCACCATCCAAAGACCACTGCCATCATTATCAACGAGAGAAACACAAGCCCGCCATGAATGGCCCATGATACAACCCATCTACGCACAACATCCCACCCTCCAACACCCCGTCCCAGACCGGGACCGGAAATGGAGCTCTCCTATGATCCAACAACTCACCCCAAGCCCCTCCGGCGAGCACATCCAAGACCGCACGACAGCCGTCTCCTATGCCGAGCATAGTCCAACAACAACACCCTTCGACCAAACCCACACCTCCCCAGTCGGGGAGGGCCTTATGCTGAGCACAACCCCCGCCGTGGCCCCATCCTACCCAGCCTACCCACTCTCACCCGAATCGGGCCTTCCAAGCCCAGGCACGGCCACGACTCCCAGCAGCATTGGCTGGTCGCCCCGTGCTGTCCCAGTTGACTACGGCCTCAACCCACCTCAGTGGTACTCTCTGCCCTTTGAAACCATCCCTCCCCCGGCCGTCTCTCAGTCTCCGGCTGCTCCCATGGCTCCTTCCATCAATGGATACCTCCCTCATGTCCAGCTCTACCATCCTCAGTATTACCACGGCGAGGCAGAGTACCCCCATGTCTATGATTCCAAGAACTGGAAGCGCACTATGTCGTTGCAATATGATATGGCTGGCCATCTGGCTGCCCGGGCCGAGCACGGAGATAGGAAGCAGATGCTCCCACAGATGCAGTCTCATGGCCAGTGGCATCCTATGTCACCGCCGCCTATTCAGTCCGGTGGGCCTCATTCCTTGATGTGTGCTCCGGTCATGCCTTATATGGGCCATGACCATTATGTGCAGAAGCCTCCAGGCATTGGATACTAGGTGTTAGCTTGCACTGGCACCCTTCTTTCTGTTAAATATATATGATGTTTTGATACTTTTTTTTGTGTGAACTATGGTGGTGGTTGTTTGTTTTGTCATACCCGATATGTTTGGTTTTGGGGAGTTGAAAAGGAAACTGTATATCTTGATACCTATTGATTAATTGAGCTTGATGCATCTTACTGTGTATATTCTATACTATACATATCTATCAAATCTACAAATAAAGCAGATGTTCTATAGATGCCAAGACCTGTGAGTTACCCGGGAGGAACCTCGGCATCTTGCGGGGAAGCCCCCCCATATCCCAGCCATAGCTCTTTTTATTTGTGACCTCCCCTTTCATCTCTTTGCTCAAGAAGTTTAGAAACTGCCAACTAAATCCCAATCTACATTCTCACTACTGCCAAAATGCGTGCCGTCCAAGTCAGCGAATATGTCAAAGTACCTATAACCAACCTCAACCTCAACTCCAACCCAAACTAACAACATACTACAGGGCCCCCTAGACCTAAAAGTAACGACAGTCCCAACCCCGACCCCAACACCCGACAAATACCTAATCGAAATCCACTCGGCCGGCACAAACTTCTTCGACATCCTCCAGATCCAAGGCAAATACCAAAACCAGCCGCCGCTCCCCTGGATCGGCGGCGCCGAATTCGCTGGAACAGTCCTCGCCGTTCCCACCTCCCCAAACAACCGCTTTAGAATCGGCGACCGCGTCTTCGGCGCCACACAAGGAGCCTACGCAACACACGTCCTGGCCGCAGAGCAAACACTCCTCCCCGTGCCGGAGGGGTGGAGCTTCGAAGATGCAGCGGGGCTGTTCGTCACGGCGCCAACCTCGTATGGCGGTCTTGTTCAGCGCGCTGGCGTGAAGGCCGGGGACTGGGTCCTTGTTCATGCTGCTGCGGGCGGGGTTGGACTTGCTGCTGTGCAGATTGCCAAGGCTATGGGGGCGACTGTGATTGCTACTGCGGGGACGGAGAGGAAGAGGGAGATTGCTAAGGTTTTTGGGGCGGATTATGTGGTTGATTACACTAATAAGGCGTGGCCGGAGGTTGTGAAGGGGATTTGCAAGGAGAAGAGGAAGGGAAATGGGGCTGCTGGAGTGGATATTGTTTATGATCCTGTTGGGATGATTGAGGCGAGTTTGAAGTGTGTGGCGTGGAATGCGCGGTTGTTGGTCATTGGGTTTGCGGCGGGCAAGATTGAAAAGGTCGCGCTTAATCGGGTGCTGTTGAAGAATGTGAGTATTGTTGGCTTGCATTGGGGGCAGTATGCCAAGTTTGAGACGGAGACTGTTGGTGAAGTTTGGCGGGGAATCTTTGACCTTGTTAAGCAGGGGAAGTTCAAGGGAACGGCGTTCAAGGATGAGAGCTTTGTTGGATTGGAGAGTGTGCCCAGAGCTTTGCAGGCATTGGGTGGAAGGGAGACTTGGGGCAAGGTTGTTGTGAATATTGTTGGTGATGCGAAGAGCAAGCTGTAGTCTGGAGCATCCAGGACTACAGTAGATAGATGTGGGAAAGCAATATATTGATTCAATATAGATATAAACTGATGAATGTAGATGCGCAAGGAGTCATGCTCTCGTAGACAAAGTAAAATCCCCAAAGGGAAAGACTCGAGCAAGTATAACATGAACTATGAAGGCCCTTTGCTTGCTCTGGCAACTTTCGTATTTCAGAAGTGAGCATGAACACCCGAAGGTACCCAGCTCGCAATCCAGCTCCAGTCGGTCACGGCTACAAGACGTAGCGCTGTGGTAACTGTTCTCCAGAAGGAGAGCCCTTGAGCATGTCCATATGGACTGGGACAGCTGGATTGAGGAGTTGCGGATGACAGCACGTGTCTGGGGTTTGATATATATCTGTGGTTGGGTTAGTGTAGAGTTTTGTATTGATAGGCACCATAAATCAGAATAACATTAAATTCAGAGTAATGGTTTGAATGTCGAAAGATTGTCGAGAGAATGTCTAGGGGAAGTTGACGAAAAAAAGAGGAGAAAAGGGAAAATAAATGGCGATGACTCAGCATGTCTATACCGCCCATTTTCTGCCTCTTAGAGGATATCTGCATGGAAAATACTCCGTACTATGGGCACAGTCGCTATTGTTCCAATTCCAAATGAAATGGATCGTTCTTCACTACTAAACCTCAATAGACCTTAAATTCTTTTTTGGTCAGCTACAGAAATTTCCACTCTTGTGGAAATTTCAAAGTGCAGGAACTCTACTATTAGACTATAGTACAAGAACACTTCCTGGAGACCAATGAGAAGTCATTATGTGCAGAACCCTTGCTAAAGTTTTTTGACCAATTGACGGTCTTTTGGAACCCTTTAGGCTACTGACAAGTAAGCTATGATTAGACCATTTCAGCTGTAGCCAAGATGTATATAATAGCCACAACTTTCCACACCGTCTTTCACCTTCTTTCATATCACACCTTAGCTCCCACGATTTTATGAGCCTGTATCATTGAAAATCCAACTTTGAACAATATCAAAGTCAACGATGGTTTGTGTAGTCAAGATCCTGGATGATCCTGTCAGGGACTCAATCACACAAGTGGACACGAACACATGGCTTATCGGTCCCTTCAAACTCTATCGATCAAAGGGATATTCCGATACATCTACCTGGTACGACCAAGAAGACGATCTCAGTTACACTGTCACCAACGCACCTATCGGATCTCATTGGTGTATGATGCTGGGGATGGCTCTGCCGTCTGGTCTGTAGGAAACAGCGCGTTTTGCAAGGTCAAACTATCTGAACCGGGTATAACACCAGAGGCGGCAATAGCGTTCGTCGATAGGCTCGTCTGTGAGAAGAAGCCTGGTTTCGAGGTCCCTAAGCTCCTATACCAAACAGAATACAAAGACCGGTATTGTCTGTTTTTAAGCAGAGTTCAAGGTCGAACTCTTGGAGATGCTTGGCCTTCCCTAGACGAAAAATGGAGACATCACTACGCAAACGCCGTAGTGGATGTGTGCAAGTTTCTCGCGAGTCAGGAATGTGAGGAATTTCGTGGTGTGGACGGGAAGAACGCCCTTGAGCCTTTTCTCGTCAAATCCGGCGCGGAAGAGGAATACTCTCCTGATAATCTCCGGCAATTTGTATATAAATGGGTATGGCCTGCTCAAAATTTGTGTTCTACCATGCCGACCTCGGTCCTGGCAACATCATAGTGGAGGATATCCCAGAAACTGGCACTATCGATGTTATTGATTGGGAGCTTGCTAGCTATTTTCCAAAGGGAATGGATTCGAACCAAGTTTCGACTAAGCAGTGGAATCTTTCTTGAAAATTCAGCTACGGACAAGCCAACTGAGTGGAGATCAAGGGTTAGCGTGTTGCTTGGAGAGAACGGGTTCGAAGACTATGCATCGCAATAGTTGTCCCGGTTTAATTGCTAGCGGGACTGCCATTCTACTATAGACAAGAATAGGTCTGCATCAAATATCAAACCGGGCTTTCTCGCGCATGCTCCTGAAGTCGTAGCTCTCATAGCCACTTGACAAGTCTCACGGAATACATGGGGGGTGTAGATAGTCAGCCGAAGGCTTGTAGGTTTGAGTTATATGTTTCCATAGACTAAAGCAATAAGCTGTCTCTACGTCATGGATGGATAATATTAAAGCATTCGAAGACTAGCCCCTGAAGACACGTCCGCGTCCCTGCATCATAAGACAATGTTAAAGACGGTGTCCTTGAGAAGGCGAACCGCCTATACAAACTTGACCAGGAAATTACGGTCAGTGTTTCTTAATGTGTAGCAGTCAATCAATAAGCACCCCACAAAGCTACTGAGATACCATCTAAAGAATAAAACTCATGGGCCGAGGAGCAAAAACTCTAGGGTATCTTTTGGAGTATCTTTTGGAGTATAAAGAAGCTACCTCGACACCGACGGAACCAGGTAATCAAATCACCGAGCGATGAGACAAGTCCTGCTTACTCAACTCGTAGCAAATAACTACAGGGGTGCAGTACAATTGTCCTACCCAACAAAGAGTGACCAATTGGGTCCTTCTTCCAAAATCCAGAGAACAAGAACAACGTTACTTATATATAAAACGAAAGGATCAGAACTACGTCAAATCCACATATACATACAAGTCAGTCACCACATGATCATTTTGCAGGTACCACCATGGCCCATGAAAACATATGGTTTCCCGATCCTTTCCAGAACTGCAAGATCTTGAGTCTGAACGAGCCTACACCTTCCAACTGGGAAGTCTCCCAAAAGATCAACGGGCATGTCGAGCAATGGAAAGACGCTACCTGCCGCCTCTCCTCTCTGGCCTCCGCCAAGTTCGTCTGTCGTGATACCAGTGAATCTCCCAATGGGCCCACAGCCATCCTCCGTATCGTGAAGCAGATTCCCTCTACCAAAGCTCAGGTAGCCGAACAATATACTCCAACCGAGCTAAAAGCATCCCAAGCCATCTTGCTCAGGAAGCCACTCAATTTACTCTACCCGAGCTAATGGCATACCAATCTCCCAAGGAAAGAAATTCGCCCAACACCCCTAAGCTCCTAGCATGGCAGCAAGGGACTCAGGATGCCTCTGGTACCATCCCAGGTGGCTTTATCACATGGATTATCTTTGTGGACATTGAGGGAATCGCCCTTGGCGATGCGAATGGGGCTGGCATATATTGGGAGCAGCCGCCGGAAACACGTGCAAAAATCCGCGAGGTCTTCATGAAGGAATACACGTAAGTCAGCCCTATAAAAGTTTCCGTCTAGGAAAAAATTTGGTTATTCCTGTTTTTGGATCCCTCGACTTGGCCCCTATGCTTGCGCATGCTTGCGCATGCCTCGTTGAACTCCTGATTCAAAGCTGTTTATTGAGGAATGATACTAATACATAATGATTAGTGAAGCCTCTGAAATTGGAATCCTACCAGTCCATGATGGCCTGGAAATTTGATATGGAACGAGGAGAGGGGAACGATGTAAGTCTTCCATTACACAATGCGAGGATATGATGCGGACCAGGTTGTTAACATGTTGTATTCAGTCATTTCGTGGGATTTGAAGACCCAGAATTCTTCCAGCGCAAGGGTCGGGTGACAGCCAAAATATTCCCTCGCTATAATCTATCTAAGACTCCCCCTGGTGACCGGTGGTGGGAATATGAGGTGAACAAAGATCCAGATACCTCGAAATGGACCTTCTAGTCAAACTCTTTGTTTGGACATCGGTTGTCTTCATATTAGCCTCTTCGTTTTCGTTCTTCGGTGCTGATGCTCAGAGACTTGAGGTATCATGTGATATGAGACTATTAGGGAAGGCGCATTTGAGGGCAAGTGCCTGTTCTAGGAAGGGAGTGGGGGTATAAAAGAACTTCTCCCACCTTTCCTCCTCTTCTCTTCTTCCCCTCCCCATCTCTCTGACCACCATCTCTCCGTAGCCCCATGAGACAGCGTAGGCAGAGGGTGCCGTAGCACATGCTGCTTAACCTACCACAGGGATCATAACATTACCATGTTTGTTATGAGGTCTATGTAGGTCTGCATCAAATAACAAACCGAGCTTTCTCGTGGAAGTTCCTGAAGTCGTGGCTCTCATTGCCATTTGACAAGTCCCACGGAATACATGTAGATAGCCATAACCGAGTACTCTTAGGTATTCAATAGTCATCTAGGCAGTAAATCCATTACACTCAAAGACAATCAGCTTTACGGTAGTCATATTTTAATTCACACACATTTGATTCAATTAATCTATGGGAAACTCTCTGCAAGATAGCCTAAAGATCGTAACCATCAAGGGCATAGGTGTAAATGCAGAGGAAGAAATCCCAAACACAAAACATGGAACTGAGAGGAGAGAAAGTAGCATAACATCATGGTACTCGTTCATATCATAGGTAGATGTCAAATGAGTTGGCGTTAGTATCATCAATCCCGTAAAGCCCATCACACTTAATGGTGCCGCTCACACATCTCAACGACAGTAGTCCAACCCTCACAACAAGACCGGCTCATATTATGTCCACACCAGCAGCAGGTCACCTTGCGGGGTAGAAGAGGCGCAGGCCGTAGATCGGGCATGCCTTGGGCAGCATGTGCAGCTGGTAATTGACCGAATGGCAGAGATCGTGAGCCTGTCAACTTGCGGGTACCGGTGTCGGGCTGTGTTTTGGAGCGCGTTCGGTCCACTTTGGAATCTGAGACCAGACGCTCGGGGCAGGCGAGACGCGCGTAGACTTCGGAGGGTAGGTCGTGCCAGTACTTGCAGCGGCAGCAGATTACGAAGATCTTGGTGAGGGTTTGTGGGCTGTGGGCTGTTTTCGCTTTTTGGGATCTTCTCTTGAGGATGCTCATGGGAGCTGGTCGGGCTTGGGGGCTGCCGCTTTGGGTACCCGGGGGGCTGCTGGGCTGCATGCCGGGATGAGTGCCATATTGAGGGCCGTACTGTATGCCGCGATAAGTATCAGGGTGAGACGCGGGCTGCTGGATGGGCTGCAAGACAGGTTGGTTGCCAGGTTGGATACCTGGCGATGTGTTGGGTTGAATGAGTGGACTAACGGGAGCCTCATGCACGACTGGCGCTTCGACAGCGGAAATTGCAGGACTAGTATCCACGCGATTCGCTGAATCGCGTTTGAATTCAGAGGGTTCAGGTGCATCTTCGTCGGCAGTGTCATAATTTGAATGACCGTCATGGGAGGAGTTATGTGAAGGACAGCGGCTATGTCCTGGCATGAGCCCTCTAGGTTCTCCAGCAAGAATATTATCCTCTGGGGGTCCGGTGGAAGCGTGAGAATACCGACGGGGAGATTTCGCAGGAACGGTGTTACTATCCGACAGATCCTTGGATGTTCGG
Organism: Penicillium roqueforti; assembly: GCF_015533775.1. Taxonomy (NCBI): domain Eukaryota; kingdom Fungi; phylum Ascomycota; class Eurotiomycetes; order Eurotiales; family Aspergillaceae; genus Penicillium; species Penicillium roqueforti. Next base: position 147,705 of record NW_024067586.1, read on the forward strand.
CTGTTTCTCTCACCGGGCGAAACACTTCCTGCATGTACTGGAGTTCTGACGGGTACCTGGCAGGGAGACGCCGGGATGTCTTTGACCGTATCGGTTGACGCAGTTGGCATTCCCCGAATCTCGAGACTCCGTCTTTCACTCTTGACTGGAATCGGTGGCATTTCGACCGACTGCGAAGTTTCGTGGAAGTTTTCTTTGAAACGGCTTGAGGTTCGTTTGGGGGTATTCGACAAAGCGGTAGGCAATCGACTTCTTCCTCGATCCTCGGGATGAGATTGCCCAGGAGAGTGTAATGGTTGGGATGGGTTCTCATGGTTAGGTTTGTGTAATGTCAGGGATCTTGGAATCTTGAAATAACTCTGGGCCGATTCATCTGTATTTGCAGGATTCAACGCGAGGGGAGACGACTTGTATGCTCGCGGGAAGGGATCCACTCGGTTCATCCTGGCAAGGTTTCCCGTGGAGTTTGTTTGTGCTAGGCTGAGTGGTTGGTAAGACTTGGCACCAGATAGAGTTGACGGATTGTCTGGAGTTTCTGGGGGTGTCATTTCCTGTAACTGACGAGCCGTGGTAACTTGAGTAGGCGAATCCGAATGACCGGGTGAATATAAGTTAGGCTGGCTCAAGCATTGCGACATTGGCATGCTAGTAGCCCTGACAGAACGGTCTTGACGAGTCACACGATCACCGGGATATTCTGCCCCGGGCATACTCTTCCTGTCATGCTTCAGCGCTGCAGAAAACAGCTCCTTATCCAGATCGCCGGAGGACACTAGTGTCTCGCCGTTTCTAGCACAGTTTCCAACCACGGACCGAGTAACAGTGGGAATCTGCTCCGACACTGATCGATTGGATTCATGTCCATCCTTCGTCCTCCAGGCTTCGGCTGTCTTCCAGGCTTCAGCCATCTTCCAGTTCTCACGAAGGTCATCAGACTTCGCCGTGGCGTGCAACCGGTTGTGCTGGGTTGGGTTGGACATTTTGTTCGAAGCGGATAGGTTCAGTGCGGTGCCATGCTTGGACTGTAGCTCTCGGGTGATAGCCGTTCCAAACCTTTCCGGTAGAGTCAACGGAAGAGATGGTGGGTTCGTATCTGTCCTAAGCTGGTTAAACTCGGCAGACGGATCTTGATCACTCGAACGTGAATTCCGGCGTGATCGCCGGAATATCGAGGACAGGCTACTTGACGATTTCGGACGCTCTGCATTCGCACTGGAGCTTCTGCTTGAGCTGCTCACTGGTTGTTTCTTGGTCAAACGGCGAGAGTTTCTGTCATGGATTCCGATATCGCCCTGGGATTGGGATTCCTCGAGTGCTAGCAACCGCTTCTCGAGTTCTTTTCTCTCGGCTTCTAGGCGCTTTGTGACACGCTTTTCTTTTTCTTTCTTCTTGGGTCTTTCCAAGGTTGGTTTGGAGATATTGTCTCCATCTCCGTCGGGATAGATTGGCAAGGGCGTCATTTGTTGGGTTGGGGTATCATTTTCCACAGGTGCCCCGTTTGCGACTGATAGACTTGAGCCAGGTGTACCAGTGGAGGGTAAACGAGAGTTGGAGGAGTAAGAGACCGAGCTCGGCCCTGTCTCATCGTACAAGGAGTGCCTCGCATGGGAATTACTATCGGTGGCCTCATGTGCGAGAGCTTCGCGGGCGAGAAAGGGAACTGGGGGAACAAATCCACTATTCTGATTGTGTCGTTTCTTCGAGGGGTCAAATGAGATTCCTAGGCTCCTCCATATTGCTGTTGTTAACTTACATCCATAGATTTGCCAAAGACGCGGTGGATGTGGTTAGAGATGGATGATCGACGGGCCCTGCGGGGTGGATCGGTGGGGAAGGTCTCCATTGCAGTTGGTAAATTGGTTCAGTTGACTTTGATCTGAAAAGAAGCGAGAGACATTGAACTGGAAAACAGTCCAGAAATCGAGGGATCGTGGATCGTGGATCGTGAAACGTGAAACGTGAAATGTGAGAGATGTAAGGCGTGAGTCGTGAATCGCAAGTCAAGCAGATAAACAAAAACGAGAGACAAAGGCCAAGGCCAAAGAACAAAATAAAACAAAAAAACGAAAGCGAAGGAGAAAAAGAAAGAAAAGAAAAAAAGCAGCGATGATCAGTCAAGAAGCAAAGGATTCCAAATCCGCTAGCATTGGCTGCATGTGAAACCTTCCACCGAGCTATTCTTAGTATTTTTTTTTGGTCATCTGATCTGTAGATTTATAGATTGTGATGTATACGATTTCTATACAATCCTATATGTAAATCTATAAACCTGAAGAGAACCACCCAAATCTGCACTCGGCCCAGTGGAATTCCAAACTCATCGAATTGTGAAACTCAAAGCGTCCGAGGCCCAAAGAAGTTGGAGAGTCACACTCGCCCCCCACTTCGCATCAACATCGAAATCTCACCTCTACATCTCCCCGAGAACAACTAAAGATACTCTGCCTAATCAGCCTTAAACTGCTATCGGTTACTCGGTGCTACAACTACAGAGAATACAAAACTAAGAAGCTACACAATGTCCAACCAACCCCACAACGACCTCCCGCCAAGCTATGATGCATCACAACAATCCTGGGGGATCTCCGGCACTAAGCCACAGACAGGCCCTTCAGCCTCAGCAAACCCACCTCCATATCACAACTGGCAGGAAGCAGTCCCAGACACAGCCACATTTCCACCACCCCCAATCACCGGCTACCTAATCTCAGGCACAGGGAACGCCTCCGAAGACGACGCCCAGCGCGCCCACGATTTCTGCAACTCTGTGCCCCTCTGGCTCCCAGCTCAGCCCTCGTCGGCCGTCTACCACGACGTGCAGGTCCACGATCTTCGGCCCGTGCAGCCAGCCGAGCTGCGTGGCCATGTCTCGGCTGTTGCGCGCGGCCGCTGGCGAGGACACAGTGTCGACGGGAACGGGGATTGTGTCGTTCTTACCCAGCTGCCCATGTATTTCCCTGCTACGGACTCGCCGTTTGTGCGCGAGCAGAAGAAGACCATCTACTTTGAGGTTAAGTTGCTGGCGCTGAGGGCGGGGCCGACGCCGCAGGATTGTAGTGGATTTTCGATTGGGTTTGCTGCGCAGCCTTATCCGTCGTGGAGATCGCCTGGCTGGGAGAGAGGTGGACTGGGGGTGTTTTCGGATGATGGGTGTCGGTTTGTGAATGATTCCTTTGGGGGTCGGGACTTTACGATGCCGTTCAAGGTGGGTGAGACGGTTGGGTTGGGGATGGAGTTTGAGCTACCGGAGAATATCTGCAGTGGGGATAAGCATAGTAAGAGCTGCAAAGTGCATATCTTCTTCACGCGGAATGGACGCCGATCTGAGAGTTGGGATCTGCATGAGGAGGTCGATGCCGATTCCGGGGATGTTGAGGGCTTGGAAGGGGATTATGACCTATATGGGGCGATTGGGCTGTTCGGTGGCGTCGATTTCGAGTCTTGTTTCGACCCTGCAGGTTGGCTATGGAAGCCGGAATGAACGTGTGGTATCTGTGAAGGGTCCACGCGGGCCAGGCCGTAGGGCTGAAGTGGTTTTGCTTTTTACTTTTGCTGTATGGAATATGGAATATGGCTTTGGGGGTTCCAAATGCTTAGCTAGTATAGCTTGACGCACCAAATCAATATGAGCATGAAGAAGACAAAGAAGTATGTTGTACATATAAAAGCCAAGTAAAAAAAGAAACACGCTAACCAATATCTATAGGCTATGTAGTTTGCACAGCCTATTTCAACGGCCAACGCCGAGGCTGCATAGCGTAAACGAGATCCCGCACGTTCGTTCTAGAAAGGTATTTTTAATTTTCATTTATTCTTACCTTCGGCTACAACAATCCTAGTAAATGCAGCGCATTAGTGGCCGGGGGGATGCACGAGGTGCAGTTCCGCTATAACGACGGTCCTTGCGACGTCCGATGAGTAGTAGGTGCATCTCTGCCGCTTTTCCGTATGGTCCCCGGTCTACCCCAGCTGCATGAACGGCATGAACGGCAGGAAATCGTTTTATTTGACGTCAGGGTGCGTTGAGCGCATTGCGATCTTTGTCCTTTTGCATGTTGATGTATAGTGATGTATATTTTGGCGTTGAGACACGAGGATTAGTTTGAGTTCTTTGAGCATATCATGGTTGATAGCTATGTATATAGATATATACGTGTATATGTACGTTACAAATGAAAAGATATATATGGGCAGGGCATGGTGAGGCTGATACTCGAAATAAATATATATAGTAGACGCGACGGTACTCCGTACTTACTCCGGACCTCATACAAAGAAAAGAGCCTGGAGAAATGCGCACTGACAGCACGGAGATAAGCCTGCGCTCGGTGCTCTTCTAAATTGTCCTGTTCGCGAACGATGCGTCTGTTCATCTAATTGCTCGTATCTGCACGTCAATGACGGGGTTCATAGCGATTAATACGAAAGAGCCGCAGCCAATCCCCGTCCGAGCGTTACGATTTGAAAAGCCATTCAAGCCCAGTGCCATAGGACAATATTTATCAGATTTATTTTGCGCACCTATATCCGGATGTAGCATTAGGCTCTAGAAACCCGTTAATATTATTAAAATACTCTTGTACCTGTATCTGAAATACATAAAAAAGCCAGTGGAGCACCAACCTCGGTGATAATCCCGAGACTACCAGCCACCAAGCCCCTATTACTGCAACTAACCCACCAGGGAGCGGCTAGAATGGCACGGATGTTTCCACTTTTGGATCAGACCAGTTATACCCCGGCTAAGATCATCCTATTTGCACGGGGGGGGGAACTACACGAGCTGGAGCGGATCAGCTTCTACAGCTATGCCACTGCCGGATATGTGTATATTCGTTGTATCTTTCCGGTTGTTATTCGGAGTATGAATCCGGTCCTCTCCTTTTTTCTTACTGAGGGGTAAATATGGAGTAGCAGAATCACAATGGGTTTGTGTCCAGGTATCTTTGTCCGATCCACTGAAAAAGTTACGAATCCTCCCCCCCCCCACAGCCGATCTAAATTTCTGAGTAATATGCTAAGGTACGATAGAAAAAGAGAGGAACTAGAACTGAAAGGGAAAACAGAACATCATCCGGCTTGAAATGGAAGTGGCCGAAAGGGAAATTTGGTCTGATCGACTGCATGTCATCGCCCCTTTTCCCCGTGACAGTCGAGGATCCCGTTTGGCCCCCCCCCCACCTGGACATTTATTTGATATCCCGGACTGACTTCGGGTCTATGCGTCAAACCCACAACACCCCCCTCTCCCTGTCTTTCACAAATCATAACGTTGAAAATGAAATAGAAATTCGGCCATTCCCGGCTGTCGGTGGAGTTGGAGCGGGTTCAATACATTACTGGGAGTCCGTGCAGCCGAGATACGCGTTTGTTTCACTCAAGACGTGATCTGGGCACGGCCGGGAGACGGTGGTTATTCTGTACGTCCATTTCGGCTCGGCCGGGAGAGTAAATGGAGAAATAACGGGGACAAGGTACGGGATATGCATATGCAGAGAACCCTAGATGGAACTGCTGCAGATAAGAACAACGAAAAGAAAGACAAAGAAAGAAAAGGAAAAGAAAAACGTCTGAATTGCCACTTGTATAACCGAGAGAGAGGTGGTCTTAGCCATTTGCCAAAAGTACCAGATTGCGATTTTGGACGATCAGACCAAAAGGATATCCATATTCGGCCGTATGCAGATACATTAATTCCATCATCTCCGGCCGTGCCCCCATTTCGCTAAGGCTGGAACACTTTTTAGACGCCAAAGCGACAACTGGCGCGAAGCCAGCGGTTGTCTCTATCTGTGAAAGGAAGGAGTCCCGGGATGTACGGAGTACCCATTATGATCCCGGTTAGGGTTGGATATATGTTGATACGTTAGTATACGGAGTACTCGGAGTATACTTAGGGATATCAGGGATATTACTGAATTGCATAGATATTAGATTCCTATGCTAATAAGCCTATACCAATATGAGCACGGTCCAGCTGATTTCGCTTTCACTTTCACTTTCATTCACATTCCTGTCTACCCATGACCACGAGATTTACCTTCACGCCACCGAGGCAGCTGGTTGCCCGGCATTAAACGCGCAATCAGGCAATCGACCTTCGCTTTCGTGTTCCCATGTTTTCCCATGTTCCCCCCCCCGTTTCTCCGCCTATCTTTACAAGCTCTTAGTAATGCCTGTATATAAAATCCCTCCACACACCGGGTATTGCCCCACCGCGAGGGAGGAACAGCCTGTTACACGGGCACTTTAGGCGATCGCCACCAGGATTACCCGTAATTTTGTTTTTTGTTTTTTTTTTTAGAAGTAGGACTAAGTTACTTGCTATAATAAGCATTTGGCTTCAAGTTACATCCAGGCATCCTGTTCCGACCAATATGCATCTTACGTTTAATCTATTAATCTTGAAAAGAAAAGAAATGAGGAAAAAATAGGAAAGTATTCCACGGTACTAGTACTTTTGAATTTCGACTCCGTTCTGCTGCGGGCCACGCTAATTAGCAGGCATGTATTGTCAGAAAGCGGTAATTGTTCCACAAATCACCTTTCCAGCAAAGCTATAGGAAATTATTTGTCCAACGTAATTATGGGAATATATAAATATAAAAATAGAGATATCTAGGTCTGTGTCCAGCTATGAGTTCCGGTCGACTGGGCACCAATGAAGGGTCTTTCGAGTTCCGAGGCGAAGAGCATCGTGCATGGCCGGATATGTTCTCCATTGGAATTGCTCTTTGTGTTGCCTTTTTGCCGGTAAAAAGAAAAAAAAAATAGATTGTTTGTATGGTACTTAGCAAGAAAGTCGTTTTCTTAGGGTTGCATTGCTTGAAAGAACAACACTACGCCGTACCAGGTATCTCATATGCATCCAACCCAAACCGTTGCCTATTATCCACGATCTTATTTGGATCTGATTTTTAACTAATCAAGTTAGCATCAAAAGTAAAACAGAAAAGGTAAAAAAGTAAAAAAACAAGAAAGGTACATGCATATGTTCCCCACAGGGGTGAGCATGCTCATGCTCAGCATACTCCAAGGCGAACTTTCATTTGGATTTTGAATCTTGATATATTCGGCCACATGAGATCAAAGCGAAGTATGTATATACACTATACATATACATAGGCATGTGCAATACGTAAAATAATCCTCTGCATAGGCCTCCAATGCCTCCACCCATGGACGGCCTCTAGATCCAGGGTCTCTGACGCACGAGGCAAAAACTACCTGCAGCACACTCAAAACGACAACCAAGACTGGGGCATAGCTTTTTAGCTCAGCTATTTTTTTTAGTGTATGTTGTATTTACTTTTCTTGGATTTTATAATTCTTTTTTATAATTCGGGAGATTAATATTATTTCTATATTATCTTCTGCATTTTGTTTAGTTCATCGCATGTGCTGCCTTTCTTCCTACTTTAATCTCTCTCTCCCTTCAATCGTACTCATCTCTTTTTTCCCTTTTCCCTCTTCTCTTTTCCTTTGACATTGAAGGAAGCATTGTCTCCTTGACATTCGTTAAGACTTGCTTTCACTAAGCCTGCCGAGGCAATTGACCACCGGACTGGGTCAATAGGTATAGCGCATTGAATGCTTATACCTCCGCATCTTCAAAACGAAGAGAATCCCCCCTGAAAATAGTCAGAGATACGTGGGGATCAAGTTTCACATCATGGCATTCCCGTTTCTGCGAGCATTCGTCACACTCTTGTAAGTATAGATTGGGAGCTCAATCAGACCACTAGCTAACGAGCAACCAGTCTTTATCGCTACACCCGACTCGTGTTCAACCTGTTTTCCTTTTGGACATTCAAGCCAATCCCACCACCGGAGAATCCCAAATTGACATCCCAAGATGTAACGGTGATCATTCCGTCGTTGGAGGGTTGTGGCGATGAGCTGGTGGAGACCATCCGGACAATTCTCGACAATCAGCCGTTCGAATTGCTCCTGGTGACAATCGAGGCCAATCGCATCAAGGCCCAGCAGATGCTGAATGCTATGCCAGCGTCAAAATCCCGAATTCGTTTGTTTACAGTGGAGCACCCCAATAAGCGCCGTCAAATGACGGAAGCTATTCCCGAGGTCCGAACTGCCATTACCCTTCTCGCAGATGACGATGTGAGCTGGCCACGGACTCTCCTCCCCTGGATTCTGGCGCCCTTTGAAAAGGACGAGAAATACGGTGGGGTGGTGACCTGCCAGCGATTGCGCCGGGCCACGGCGCCGAGCCTCTCACAGCGACTCTGGGGCTTCTTGGGCGCTTTGTACCTGGAACGACGCAACTTCGACTGCGGCGCGACGACTAATGTGGACGGTGGCCTTCCCTGCATGTCGGGACGAACGGTTGCGTATCGGACGCGAATTCTGCAGAATGAGGCCTTCACCTATGCGTTCACCAATGAGGAGTGGTGGTGGGGGAAGTACCAACTCAATGCCGACGATGATAACTTTATCACTCGCTGGATGGTCTCGCACGGATGGGAAACTTATATGCAGTACCACCCAGAGGCGGAGGTGCTGACAACTCTCGAGGACAACCCTCGTTTCTTGAAGCAATGCGCCCGCTGGTCCAGAAGTAATTGGCGGAGCAATTTGACTTCGATGTTTCACGAGAAGCACATTTGGCAGTGAGTGCAACTTTTCCTTTCTTTCCTCTTGAATTGTCTTACCTTGACTCTCTTTTTTTTCCCCCCTCCCTTTGTTTGTTTTTCTCTTTGATCGGGTCAAAAAGAGTCTTTTTGGTCCGAGTCTTGGTGTGACATTGGAAACAAAGAAACCACCTGGGCAGAATATGCAGAACAGAGCTAACATTTCTATAGTCGTCAGCCCTGGAGCGCCTATGCCGTTCATTTGACCACGTTATCGCCACCTGCCTTTTTGGGCGACATTCTACTTGTCTGGTTGTGCCACAAGGCCACTGGATCGTGGGGAGAGTCCTTGCACGATCAATCCATGACTATGCTCTACCTCTGGATCTTCACTAGCAAGTGGATTAAGCTGCTGGGCCATTACCTTCGCTATCCAGTTGATGTGCTGTTGCTACCAGTATCCATCATTTTCGGTTATTTCCACGGCGCAATCAAGATGTACGCCGTAATGACATTGAATGTGGTATGTTTAATTCTTTCATCTTTTGATTCTTTTCATATTTGGCATTTCCATTTCCTTTTCCCTTTTTCCTTATCTGGTGCATATACGGCAAGTGTATCCAAGCGTAGCCCCTCTCCTATGACAACTCAGCATCACAGCGCTTTGATCGTCTCCTTGCAGCTCTGTTTACCCACTATTCTCCTATTTCCCCGAATTATTTGAAATTGCACAGCTCTTTGCCGTTCTGATTTGATCTGCCTTTTTAAAATTGACTATCCGAGAGCTGGTCTAACTTTGCCTTTTTTTTCACAGACAACATGGGGTAGCCGTGATGGCGCCGATGATTATGATGCCGAGCGTATGAAGAAGCGGACGGATGCCGATCGAATGAAGCAACCGTACTATCCGCAATATCTCATTAAATGAGTTCTTCGATTTTCTATTTTTTTTTACCGAAGATCCATTTCCTGTTCGCTTTCGGGGATTGGTCTACCATGTCCGATTGTACAACAGGGGAGAACTTCTAGCCCATTGACTTGGCCCTTTATATCATGACGAAACGCCGTGACGACACCTATGCTTTGTTTTGTTCTAGATCTGCCCTGGTTTTTTCTTTTTTTTGTCAACCCTGGCCATTCCGCCTGCCCAAGTCCTCGAGAGTACGAGCTTCGAAGTGGTCATGCTCTTCTCCCTCCAACGAACCAATGGGTATAGCGTCTTTACTTCTTCTGCCCAATGTTTTTCCTTTCTTCGCACATGGTTGCCTGGTTATCAAAAACAAAATGGTGGTCTCGATCGAGGCCTTTTCCCCTTCTCTTCTTGTAAATTACAAAAGCATGGGCGGATCTCGTTTTGGGAATGTTCTGTGACTTCTTTGCGTTTCAGTTTGCTTTTCAGCTTTGATTCCCCTGAGTTTTTCTGTGAGAGCTTTTGTCTACTCTTTTTAGATGCAAGGTGGTATTCTGGAACTTTGGTTGTTTCTCTCCTGTTTTGCTTTCTCAAACTGCAGATAATTTCTAATTGATTGGAATATACTCCGTACGCATATTTGTCCAGGGATAGGAAGATATAGCCCTAAAGCTACGAAGGTTGTACTTCGGCGAAATAATGGATGCATCCTGTCATAGTTCCTACTTCTGGTGCCATGCAGATGATTCGGTCTAGAACCAACCGAAAGAGGGTTGAATGTAAGAAAATAGTGTCAAAATAAGCTGATCATTGACATAGGTACGGAGTATATAATATTCATGTAAGACAAGGTATCCCGTTCGGATTAAGATGTGGCGTGGCGAGCCAAGACTTTTCGGAAATGTTCGAGTTCCAAACAACTCCAACTTCGAATCCAGGAACCAATTGTCCCTCCAACCCGCGCTTTCCCAAATATAATCCATTTTCAAGGGCCTGGTACTTTGTTCAAGATGGTGGCTTTCGCTCGCGCTGCGCTGTCTTCGCAGCTATCCGCCGTCGCCCGTCCAGTCTCGTTATGCCGACGCATCCACTCGTCTCACTTCAGATCAGCTGTTGCACACCCAATCACTGCTCACGGCCCTCCTCCTAAAGCCCCAGAGCTCAAGGAAAAGTCAAAACCGAAGGAGGCGGAGCTCCCAGCCCCCGAGGGTGAAGGATCGCGATACAACCTCACCGCTGCGTTGAGGAAGCGGTTTTGGAAAGATGTCCATGTGCATGGAAAGTCAGGTATGAACGATAAAGGCATTGGCTGTCTTTCTCATTGATTGACCCCGTCCTTCGGTGAATACTCATCAGCTAACCCATATCTAGACGAATATCAAGTCCTGCTGGACAAGCGACCCGTCCGAACCCCGACGAAAGAAGTCCTGACTATTCCCTCCACAAAGCCCCACCTCGCCCACGCTATTGCACTGGAGTGGGATGTGATGGCCTCCGCCCAGGAGGCTCTTAAAAGCCACCTCATCCCTATGACCTCCCTCGCAGCCCGCGCCACCGATATCGCCCGTGAAGATGCCGAGGGCAAAAACACCACCAGAAAACAGATTCTCACAACCGCCATGCGTTACCTAGATACGGATACCCTACTCTGCTGGGAGCCCGAGCGAGAAATGCACGTGCTGGAGCGGACGGCGGCCGATGGAACGCCCATCGAGAGTCTTCGCCAGATTCAAACGAGAATTGCCGGCAACGTCATGAGCTTTTTGTCCACTAAGGTCTGGCCTGGCCTTGAAATCATCCCTATCCTCGACGCCAATAGCATTCTTCCTCTCGCCCAGCCGAAGGGTACGAAAGACAGTATCGGCACTTGGGTTTCGGGACTGTCTGCGTATGATCTGGCCGGTCTGGAGCGCGCAATCATTGCTTCCAAGAGTCTTCTCATTGCGGTGCGCCTGGTGGTGGAATGGAGTGAGAACTTCCGCCATCTTCAGCGACCTGAGACGAAGAGGTTCGGTATCGAGGAGGCGGCTGAGGCGTCGAGTCTGGAGGTGACCTGGCAGACTAACCAATGGGGCGAGGTAGAGGATACCCACGATGTTGGCAAGGAAGACTTGAAGCGACAGTTGGGTAGTGTTGTGATCTTGGTTAGTGGAGAGACTCGGTAAGCTACGAGTGTATATTAGGTATACTGTATGATAGATATAGATGGCATGACCATGCTTTGTATAAATGCGTGTATTACAATGAAGACTACCATGAGTTTCACCATATTCTGTACAAAAATTGGTAACATACTGGGACAATGTAGAGATCGGGTAGGGCTTAGTATGGTAGGTACGACAGGTTTGGGTTTTTCGCCAGAAGGTTAACCAGCTGCCATGAATCATCTATACATATATGTATGTAGCCTCTTAAATAAGCCTCGTGATTTCCAAGCTCTCCGCGTGATTGTTCTGTGACAAACCAGCATGGCCTAGGAGTATCCTCCGACATGGTGAGGAGACTAAAGAAAGAACGACCAAGAAGGGCCAAGTTGTTGATCAAAAGGTAAGTCTATCCATACCTAGTAGGTGTAAGTAATATGTCATAAATGTAAAGTCTAGCTCTGTTATAAAAGCCACTTTGTTATCGTTTTTCTGGATGTCTTTTTCGGTGTCTTTTAGAATATAACCGCTAACCATCCCCAATTATTGTTAGCAGGGGACCTTTGATACGAGCTTTTTCTAGACATTTAAGAGGCTACATACATATATGTATAATGTGCAACCGATACGGTATTCCGATATGTAGGCAACGTGAAGTATGTTAACGACGTTTGATTTATATTTCCCCTACTAGTTACTAAAAGATTGTATAGGTTATTTTCCCTCATGACCATACTAAGACCAGCCAACGACTATTTATCAAACGAGGCGATCTCCTTGAGTCGAGGGTGGATCATCCTAATGGGCTACTTGAGTTTGATATTGATCGTCTACGAGAATATGCAACTTGTGCCCTCTGTCGTATGGACCTTACTCCCGCGACTTAAAGGTTCTCATGCTTAGCTGGCTTGTGGCTTCTATCGAGGGCCCGAGGGCGTTCGACGATATTCAATGACTTGATGTTTGCATTCCAACATAATAGTAGAAATCGTAATTAGCTCACTTAACCCTATGCATTCTTGGCTTTGAAGGCAAGAAGCCCTCTTTCTATCCCCTGTTCTGGCGTAGCAATTGATTCAATGCACGGTTCCTACTATCGCTATCATGTAGAGCTTTGCCATCTACAATGCGAATTGGGATTGCAGCCTAGACGATTCTATACGGAGAAAAGCTGGTTGTTCATTGACATATGAGAATGGTGTAAATGCTGCAGCTGTACTACTTGTATCTCCCGTTGGACATCGGATGGTTATTGCTAATTGAGCAAGCCAATCACTTATTCTGTCATCATGAAGCTATTCAGAGATCACTTAACTCTGACTTTCCTCTTACCCTATCCTTTGCATCACTGGTCAACAGAAAATGTCATCCACCGCTAAGGCTCAGTATATGTGGATAGACATGAAATACTGAAGCCATCCCACCGTGTTGGACCAAATCTAGCCTACTCCCTGCTTTTGCGACTATGCCCTCTTAAATGCGAGAGATCATACTAAAAGCATAAAACCACGCAGAGGGTACCCTCAAACAACTTTCACCCGAATTCATCTTTTCGCCCGAGACTCTCAATTATTGCCCGATATCGCTAAACAGATTTTAGTAACTAACTGACTAGTTATTAAACTAATGTTGGATGCCTAATGAATAAGGCACCCAGTGGGGAACGAATATCTTTGTCCACTTCGTGCTCCGTACAGAGTAGATAGATCTCCCATTCTCTCTCTTCCTACCCTGAGAAATCTGAACATGGTCCCTAAAAGCCCTCGTACACGCTATTCTCCTTATTCATATCGTACTCAGACTCTAGAGTTAATCACTCTTCTTTATGAGATCTGCCTAATACCGTCGAGCATGGTAGTACCATTATTAAAAGCATAGTGTAGATCAGGTGATCTCCAAATTCATGGTACGGTCGTAAGGCAGATATCTTAGACCGGAAGAAATGCTGCTGACGCTTAGGCTTGTCTGTCAGTTCTTCTGCTCTACCTTACTTTTCATAGTGGTGTACTATAATATATGGCACTCGTACTGAAATTAATATGCATGGAGACTTCGCCTAATTAGGTTAGACCGCCGTACTCCGTAGTAAAATCGAGACTCGAGGGGACCCCTACACTCATGCCAAGGCGGAGTTCAGCACCATTTGCCCCCCAAAAAAGGGCCCGAGGCCCCCTCGAATTTCATTCCAAGTCCTCAACTTTGAGCAGACAACATTCAATTTAATGTGTTGGACATAGTCCAGTGTGCTCCAAGTATGTCTGATATACCTGAAGAGTAAGTCTTTGTTCCCCTCAGGTTGGCACTAGAAACCCTCGACCCATGGTTCGCATCATGACAGCGGGGATACCTTGGCTTCACTGCCTTGATATATCTGTCCTGAGCCTGCACCCTTTGAAGCAGTAACATACGGTGCCCACAGTGCAAAGTGTACGGATTTTACACACAATTTGTACTGACATGCCACTGTCTCGCAGGCACAAACACAAACGCTCTCGAAGCGCAATAGCACTTTCCCTCCTCCACCGCGACAAGTCCAAAGGCGAAGATAAAGATCCCGATAACAACGTAGACACCAACTCGCCCACCTCCGCCTCACCAAGCCCGGGCCCATTGAAACACACCCACAGCAGCAGCAGTCGCCATAGCCGTCGCAAACCAGGCCAGGACACAAGTTCGCCACCCGCCATTCAAGAATCCGCCGAGGATATGGACACAGTCGAAGACCTGCCTTCCTTGAATCAAATAGAGACTGGCAGCATGTCGCTCGAACAGTCCGTTCGCACCTTTCGTCTCTTCGAGATCTTGCGCAGCGGCGATACCACCGCTATCTCCAAGGCCATCAAGGATACCATCGACCCGCAGGGTGTGAGTTATCTCAACGGCACGACCGTCCTCCATTTGGCTTTGCAATGCGCCGAGCCCCAGGTCGTGGAATATGTGCTGTCCAATGCGGAGGATATCGATATCAACTCGCGAGATCGGGATGGAAACACCCCACTTCACATTGCTGCCCAGCTGGGCCGGGGCCCGCTTGTTCGCGATTTGCTGAATCGTCCATCGATCAATGATTCCATTGTCAACTATCGCGGTCAGACGCCTCTCGATCTGGCCCGTACCCCGGAAATTTTCCAGCAGCTTCAGCTTGCGCGGTCTCTCTTCATCGATAGCAAGAACCAGGAAATTCAGGCTTTGATTAAAAACGCTGATTATAAGGGCTTGGAGGCTTTGCTGGAGGAACCTCGAGTGGAGGGTATTATGGATGTGAACAGCTACGACCTAGTTACCGACCCGACGACAGCCCAATCCGGCGGCACGCTTCTGCATGAGGGTGCTAGAAGTAAAGATGCGCAGCTCATTGAAATCCTTCTGACGCATGGCGCCGATCCTTTCCGCCGTGACAGGAAGGGGAAGCTACCGCAGGATGTTACCAAAGATGATAAAATCCGTGCTCTCTTGAAGAGATCACCCGCTGCTGCTATTGCCCAGCGCGGTATTCAGGAAAGGGCTATTCTTGGAAATAGTAATGCCCAAGGCCTTGCCGGGCGCGTTTCGATTGGTGATGCCCCGCTTGCCGGCAAGGATGCTCGCGAAATGAGAGGCTATCTCAAGAAATGGACCAATTACACAACGGGTTATAAGTTGCGCTGGTTCGTTCTAGAGGATGGAGTTTTGAGTTATTATAAACATCAGGGTAAGCTCACGGCTCATCTTCAGTTTCGCATCACCCCTCGTGCCGTCGACCCCTGCTAAATTTCTCTATAGACGATGCCGGCTCTGCCTGTCGCGGTGCCATTAACATGAAGATTGCTAGACTTAGCATGGATGCGCAGGATAAGACGCGTTTTGAAATCCACGGCAAGTCGTCGGTCAAATACCACCTCAAGGCCAACCATGTTGTGGAGGCAA
Source organism: Penicillium roqueforti (assembly GCF_015533775.1). NCBI lineage: Eukaryota > Fungi > Ascomycota > Eurotiomycetes > Eurotiales > Aspergillaceae > Penicillium > Penicillium roqueforti. Next base: position 163,256 of record NW_024067586.1, read on the forward strand.
AACGCTGGTTCTGGTCTCTCAACAATGCCATTCAGTGGGCCAAGGACGAAGCGAAGGAGGAGGAGCGTCAGCGGTCCAAGAACGCAGAAGTGCTTCGCCAGGCTAAGATCGATCACACAGAAGGACGTCCTACAGATACCCCATCAGAGTCTGGTCTTTCTCACAAGCCTAGCACAAAGAATCTCGCTCCTCCGTCTTTGGGCGGTGGTAGCAGCAGTGGCACAAGGCTCAGTACATATGCATCTCGCACCACCCTAGATACTCCAGTTGGAGACGAGGACAGCTCCATTTATGGCGGTTCTTATGACCACGTCCCTGCTCCAAATGACATGAACAGAGTAGTCAGTCATGCCGCATCTACGCCGGAGGGGGAGGGCGATGATGAAGAATATATCGACTATGGTTCAAGTCACGATAACGACATCTCAGCCGCTGATAAAGATGCCCTCAATATCACCGCACAATCTGCGAAGCTTCAGTTGGATCTTCTTGCAAATGTGGCAGCCTCGCTACAAGCCGAGAAATCCAAGAATCCGCAAATGACCATCGCGGATCCAGCCCTCGAAGAGGCACTCGGTGCCTACGAAGCCGCAGTCAGCAGCCTCAAGGGTCTAGTGCAGAACCTGCTGAAGATATCACGGGACCGAGACTCTTATTGGCAGTCTCGTCTTAGTAGAGAGGAGTCCATTCGTCAAATGTGGGAAGAAAGCATGGCCCGCGTGGCCCGCGAGCACGAGGAGCTGCAATCTAAGATGGGCGAGTCCGAGGAGAAGCGGAAGCGGACTAAGCGGGCTCTGAAGGAAGCCCTGGAGAGCGCAACAGGCAGTAGCCGTTCTATCGTCGGTGGGACATCCCGTTTGCCAACAGAGAGACAGAGTCTTGAGGCCAACCAAATTGAAGCTGGGGCTACCGAGACAGATAAAGCAGAGCAGCCCACACAGGAACCATCCGAAGTACCCGAACTGTCTCGCAAACCATCAAACTACTCCGAGCTCAGCAGTCTCTGCGATTCAGAATCGGACGGAGAAGAATTCTTTGATGCTATTGATGCCGGTGAAATCGAGGTAGAGGATGTCAGCAATACCAAGAAAATCAATATGGAACCACCGAAAGACGAAAGTGCTGAGCTTCGGGCTGTGAAGAGTACCCTCATCGCACCATCCTTTAAGGGTTACGAGGATCCCATCAGAGAGCGACTTAAGATGGATGCTGATGATCGGCCAAAGATTTCTTTATGGGTAAGCTGTGAAGTTAGCTTCTGTTTTTTTCTTTGCCAGTGCTAACCACAATTTTAGAGTATCCTGAAATCTATGATTGGAAAGGACATGACGAAGATGACGCTCCCGGTGTCCTTCAACGAACCAACTTCACTACTTCAGCGAGTGGCTGAGGATCTTGAATATACCGACCTCCTTGACATCGCTGCTGGTCGGGCCGATTCAATGGAACGCCTGGTCTACGTCGCCTCCTACGCCGCAAGTGAGTATGCTTCGACCATCGGCCGTGTCGCAAAGCCCTTCAACCCCCTTCTGGGTGAAACCTTCGAGTACGTGCGTCCGGACAAGGGCTATCGGTTCTTTGTGGAGCAAGTTAGCCACCACCCACCGATTGGAGCTGCGTGGGCCGAATCGCCCAAATGGGACTACTGGGTAAGTGCATCCGATTTTGTAGGCGTATATCTGTTACCAGGGCTAACCCAAACTACGTATATAGGGTGAATCCTCCCTCAAGTCCAAGTTCTATGGCAAATCCTTCGACATCAACCTGCTGGGCACATGGTTCCTGAAGCTGCGACCTTCCTCTGGTGGAGAAGAACTTTACACCTGGAAGAAGGTGACCTCGTCGGTCATTGGCATCATTACTGGTAACCCCACGGTGGACAACTACGGTTTGATGGAAATCAAGAATTGGACCACCGGCGAAGTCTGCTACCTCGACTTCAAGCCCCGTGGCTGGAAGGCCTCATCGGCCTACCAGGTGACAGGAAAGGTCGTCGACAGCGAAGGCTCTCCCAGGTGGAGCATCGGTGGCCGCTGGAACGATAAGATCTACGCCCGCCATACCCCCGGCTTCGAGGCACCTGTCTCCGGCCAGGATCCCGAGTCCGCCAAGACATTCTTGGTCTGGCAAGCTCATGAACGTCCTACTGGTCTACCTTTCAACCTGACTCCATTCGTCATCACACTCAATGCTCTCCCGGACGCCTTGAAGGAGTGGCTACCTCCTACCGATACCAGAAGGCGACCGGATCAGCGTGCTATGGAAGATGGTGAATATGATTTGGCTGCTGATGAGAAGCACCGCGTTGAAGAGAAGCAGCGTGCCAGGCGCAGAGAACGCGATACCAACGGCGAGGTCTACGAGCCGCAATGGTTCATCCGTGACAAGTGTCCTGTTACGGGAGAGGAGTTCTGGGCTCACAATGGAAAATACTGGGAGTCCAGAGATGCGCATGATTGGAGTCGATCCGAGGATATTTTCTGAGAGGTACTTGTTAATTTGGCTTGGCTGCTTTGTACAGACTCTCAATTGTCATAAATAAACGAATGAATTCTGAATAACTTTCTCGTGAATATGGACTCAAATGAGTAAAATCGGGTAGTAAATAATATATGTTTCGGTAGAGTCCATCTAATGAATACAATAAGCCTGACGATACAAGTTTCATAGATGGTCGTTATCAGTCACGTGTCGCCGCAAAAACATCCCCAGAGCTATCCGTGGTCTGATCGGTTCCCCTCCACAACCAATTGACATCGCAATGGCAGGATACACTTGTGTCCAGTGCCTACAGACCCTCCGTAACGGAGTCCGGGCCTCAGCTCCTCAGGCTCGCTTGCAGAGCCTCGCCACCGCGCGGAGAAGAAGCCCCATCTCCCCGTCGTTCATCCGCAGCTTTGGCTCGCAACGCAACAGTCGATCGCTGGGCAACTCCCAGGAGCAGCCCCAGCATACCCACAGCCAGTCCTGCTGTGCTTCCAAGTCCTCGCCTTCGCCCGTCGCGCAGCGGGCAGCTCACACGGCAACCTCCGCCGTCAAAACTCGGCTCAACCCTCGGGCCGTCTTGAAACCTGACAACCTGTTCCACTCCTTCTCGAACTCGCCCTCGCCGGCAATTCGCAAACGCGCTCAGTTCATCAAACAGAATGCCTTCTGCCCCCACCCAAGCCACCAGCAGACCCGCGCGCCCGTCTCGCCGCACGACCCCGAAGCCAGAAAAACCACCGATGTTGCAAACCTGCCCCCGGCTCATTCGCACTTCGAGTGCCCCGACTGCGGTATACCAGTCTACTGCTCCGAGGAACACTGGATGGATGACTTCGAGGCTCACCTCGAGATTTGCGACACTCTGCGCCAGATCAACGAGGATGACCATGACCTGAACTCCGGCCGCTCCTTCCCGGAATTCAATTACCCCGGTCCTCAGGATGATAACTTCGTTATCAACATGACTAACTGGGATACTTTCCTCTATACCCGTGAATTCCCGGCTATCAACGACGACCGCTCCATGCGTCAGGTTACCCGCATGCTCACCTACCCCCAGACAATCGGCAGTGTCCTGCACGAGCTTAGCCCGTACAGTGTTCGTTCCGGTGGACGACTCACACCGGAGGGATTGAAGAGTTTGAGTGGTAAGTCCTGACTTCTATACGGCAGTAGAGGACTACTAGCAGCATCTCCCACACAGCAAACTAACCCATCCTCAGCCCTGCGCTACTCCCTCCACCCCCCGAAAGCTGGCGAAGGCATTGACGTCAAGGGTCTCCGCCTGAAGGCGCCTCCAGTGCGAATCTTCATCCTTGGCGCCCGCGCAGAGTCCTCCCTCCCCCGCGACGTCTGGCTGCAGTTGCAGTACATGTACCCGCGCGCCCTGCTGCACCTGATCTTCATCGGACCGGAGAGCATGACGAATCGAGACGGGGAGTATCCGCTTCCCGAGCGCACGCCCGAAAACCCCTTCGGCGGTATCGTCGAGGACAGACTCGGTGGCCAGATGAAGATTACTACTTACGTGGACTACTTCCACACTATGAACAAGGCGCAGTATTTCGGCCCCTTCGATCCTTACCTGGATTGTTTCATGCTCTTCCACCCTGGTCTGGGTCACCCGGCTAGCTCGCATGAGTGGGAGGAGACACTGCCCCAGTTGCTTGAGACTAAGGTTCCCATCATCTGTACAGGGTATACGCAGTGGGATCTGGAGCGTGATATCAACTGGGTGAGTGAGAAGTGTCGTGGGGAGTTTGATGTGCTTCTCGAACCCGGGGAGAATATCTTCCGCAGTCTGCGCTGGGATCTGAATGATCAGGATCCTCATGATGTTTCTTGTGGAAACTGGGGATTGTGGGCCTTCCGAGGCAAGAGGTATGTGGTGTCTTTTACTGAATAGAGGGATGTTGACTAACTTGCTCTGCGACAGATACGAAGCTGCTTTCACCAAGGAGGAGTAAGCTAGTTGTGCCTCTTTCCTTGCTGTACGATATTTTTTGGTGCCCGTTCTTGGGGTCATTTTAGTAGATAAGGTTCAGTTTCAGTCCTCTCCGAAGTTATTCACGATTATCGATGCGCTTGATTTCAGTCAGTTCGTTCTTGTCAAGCATACGTAGATGAAGCCGTAGCTAAGGTCTTAGTGAGAAGCTAGGAATATGTAAAGACTAAACGCTCCGGGCATAGTTAATTGAAGAAATATTACGATTAGGCACAGGTCAGGGGTAGCCGCAATGAATTGTATCAATTGCACAAAAAGTAGAGCTCGTCTTACACTCGTTAAGTAACAGTAGTATGACATCCGAAGGAAAAGATGCAAGCATCAATGCAGGGACAGAATTCAAGGTCAACCAAGACAGAAAGGAAGTAGCATCAAGATAGAAAAAAAATGCTTGGATGAGATCAAAAGGGGAGTATAGAAGGTAAAAGAAAAGGGTATAAACATCGGAAAATCGGAAAACACGTGTCAAAACCACCGTAACCAGAAAGCCCGTAACCAGAAAGCAAGGTTTTAAAGACGGTATGTCAAGAAGAAGGAATATGTAGAAGAGGAAAATATCCCAAAATGAAGACTTGGGAAGGATCAAGTGGGGACCATTATAGATGGGCCCGATGTGACGAAGGTCGACACCAAGATTGAGGGGTTAACTCGAACATTTTTCCTCAAACGAGTCAAGGAATTGAGTTTAGATCAAGAGAAGACCAGCAATGGCGCCTGCACCAGCAGCAATGAAACCAGGGAGGTGGATGGAGGCAGCACCAGCAGTAAGAGGTGAAGGAGTAGCCGAGGCACTCTCACTGGCGGGGGAGCTGCTAGTAGCCTTGATCAGGGGGGTGGAGCTGGCAATGTGGCTCATGGAAGGGATGACGCTGAGGGTGGGAATGCTAGTGATGACAGGCGTCCAGGTCGACGAGGGAGCTTCAGTCGAGGTCTCAATGGGGGTTTCAGTCGGGGTTTCAATCGAAACCGAGCTCGAAGTTGAGGTCGGGGTGGGGGTCGGGGTAGACGACGGGGGAGGAGTGTAGCCAGAGGGCACCAGAGTGATGGTCTTGGTGATGCAGTCGGCTGTGGCAGATTCAGCGGCGAACGCGACGGGCGCGAGGGCCGAGAGGAAGAGGAGAGCCTTGGTGAACTGCATTGTTGATGTTTGTTGTGGTTTAAGGTTATGATATTGAGAGTTGAGAGTTGCGAATTGCGAATGAAGAGTAATCCGAGTCAAAAGAGTGAATGCAGCTTATAAAAGAGTGTAATAGCTGGGAGAACAAAAGAGTGACACTGTTTCAAACAGGAGAGGTTGCAAATTAAGAGAGAAAGACAGGGGAGTAAAGGAGAAGGGGTGTAGGCCAAGGCCAAGGCGCTTGTTCAAGGCGCTTGTTCCTTTAGGAATGGGCCAGGTACCCAGGCAGCAAGGCATCAAAGGAGTAAGCACCAAGGCATCAAGGCATGAAGGGTCCAAGACTAGTCCGAATTAGGTATACATATATACTAAAGTCTTCCCCCTTTTCATAGTTATATCTTCTATAAAGACTGAAGAAGCGGGTGAATTTACACTATTATCAGACAGTAAGGCCGTACCTCCTGTTCTTAGCTTCATTGTCACAATCTAGATTGTATACGGAGCACAGTTTCAGGTAATTCAATATCACCTTGACATTATGAGAAGCAAAGCGCTTATAGATATAAAAAATACTGTTGTACAGGCCAAGGGCAAGTTCCCAAACCGGGGTATCAAAGTAACAGCAAACAACCATCCCAATCATCCTTAATCATAGCATCAAAGCTCATCGTCAACACAGGCCAGATAGGGCCATAATAACCCAGCAGTCAGAAAGCAAAAACACAGCTGTCATTTAGAATCCCCATACGGCGGCCACTACCACAGCAACTGTCACCCAGTACCCGCTAGCATGCAGGACCATTGCGACAGGCCCGGATGCCGAGGAAGTACTAGTCGAGCTTCCGTCAGCGGCAGTGGTACCGTTGGGCAAGGTACCGTTGATGTAGATGGTCTGGGTGCCGTTCACATCGACCACGCGCACAAGACTCGAGTTCTTGGGCACGGTGCCGTTGAAGAGGGACTCGTAGTATGTGCTGTTGTTGTTATTGTCGCAGCCACACTCCGAGTACTGCTCGCACACACAGACAACGGGGAGCGACTCGTTCTTGTGGGCATTGTTATTGTAGTAGTTGTAGTGCTGGCTGTAGGGGTAGGCGTAGGCGCTGTACAGCCAAAGACCCGGGAAGAAACCCAGTGCGGCTCCACCGAGCACGTAGGGGGCGATGCCTCCAGCAGACCGCGAGCCAGACGTGTAGGGAGTGCGCGCACCGCCAGCATAGTAGTTGCCTCCACCGTAGGTTGCTCGAGTGCCAGAGCCGGCGCTGGTTGTACCACCAGCATTGCTTGTTGAACCACCGCGACTGCTGCCACTGCTTCCACTGCTGCCACTGCTGCCACTGCTGCCACTTGAGCCCGAGGAGCCGGAAGAACCAGTGCGGCCTCCACTGCTTCCTCCACTGCTGCTTCCACTGCTGCTGCCACTGCTGCTGCCACTGCTGCTGCCGCCTCGGCCTCCTCCGCCACCGCCACGCCGTTTCTCAAGCGTTATAATATCTGAGCTGTCCTGGGTAGAGTCCAGGGAGTCCACATCTCGTTCAATAAGATCGGTAGACTCGGTTTGAGGGATAGTCAGGGATAAGGCCCTGGTGGAAAGTAGAAGGAGCGTTGTCGCCCAAGTGAACTTCATGATGAATCCGGGACCCAAGTATCGAGTGATAGAATAGAAGAATAGAGAAACAGAAGATCTCGAAGGGCGTGAGAATCAAAGGAAAGTCCGGTAAAAGCGAATTGAAGTAGAGTCACGGTATGACGAAATTCCGAGGAACTCCGACTCCTCAAGGGATTTCGGAGCCTTTTAAATCTTTGAAGTGCTAAGAGTCCTTAGAGTTAAGCAATTACAGCATGAATCTTAAAAAGAAAATTCATCAAAGCCAAACCAACTCAGCCTCGGACCCTGACCCTGACCCGCACCCCTTTAGCGGCCCAAGAGCGGAATACGAAAACGGTGGTGAATATTTGCTTGGCATATACCGGTATTTTGTATGTTGGAGACATTTGTTTCAATATAATTGTGCTGGATGACCTCATGGGGTGGCTATCTTCCAGTATACACTTTGCTTCGCCTCATTCTGTGAGCCCTCGAAGTTGGATATTACTTCATGCAATCTTAAACCAACGGCGCTCATCTGCGCCCCGTAAATGGACCAAGAAATGAGTTTCTAAGCCTCAAAGTTTCGAGAAAACTCTCCACAACATATAAATCCTTTGTTATAGAGTAAGATGAGGCCGTCTGGTCCTATAGATCAAGACAAGTGCGCCTTGTTTCAATATTTGGCATTTCAGTGGTTATCAACTTATTCCCTTTCTAATTTCTATAAAAGATGATTCCAGCTTTACATTTGAGGTTTCATAGCCAATCAATAGGGCATTGTTAGTAGTTAGTTATCAATAGATAGTCAATAGTTAGTTACTACGTCGTCAAATAGTGGGACATCACCGGTCGGCACCCAACAGCTTTCGCCCGAGTCAAAGCTGCCTTTCTCTTTATTTCCCCCAAGAACTTATTTCCCTCTCATGGCACGTCAAAGAGGTCTTTCAAATGCCTCCTCCACTTCATCCCTCCCCGACCAAGTACAAAAATCCCCTATTCGTGACCCGGCCCGCAGACCGCTAATGCAATCCTAGGAATTGGGGAGCATGTATGATTACCTCGCCAAAGTCATTCTCCTAGGACCGAGCGGTGCTGGAAAGTAGGTATCAATTATATCGATATGCAATATGGTATATACAAGCTTAGATCATCTTATTGACACCCGATCCTTGTATCACAGGTCTTGTGTACTACACCGCTTCGTGAAAGACGAATGTACAACCACCCCTCCAACCTCACTCTAGCTCCCCCTCACTGACACATCTTCTCTCCAGGGCGAGTACTCTCCTCTCAGACCATCGGCGTGGAATTCGCCTCGCGCATCGTGAAACTCGGCACGGGCTCGCGCCGGAGACGCATCAAACTCCAACTCTGGGATACAGCAGGCACAGAACGCTTTCGATCCGTTTCAAGATCGTACTATCGCGGCGCAGCAGGCGCAATCCTCATCTACGATGTCGCTTCCTACACTTCCTTCGCTTCCCTGCCGACCTTCCTCATGGACGCCCGCGCCCTAGCTTCCCCGAACTTATCCGTCATCCTGGCCGGGAATAAAGCTGACCTGACCTCCGACGCTCAGTCCGATTTCGAAGATTACTCCCGCCCCCCTCCGACTCCAACCCCGTCCAGTATTTCCAGCAGACAGTCATCTATCCCTTGGGATGCGAATGGGTCAATTCGCTCGACTAGCATGATGGGTACGGGGACTAGGTTGACGGCTACCCGTGCCTCAGAGGGCAGAGAGGTGAGCTCCGAGGAGACATCCCGCTGGGCTGCCAAGTCGAATATACCTGTCGCTGTGGAGATCTCGGCTCTGACGGGGGAGGGCGTGGAGGAAGTCTTCAATCGGCTGGCGCGTATCATCTTGACCAAGATCGAGCTCGGTGAGATCGACCCCGATGACCCGCAGAGTGGCATCCAGTACGGAGATGGAGGTCTGTATGGCGGCAGTGATGCTTCAAGTATCAGAAGTCGGGCGACGTTGGACGATAATTCCGTGCCCCTTCAGCGCAGGAATCCCCGTCGAAAGGGCAAGGCTCCTGGCACACCTAGCTGGAAGAGCGGGATGAGGGAATGGGAGGATGTCTTCCGCTTGGGCTCTGGAAGTCGCCCCAATCAAGGGTGTTGCTAGTATTGTGGATCATTCTACATCACCCTGGGTACATTTGTTTATTTTCTGTTTTGATTTGGTCTTTGGTTTACTACACTGCACGATACCCCCTCGTTGACCTTGATCATTCAAATGTTTCTACATACTTGTTACTTTATTTACCCGACAGCTCAGACCTCCAAGAAGAGGAATTAATTGCATATAAACTTTTGATTCATCTCTCGTTCAAAATCTGCCCCCAAAACAACGCCCCGTCATCCCCAACGTTTCGTCTCTCGATTTATACATCAATGCCAGCAATCAAGGTCTTAATGCCCTTGCCAGCCTTGACCTCAACAAAGGCCTTCTCAGCATCCTCGAACTTCACTGTATCGGTAATCAACTTCTTGACATCGACACTGCCGGACGCAACCAGCCCAACGGCAAGCTTGTAGTCCCCGCTACCATATCGGAAGCTACCCTTGATGGTCAGCTCCTTAGAACAAGCCGCCATGATGGGGAATATGATCTCGCTGCGGCCCATGCCACCCTGTACGTATGTGCCTCCGTTGCGCAGGACATGGATGCCCGTGTGCACGGAAGGCTCAGCGCCCGAAGCGTCAATAGCAACATCGGCACCAAGGCCGAGCCCATTCTCCTGTCTCAGACGCTCAGCGTTCTCAGTGGCCGGGACATTTTTAGGCATGAATGTCGCCGTCGTGGCGTAGTCCTTAGCAAAGTCAAGACGCTTCTGTTGGATATCTACGACGATGACCTTGGAGGCACCGAACGCAGTCGCCACGGCGCAGCACAGCAAGCCAACAGGGCCGGCACCGAATACCACCACCGACTGGCCCGGGCTGACTCTAGCTTGGCGCACAATGTGCACCGCGACACTGAGAGGCTCCATGAGCGCTCCCTCCTGTAGGGAGATGCGCTCGGGGAGCTTGTAGCAGAAGTCCTCGGGGAGGACATAGTACTTGGCCAGGGTGCCGTCGTAGGGCGGGGTCGCGGCGAATCTCATGTGCTCGCACAGGTTGTACTTTCCGGCCTTGCAGGGCTCGCATCGGCGGCAGGGGATGCCGGGCTCCATGGCGACCCGGTCGCCTACCTTGAGGGACTGGACGGCCGAGCCGACTTGGGTGATGACGCCTGCTGACTCGTGTCCGAGGACCATGGGGTCTGTCACAACAAATGGACCAATCGATCCTTCTTCCCAGTAGTGCACCTGTTGCGGGGATTGGTTAGGCTGGTGGGTCATACTGTTTTCGGGGCATACATACATCACTGCCGCAGATACCGGTGTACTTGACGTTGATGAGCACATCGTGAGGTTCTTTCAGCTCGGGAATTGGGCGGTCTTCAAAGGTAACCTTGTGGACGCCCTGGAGGATGAATGAGAGGTTCTACATGGCTGTCAGACTTATCCTGTACGTCATTCTCGACAGTCCTACCTCAGGTGTGGCCATTGTGTATATTTAGAGGAGCAACGGTGGGAATTCCGGGGAAATCAGCAACGGTTGGGGGATGGAGGGAAGAGTATAAGGAGTTAATGGAGATTCTACACGCAAGAGAGGAATATATATCTCGAAAAGATAAAGGGATCGGGAGAATCCAGTCGAATTGAATTGAACCGAACAACGCAGAGCTCCCCGCAGGTCCAGACAAGTTCCACTATGTGGATCAGCCTCTCTTTCTCTTTTAGCCGCGATATTAACCGGCTCTCGGGGCTTTTGGCGGGATTTTCTTTCCTCGATGAAGTCACAAGAGGCAATAAACATCAGGCCATGTGACCCGCCAGTGGCCGCCACTTTTGGTCAAGTGACGTACTTGATTTGGATAACTATATCTTCAATACTTCGTATAGGATACAAATATATATGTATGGTACTTGATATAAGAAGAGGTGATTTAGTTCCTAATTAAAACAACACATATAAATTCAGATAAGATACTACTCTACTACTACGGTGCACCTTATGTAGTATTACTATAGGTAGATACTATGTATTCCAGGGCTTGTAGACCTTTCTCAGCCGAAAGCTATCGGCCGAAACGCCAAGACCCGGGGATTTTGTCCGTCCTCAAGCTCTCTCTCTTCCTTCCTCTCTCCTCTCTCTGGTAGCTTAGAGCTTCACTTCTTCTACACATTGCAATGGTATTCAATGCCCTCGCCCTCGGGGCGCGTAGTCTTCGGACTCGACCATCACCCCGCCTGGTGCGCCATTTCGCAGCTTCCGCCAAGCAAGCAAAGGAAAACCAATCATTCAAGAGTCAACTATATGAAAGCACCCAGCAGCGCTTGAAGCGCGAGCGTGCCGAACAGGAAAAATTCGCCCAATATCAGACTCAATCTCCCGCGGGTCGCTCTGCCGCTCTGATCTTCGGTATGCAAAGCTGAGATAACTTACATTGTCCTCTGGATCGGTCAGCTAACTAGACCTGCAATTGCGCTGTAGCTTTGGTTTTCTTCTCAACTGGTGCTTACTACCTCGGATCCCTCAAGCCCGCAGCTCTGCCAACGACATCTACGACTCCCCTCTCTGATATCGGGCCCGCAAAACACAACGTCTCTATCTCCAACCTCCAGGCAGCGTGGGCCGATTTCGTCGAGATCTTGGGCAAGGAAAATGTTTCGACTTCAGTTGGCGACGTGGAAATGCATTCCGGATCCGATTGGTCCTCCTACACACCGAAAGAGGGCGAGAAGCCCTTCTTGATCCTCTACCCGTCAACCACCGAGGAAGTCTCGCGCATCATGAAGATCTGCCACCAGCGCATTATCCCCGTCACCCCGTACTCCGGCGGCACGAGCTTGGAGGGCCATTTTGCGTCTACTAGAGGTGGCGTGTGCGTGGATTTCCGTCGCATGGACCGTATCTTGGCGCTCCACAAGCCTGACATGGATGTTGTTGTCCAGCCTGCTGTTGGATGGGAGGAGTTAAACGCGGAGATCGCCAAGGATGGACTTTTCTTCCCGCCGGACCCTGGTCCCGGTGCGATGATTGGTGGTATGGTCGGAACAGGGTGCTCAGGAACGAATGCCTACCGGTACGGGACAATGCGTGAGTGGGTACTGTCGCTTACTGTTGTCCTCGCCGATGGCACCATTATCCACACCCGGCAGCGCCCAAGGAAGTCTAGTGCTGGTTATGACCTGACCAAGCTCTTCATTGGCGGCGAAGGCACTCTTGGTCTGGTAACGGAGGCGACCTTGAAGCTGACGGTCAAGCCCCAGAGTGAGAATGTTGCTGTCGCAAGCTTTGGCACCATCCACAGGGCTGCTGAGTGTGTGACCAAGGTGGTGGAGGCTGGTATCCCTGTCGCTGGTGTTGAGATTCTGGATGATGTCCAAATGAAGTGTATCAATGCAAGCGGTACTACTAGCCGTCAGTGGAAGGAGTCACCCACCCTGTTCTTCAAGTTCACTGGTACCCCGAATGCGGTTAAGGAGCAGATTGGTTTGGTGAAGAAGATTGTGTCCACAACTTCGGGAAATAGCTTCGAGTTTGCTCGTGATCAAGACGAAATGGCAGAACTTTGGAGTGCCCGCAAAGAGGCGCTGTGGAGTGTCCTGGCGATGAAGAAAAACCCGGATGACCACGTCTGGACAACTGATGTCGCGGTCCCGATTAGCAGGTTGCCCGATATCATCGAGGCGACCAAGGAAGATCTGACCAAGCATGGCTTGTTGGCCGGAATCTGTGGCCATGTTGGAGATGGCAACTTCCACTGTAAGTTATTGCCTTTATACTACAAAGTCGTTGGACATGTATTAACAGCCGACAGCGATCATCCTCTTCAGCGAGACTGAGAGGAGCATAGCCGAGGGAGTCGTGCACCGCATGGTGAAACGCGCCGTGGAGATGGAGGGCACTGTTACCGGAGAGCACGGTGTCGGTCTCGTCAAGCGAGACTACCTCGAGCACGAGGTTGGTGTAACTACAGTGGACACAATGCGCCGGGTAAGTCTTGACATACATTCTCATTCAACCCCAGACTCCAAATACACCTTTGTCTACACCCATGGAGCATACCACTAATACTCATATCTGCACTAGCTAAAATTGGCTCTTGATCCACTCCGCCTGCTCAATTGCGACAAGGTTATTCGCACCGAACAACCGGCCCCCGGAGAGATCAAGGAATGGTAGATGCCTCGCCCTTGACAGGATTTATATATCCGAGACACTGCTGAGGCTACCTACTCCGAATCCGAACCGGAATGGTGATGATGGTGGTGTCGGCGGTGTCGATGACGTTCCTCATCATCGCTGCCAGAGCCCGAACCGTGTCTGGGGCGCTCCTCGCCTTCATATTGTCGTTCGGGGCGGTAACCATCACCGCCCTCTCGCTCACCATATCCTTCCTGTGGCCGATAGCCGGAATTCTCAAATTCATTGTAGCCAGGCTGCGGTCTACCATATCCGGAGGACTCCCTGTACATCGTGGTTAATATATGGGACTAGCCAATAACAACTGATGAAGTCAACTTACTGTCCATATTCCTCACGGGGAGGTGGGCCTCCATATCCATATTGTGGCTCTGTACGCTGGTATGGGCCACCTTGGTAGATTTCCCGTGGCTGCTCCTGATAGTAACTCTGACTCTCCGACTGGTATTGGTGGTGCTGCTGGCGGAAATTCTCCGCTGGAGGTGCGTAGCCGGAGTACTCATCGCGAGGCGGGGGTGGTTGTTGATAGACAGTTTCACTTTGATATTCGTATCCGTCGGGACGAGGACGGTATTCTTCGTGGTGAGCCACGGGCTGACCGTAGCCTCCGTAGCTTGGTTGTCCATATCCGCTCTGGGGTTGACTATATCCGCTCTGGGGTTGACTATATCCACTCTGGGGTTGACTGTAGGAGTCCCCTCCATATTGCTGCTGGCTCTCATGTTGGGGTCGACTCTGGTAAGAATTCCCGCTGTCATAGTTTTGAGGCTCTGGGCTCTCACGATCAGGCTTTGAGCCGCCGTTGTTGAGAAGCATAGAGCCCATGCCTCCTACGAGTCCACCGAGAATACCGCCAAATGCGCTTCCTCCCATAACCTCGGAGGCAAGATTCTCAATGCCAACGGAGTCACCGGACGCTTGGCCTCCACCAGAGCTGCCTTGAGCCTTGGGAAGAGCGAGCGGCTTGCCACATCCGTGTCCGCAATCTTGCACACCATCTTTATGATTCCTGCCTTCGAGGACACCATCGCGGCTCAGCTGGTCGCGGAGGACGTCACGCTCCTCGTCATTCTTTTCGTTCCACCACTTTTCGACCGTGGAGAACATGATTTGATGCATATCGGCAGCCCCATCATTTCCAGACTCACGAAGAGCGGGGTGGTGGAAAACACCAGAAATGATTCTGTCAAGAGTTCGGTCGACATCGACATTCTCGTCGTCCCAGCATGACATGAGCTGAGGAACTGCCCATTTGACAACCGCTGACGCAATACGACCAGCGGGCTCATTCAGGATGTTTGAGAAGTGGTCTTTTGAGAGCATTGAGTGAGTCGGGTTTGAGCAGCTGTCGTCGTTAAACACCACGTGCTGTTGCTCCCGGCTGCTCTGGATCACCTCGGATGAACCGGTTTCAAGCTCGGCCTTGACCTGCTTGATGATGGGAAGGATGTAAGGAGCCAGAATAGAGAAGACAAAAATGGTGATTTGATCCTGAATTTGCTCGATCAGGTCGGGCAAGATTGGAATCTTTTCGATGGCCTTGTTGATTTGTTTCAGCAGGTTGTCGTGCCACTCG
The DNA here is from genome assembly GCF_015533775.1 of Penicillium roqueforti. Lineage (NCBI taxonomy): Eukaryota > Fungi > Ascomycota > Eurotiomycetes > Eurotiales > Aspergillaceae > Penicillium > Penicillium roqueforti. The sequence goes on from NW_024067586.1 coordinate 178,296, forward strand.
AGGACTGGGTAGATCTGCTTCTGGGCGTTTTCCAGGTAAAGAGTCCACTCTTCAGGATCCCGAGGAGTGACCTTCTCGCCGTCATGTTTGGCTTCATCTGCCTTGGACTTGAAGTCATCCATCTTGCTGGTCTGGTCGGTATCACCAAGCAAACCGTCGGGAATCTTGCTCAGCAGAGTCTGCAGGAAACTCTCGGAGGAATCCTCATTCTCCGATTGGGCGACGACAGTCTCCAAGGACTCAATTTCAGACTGCATTGTCTTATCGGACAACTCTCCCAGCACCGAATGGAAGAAATCCACTCCACCAAAGGTACCAGTCACGATTGGATAGACTTCCTCATCGACCCCGTCAACCTGCAGTTTAGTGTCGCGTCCGACATGAGGGAAGACCTCGGTCTCTCCTAGTTCAATCAGGCTGAGCTCTGTGTAGTTGGAGTGCGCAGCATAATCTTCTAGGCAGTGCAATCCAGTGCCCAACAGTCGCAGAGCTTCATATAAGTCGTCCTTGTTCCTGGATTGGCCATAGCGCCGGCCCATCTGAATCGAGCGGCCGAGAACACGGCGAATCAGCGCGGCCGAGTTGTCGATATCGGCATCCTCAGTTGCGATGTAGCGTTTCAAGCCTGTGTTTCGAATTGGTTAGTCCAATATCGACCACCGTGTGATCAAATTCCATACCGGTCCGGGAATCGACTGCAAGTTCCTGCTCTTCGTCAACGGGACCACGTAGTCGCGGATCGTAGTCACGCGCATCCTCTCCGGTAGCGTATCCCAAGGGATTATCGATATGCTCCGTAGGTTGGTAACATCCCAGGCGTTCAGTCGTAACCTCAAACTCTCTGGTTCCGTATCTTTTATAGGTCTTAGCGAAAAGTCGACAGTCTCGATATATACTTTCACAACTCACCCAAAGCTCATGAATCCCAGCACCCACAGCAGGATACGGATGGCTTCGGCACTAACGTATTTGACGGTGCCCACATCGACTGCTTGGCTGTAATCACGCAGCCAATTACCGAAGTAGACCCGCTTTACATCCAGCTTGCCGAATTTCTTACCACCGGCGACCCTCGCCATAAGCAGAGTCAGAAGGGTATCCTCAATGTCTCCATGACGCCAGTTTTGACCTTCGAGGCGGGAAAGCGAGGCGATGTTTCCAGCGCCAAATGCATATGCCTGGCCGGAGAAAGCGACGAGTATCAAGAGGGTCAACCCCAGGTTCTGCAAAGACAGACCCATGGTTGGAGAAATGGTACAATGTCGGGGATATTTTTTATGCAAAAGCAAGGGAAGAAAAGGATGAGAAGAAAAGAAGCGAGAGAAAGAGAAAGAAACAAAAAAGAGTCAACCCCACCATGTACAACACACAATGTCAAACACTTGGTGGGATGAAGATCATGGTGGGCTTGGCTGCAGCTTGGCGGCTGTACGTATACGGAGTACATGAAGGTACATGCGGTACATGTGGTATATGGAGAATACATGAAAGATTCAAGTGGAGATTGTATTGCCAGGTATATCGTGTAAATGAGGTATTAGGGAGAACAGGGGCGATAAAGGAATAGATTAAAATAAGATGAGCCTAGGCAAAACCGCACTAGCGCGACGAACTATTTCAAACTAATCAAACGATCAAAACGAATCAAACGAACTAGAAGAACTAGAAGAACTAGAAGAATTAGAAGGAATCATCCAATAGGAGGCCGAGTGGGTAATATAGGGGAAGAATAGGAGAAGTCAAAGCCGCATGCGGTCTCGATCCCGTCTGTCTCCGGCTTCACCGCCGTCTCCTTTTTCTCTTCGACTGGGAATATATCTACTCTCGGTTTTTTATTACTTCATTACTTCCTTTTTTTCCTCTCTCTGGCTTCGAACTCTTCTACTCATCGGACCCTGTCTCAAATGCCAGATCCTGTATCTTCCCCGCTATAGAGCGCTTATCTCAAATCTTCACTTCCCCCGCTGATGTGCTGATGCGCTGATGCGCCCCTCTTGATCAATCTTGATTTATCTTACGATTACTCCTCTTTTCTCGCTTCCCCACTCATCCTTGGCCTGGAATCGAGCTGTCATACTCTGATTCCCCTTTAGCTCCTGTGGACAATCATGCATCACGCGATTCATTACTAAAAGCCGTGACTTAAGAGCGTTCTGACCATGGCACGCGCCGACGATTCATACTCCCGCGAGTCGGCCTTCCCTGTCATGAAAAACCGACTGGCGGGTGAATCTGGATCCCTCCAGCGCCCTGTAAAGGCGAGACCAGGCATTGAAACCGGACGGGCTACCTCCTATAGGTTTCCGCCTCGAGATCTCAACAACTCCCAAGATCAATTCCCATTCGAGGTTGCCGACAACTCGCACTCCCCTATCAGTCTCAAGAAGCGCAACTCCATGGCTTCAGGCATGGCTATGCATGGTACCACACCGGGCGAACAACCGTGGAATTCGGAACAGAACATGAATATATCCTCCGACGCCCTCGACTCTCGCCCTCACAAAAGCAAATCAATAAAACCCAAGGTCCACATCAAGCCCATTCTGCGGAAACTCTCCCGAGATGATGCGCCGTCGACCTCGATTGATTTGTCCCGATCGTCCACTGAACAAGAGGGGCTGGGCATTTACATGAACCTCGAGCGAGAGTGCCCACGCAGCGAGCCCCTCGCAGGTGTGAATTTTAAGAGAACATCCTCCGGCCTTCACCATCGATCGGCCAGTGGAACATCTCAGTTCTCAAATGGCTCAGGCTCCAGTGCGACCAAGCCCGGATCCCAGTACGTGCATCCCATGCGACAGACGCCTCGAGCGTACACTCCACCATTGGGCCGGTCCTACGAGGACTCAAACCGGGATAGCGAAGAACTTTATGAAAGCCCCGAGTCGGAACCTTCGTCTACACAAGAATCCCGTACTTCTTCAGGCCCGGCCCTTCCCCGGCTGTCATTGCAGATTCAAGAAGATTCTTTCACTCGGCTCCCCGGGGTTTCACAGACCAACGTGACCAGTCGACCGTCCTTTGGGTACTCGCGGGAGGCGGATGGAACTACATCCCCGTTGTCTAGAACGTCTCTCGACTTCGTTTTCCGATCTCGAACCCGTACTAGCACCGATCCTATTTCGCGTGCAGCCACAGTTCAGGCTGCCCGCCAGGCATTTGAGGAAAAAGAAGCCGCCAAAAATCGACGGCTTGAAAAACAACAGATCAAAGCTGAAGAGAGAGGCCCCCGGCGTCTCTTGAAGCGGCACACGTCGGAAGATAATGAGTCTCCTGTGCAGTCTAAAGAGGAGATTTCTGAAAAGCCCCAAAGACCCGTTTTGCATGGGACCGAAGAGCCATCTGCCTCATGGAAATCCCAATCCAAAAGCGCATGGGTTCTCTTTATGACCTGGCTTCGAACTAGAGTGTTCAAACTGCGACGGAAGATTAAGAAACTTCGTTGATTCTGACTCCTTCCGTCCAGGTTTTCTTTTTTCTTTTTTTCCTTTGTCTTTTCCTTTGTTCCGCCCCTTTCCTTTTTGTTCCAAGTTCATACTTCAATGAGCGAGCGATTTGATTGTTCCCCTGGTGTTGATCTGCGAGTCTTTTTTGCACCTTTATGGGAATATCGCTCAATATGAGCAGATACACGGCGTCTGGATTGCTGTCTTTGCAACGTATGCGTTTGCCATCTCTAGGCAATCGCAGGTCGAGTTGTCCTAGAGATATTGACCTAGCATTTCCGAGGGCATTTTATTTTATGCATGGGAAATGAGAAATGTGGGATCTGCTTCCCCAATGGTACCAAACCGAATTATGAAATGAAATTCATACCATTAGTTATTCAATTGTGCTTTGTAAATGTAAACGTCAGATGTTGTCAATGTTGTGTGAAGGAATATAATTGTAGTCACGTGCCAAACTGCGCTGTCCGCGTCTTCCCCAAATTCCCCCGAAGACTACGGCGCACAGCAGCGACAACAACCGCCTGATAAGCTCCACACCTTCCAGCTCTATCTATTTCTTTTACAGACGCACCTCCACGGAGGGGAGCGTCTCCTTCATCATGGTGTACGATTGGTCTGGCAAGCGGGAAATCTGCTTCCAGATGTACATTCAGGAAAAGAAGGCGTTAGAGGAGATCATGGACTACATGCGAACTTCTTGTCAGTTTGCGCCAAGGTAAGTGTATATGTCCTTGCTTTCATTTGTAGGATACTAATTGATTTTCATCACTTCTCTAGCAAGCGTGCCTTTCAGACTCAATTTAAACGATGGGGCTTTCCGTCGAAACAAAATCCAGCACACAAGAATATTGAACTCGTCGCTCGAGTCAAAGAGCTTTGGGAACGGAACACAAGCCAGCGGGATATGCTTCGCATCTTGAATGATGAAGGCTTTGAGATTAAAGAGAGGGAATTAATGCGAGTACGCGCAAAGAATCGATGGCTGCTGCGAGTCCCCAATGGAATGAAGTCACAGTCGAATGTCGAGGAAGAAGAAGCCGTCCAACCGGAAGATGAGGGCCTACTCGCCTTGCAGCAGGAGGTATACAAGGTCGAAAGCGTACTCGATAACCCGCATCATCTCCCTACACAGCCAGATGAACGCCCAACCAACGAGTCCCCCGCTCTCTCACCAGAGGTCATCGCAAAACGCCAAGAGCGACTGGAACGCCTGAAGACCGAAAGTGCAGAACGTTGGGCAAACAGAAAACGTCGTCGTCGAACTCGAGGATGGGCCGGGCTGCCAGCTGACCCTCCGGGGCCTCCACGCTTTCCGTCGGAGACAACCATCGACGAGAGCAAGCAGTATCTCAACCTAGACAACACCATGTACCGCCAGACCAGGGACCATTTCCAGCGAATCTGCGAAGAAGCAGGCTTTATCAAGAAAACCGCAGCCGGTCCTGAGAGATGGCAAGCTGCGAAAGACAAATTGATCCAAGAATCCCCACACCTTCAACAGGTGTTTAATACAGATCCTAATCAACGCGATGCAAAGGCCCTTGCACTCGATGTTGTGTGTACCGATGTCACCAAACGAATGCGGACTCTGGAGAGACGCATGACAATCGCGGAGGCGAAGAATGCCCTAGGGATCAACCCGGAGGAAAGTCGACAGATTAGAAATGCGTTCTATGACACCTTGAAGGTGGATCATTTCACAAGCAAGTTAGAGGCCGGCGATGAACACTGGAGAGAGCTCAAAGAGCAATGGATTGCAAACTCAGAGCTGCTCCAGCAAATCCTCGCCCCTGGGCCAGCCGACCCAGATCACGGCAACAAACTAAAGGCTCTGGAAGTACTCTGTCGCGATGTCATGAAGAGACTCCGAGACGACCAGACGAAGCGAGATCCGGCACGTAGGAGATCATCGGCCCGTGCCGGGTCTCGAAATCAAACCCCGACAACCTCCTCGATGGGCAGCATGCTAGGCAACGACATCAGCAATGGAATTAGTACTTTGGCCTCTCAGGCATTGGCCAGTGCACCCATTACGGCTACTGATATTGGCGATATGCAAATTGACCCTTCACTACTCCAGGCTGCGAACGACCCATCTTTCTCGGCTAATCCACACCACGACGCAGGCAATGGCTTTGAATATGTGGATCCTATGCTCAGTTCCGCACTATTACATACCCCCGTCTGGTGTCGGATTAGCTTGAAGGACCAGTCGCAAGAAATAATCCGAAAACCCTGGCTCGAAAAGCTAGCCACACGAACAGTGGAAGAACTCCGGCAATTGATCGGCGCCAGGTATCCATACTCAATCATCGCCCGAATCGAGGGCATTGACAGGGATGAGGAAGGGAATGAGCTTCTCTTCTCAATCGACGATGATCATCAATTGGATGCATACTTGACTCATGTTCACGGAAGGAAGGCGTTGCTCGATTTCACCTTTGGACAGATTTGAACTCTCGGCCCTGGTGGCAAGGCGTAGATTCGGTTGAGCTAAACAGCGTTATTACCCCCAATGTTAGGATAACAAATGAAATTTACTGTAGGGAATAAGATAAATAGGACATTCTTCCTTAGATATTAAGTCTCCAGACTCAAAGGCGCATTACTAGATCCTTAACACCACCATGACTTGGGCTTGTGTAGTAAAAGATAAATCATGAAGTTTTTGGGGGGTACCTAAGTGACCATATACATATACAACATTGTTCGCTGTTCACAATTCCAATGTTCAAAAACAGAAAAAAATCCCTATCAACCGCTACACCCGTGCACCGAATAAGAAACCGCCGTGGACCAAAACCATCAGCTCAGTTGGCGCCGAGTGTTTGGACCACGTTCCTGAAGAGGACCCCAATAGCAGGCAAGGAGAATGATGGAGTCTCACCAAAGACACTAGCCAGTCCCTTGGTTTGAGCAGAAAAGTCCTCCACGTCGTCGGATTGAGCGAGGAGCCTCTCCGGTCCTCGGTGGAAGAGAGTTGCCAATCCATTGTCGATTTGGCCGGTCACATCACGGGACTGGTTGTTCTGACTCTTCTGGGAAGCCTTGTCCAGACAGCCAAGTCGTTGTACAGTTGCCGTGGAATCAACGACGATGTAATCACCGGAATAGGCATCTGAGAGCAGCGCAACCGGGGAGCTCTGCAGGGTTTCCTGGAAGACCACCTCGAAGGATGGGACGTCGTAGATCTTGATTTGGAATCGGACCTTGCGGCGTTTCTTGTGTGACGAACTAGTAACAATTGCCAATGTCTTCGTTCTGGCATTCACGGCAATGAGCTGTGAGTTGCCGCCGGGGGAATCCACAGACTCTGACGACTGAATGGTCTTGACGACATCGTCGACTGTGTCCCAGACAGCGACCGAGTGAGTAGAAGCAACGATCAAATGGCTTCCTAGGAAACTCGTCGAGCAGGGGTTTCCAAGGAAAACACCCGTGCGTCGGTAGTGCACAGAGCAGTTTCGCGCATCGATCAGGACAACAAGACCATCATTTGCAGCCGGTGTCGACGGCAAACACACGGCCAATACTGAGCCATCCTCGGAGAAACCCATACAAGCCGCCTCCAGAGGGGAATCTTCGGTGGAATTGAGACATCCCCGCAGGTCAACGGTACCACGACACTTCCACGTGTTCAGAGGCTGGTCTGCTTGGTCTTTCACCTTCAGTCCGTTTCGGTATTTCGCAGTTGGGCACCAGAAGCGCAGAACAGAGTCGGCACCTAGGGTTGCGAACTCGTGGGCACCAGGCCGGGACACCAGACCAAGTACAGCTGAGTGATGGTTTTTGGAGAAATGAGGACCGTCGACACGGGTGACCAGTTCCCATGTATCAGAGGAAGCGTCCCACTTCCAGAACTTCAAGAAGACCTCCGGACGGAGGGTGGCGGTGGATTTAGCATTAGAAGAGCGATCTAGGGCTTCCACATCCCGAGGATGAGGGGCCCAGGTATCAACCGTAGCCAACCACTTCGCATCATGCACTATATCTAAGTGGTTGATATCGGGTGCGACAATTTGAGACCCTTCAGGGCTGACGCTCAAAGTGGTCGCATTGGTTCGCGCAAGGGCTTGGCGGGAAATATTGGAGTTGGCACGGATATCGTATGTCTGAAGCACAGCCGCGTTTGCAGGCTGAGAGCCATGCTGGTTTTGAGTAAGCTGATGGGAAGCTGGGACGGCCACAATCAATCGCTCTGGTTGCTGCGGGTGCAATTTCGCCACAACAGATCCCCTTGAGGATTCCAGAGAGCCAGACATGTCTGGGCACAACTGCAATCCTGTGATGGTAGTAAGAGGTTGCAATTCTCTCGTCGACAGGATCATGACTGAATTGTCGGCCAATTTAACCACATACGAGCTGCCACTGGCGGATACGACAATGTTGCAGATAGGGGAGGAAAGATGGGGAAGGAATTGCTTCCGGCCAGTGTCCAATTGCCAGAGAACCATGACGGACTCCTGACCACCCGAAATAATGTAGTTTCCTGATGAATGTGAGCAATCTCTCTCTGATAAACATGTGTATAAGAGTGGACATACCGTCTTTAGACCAACGCACGGTGTTGACAGAGCCGCGGTGCCAATGCAGCTTTCTAGGCGAAGACTTCTTATCGCCGAGATCCTTGCCGAAGAGGACATTCAAGACATTCTGGTACATCAGGATAGAACCGCCGCTCTCTCCTACTGCTAGATCGATGGATTCCGAGCCTTGGGCCTGGATGTCAAAGCAAGTGACATTGACAGGAAGGGTCGCCTCGCGCCAGGCGTATTGGACAGTCTCAAGGTTCTCGAGCTCCGCGCTGGTTGTAGTACCCATAAAGAGATGCTTACCATCACTAGCGATGATCACTCGGCCGTCGTGGGTGACCTTGATGCTATTGATTTTCTGGCTGGTCTCGAGGACGGTGGTGCCTTGGATCTTATTGTCCTCCAGTTTGTTGATCAAAATCTGCCTTTTTCCGTCCCTTTGCGATATGACCGAGAAGGAAGTAGCAGTTGTGCTTCCTTCTTTCCCCACCGAGGCCAGACTCGTTGAAACGGCTGTGCAGGTAGTCTCCCAGTGTGCGATGCGCTTTCCGGAACTCCAATTCCACTTGCTGATAGAGCCCGAAGACGTAAAGATATAGAGGCTTTCTTGGTCCTCGGGACAAAGGCCGAACCCAATGATCTGTTGGCCAGCCTCCATTTGCAATGTACGTGACAGGCGAGAGGTTGAGGTTGCGAATACTTGAACGGCGGTGTCGAGTCCCACGAGGAGATATCTGCGATAGAAAAAGGTCAGAATGCGTCTCACTATCTGTCGGCAGAAACAGTCCTCACGCTTCATCATCGGTCAAAATTGGATCTAAATTGTTGTAACGACCGCCAACAGGGCGCGAGAAAGACCACTGCGCGGGGCTTTTTTGCTTAATCTCGGCATCTTGTATCTGGACATCGCCATTGGAACCCTGTTTCACACTATCGGTTGGCTCGACCGTCTCCAGGCTCTGGTTTTCGTTGGCTCCTGAGACTCTACGCCTTTTGGGTCGCTCTTCATTTGACCGGGCGAGCTTCTCGGAGGCCGCATCGCTGAGCCGAGATCGCTTTTGCTGTCGTGCGGACTGATTGGCCGCCATTTTTGCAGATGAGGCAGGATCGAGAAAGAGAAGAAAGAACGTTCAAATGTTAGCTAGTGCGACTCAGACAATCATAGCTCTCGCAAATTGGGACACAGTTGCGTAGAGTTGAGTCTGGGGATATTCATGGCAGATCCGTCTACTTTTTTTTCCCAAGGGAAAAATAAGGCGGGGATTGCTGGCAGAAAATGGAAGTTCTCCTGATTGGGTTAGATCGGCCTTCAATCTTCGCGGGAAAAAAAGTCTGGCTCAAAGCGACATTATTCACCTCCAATCGAATCACCTCCTAAGCTGAATCGCTGAAATGATTATTCCTGTCCGTTGTTTCTCCTGTGGCAAGGTGAGCAGCTGTTTTTTGAGTGCGTGATGTATGATCATTTGCTAAACTCCTGATTGTAGGTTGTCGGTGACCTCTGGGAGCGTTACCTGCAGCTCTTGGACGACGGTGTTCCAGATGGGTATGGCAGCCTCCAGTCTATCACACCTGTCCCTGGCTAATTAACTCTTTTACAGCGATGCTATGGACCAGCTTGGCTGCAGACGGTACTGCTGCCGGCGAATGGTCATGACCCACGTTGATCTGATCGAGAAACTTCTCCGGTACGTCTCTTATTTCGAGATTGAGTGATTGTTGCTCATTTTGTACAGTTACAATTCCGCCGAGAAAGATCGCTCCAAGGCTCAGGTATAGGCCAACCAATCTCTCACACGAACTCGAACCGAGGCTTTCCTGTCAAAAAATCACCCGAATACCCCATTATCCCTACCGGGTCGTGCTAGCCCGACCGCTTTTTCACGTTCGGCTAAAAGATATTGGGAGCATATTGAAGTTTGCAAAAGAAGGAACTCCAGCATCTTAAGCTTAATGATGTGGTCGTTGGTGTTGGCTGGTCTCAACATTCAAATGCTGCCAGTTTTGGATCTCCCTGGGGCAGTGAAGTGGTTTGAGATGCGACGGGTGACCCAGGCTCCACCGGAGATGGGACGAAGTTACCCACAGGTGTTTCTTCCGGTATTTGCATTTAGGGCGGCGTTGCACTCTACACATATGGCGCCAAGGGAGGTATCTGCGTTTTGGTTATTACTGTCTTCAATGAATTTTACAGCTCAGCGGTTTGCAATCTGACCCATCAAATTGCAAAATCACCATTTGTAGCTCAACCCAAGTATGTGTTTAAACGCCACTGCTTGGTTTGTCCTTCGAGGAACGTTGGGCTGTTGTGGCCGATTTCTCTCGTGCATTATGGCCCTCTGTTGGCTAGAAGTGTAGTCGTTGTCAGACTTACAGAGTGAATTGATTTTCTGGCATACTCAGATATTAGGAATTGCCATGTTCCTAGCAGTGTACAACATAATATTACTCCGGCCAAAGTATACATTGAATGTCTAACCCGATATAAACGGGCAAATTCCCCGCTTGGACGCCTCCGATGATCTCAACAGGTCGAGACCTCATTCTAGATCTGCAGTATACCCAACATGGATTTATCAGTCCCGGGTTGACGGGTATGAACTGTTGGTTTCTACGATTTTGGATTGATCTTGGGATTTGAGAACCAAAGGCGTCTAGATAGTCCGAAGAACGAACCAATCCTGAGAGCTACAACTTCCAACTCATAAATCTCTACCCGAGGGGGCCAAATAGGCGCCGTGATGAACTTGCATCTCAACCTCCATCGGCCACTCACATCGAGGGGAGCTGCATCAGACTATACCGCATCCAGGACAAAAGCGCTTTCATCGATTTCAGCCAATCAGAGAGCGCAGATGTATTACAATAATAGCTATACAATTACTTCACAGTACACTTTCCCCAATGCCTTTCTTTCTGCAGTTGGTTCCCAATTGGCGCATTTGCATATTGAGACATTGCCAATGTGAAATGGGGACTCCACATTCATTACCATATCTGATATCCCCTCCTCCCATCCTAACCATCCAAGTATGAATATGTATTGGAGAAACAGATATCACGTGTAGTATACGCTAGGTAAGCGATGAGGGACCGGGCCCAGCTCCCTCAAGTATTGCTCCCCCCATCTTTTTTTTGCTCTTTCACTCGAGCTTTGTTTTCTTCTATTCCCGTATACATTCGGCCATGGCCGTTAGGTCGCCGCTATCTGTCTTACCATACCGCGTCAACGCCGCAAGTCCGGCTTACTGTTCCCCGCGCTCGGTTTCAATGTAAGACCAGTACTGGTTTCTCTAAGACCATCGCTGATGCGTAAACAGGTCTCTTGACGGGGTCCTCGATGGGAATGAGAATCCCCGCCTCTCCGCCTCTGAGCCGATAAGCAGCTTATCAGGGGCCTCGGCCAATGAAGAGGATGGCGATGATTGTGATGATTGCGACGATTCAAATGGAGAAGATAACGCTACTGAACTTATACGTGGATCCGGGGGCCCTTCTCAATCAGGGCTTACAGTATGTGCGATTTGCGGGCTATACACATTTCAGTTGGATTCACACCATATAGATTCAAACCGAATACCCAAATCATTCGGGAAACAGCACAACATCGGACGACGATGAACCTCCGCAGTCGGTGATACATGCTCCGCCAGGATTTGCTGATTTTGTACGAATACCATCAGAACTGTTGCCGCGTTGGCTAACGGTGAATCTATCTAGACGTCAATACAGCCTACTCCCAAGGACACAGAGGAGTCACAGTCGCCATCAGTCGGTTTGAATGAGCAAACTGATGTAATAAATGTGCCTACAAGGCCGAGAAAGGTATTTTCATGATAGCCCTCGCCCGGTTATATATGGCGCTGATGAGTTCTATCAATACAGTTCGGCAATAGTCCAATATCGCCGCCTCCATTGACAACATCCCTCAGTCTCGACAACGATTGTACCGAGCGAGCGACGCCACGTGCGCAAACAAGACATGAGTTTGAGGAATTCGAGAGACGTAGTACTCGTTCGAGTAGCTTACAAGGTATGCCGATTTTTTTCAAGTCATACTTTCATCCATGATAGCCCTTACTGACCCTTTTTCAAGATATCCCCGAAGGTATAACCGTGAACGAAACGCATTCAAGCTCTAGCATACAAGACTAATTTTAATCCAGGACTAACCAGCAAAGAGGCCGAAATCAATGCCCTAAGAGCTGCTCTCGACGAATGCTGGACACTGTGCAATACGCTGGCCAATCTTAGTTATATCCATCGAAAACGTCTCCTCAAACCCCAAAATTATGATATGCAAGAGGATGCATGGCGGTCATGTTGGAGACTTTGCCAGAAGCTTTATGACACACGCGACGACGACTACGCGTCACAAATCCTTCCGACTCTTGATCTCTGTCGAGATTTCTGCCAGGCGCTATTTGAGGCCCGTACTCGCGACAGCGACTTATCTGACTCGGTCTTGCGAGTGAGTTTTGAATTGAACAATCATCTTTACAACACTCACGATCGGAACCTTCCCGATGCCTTCCGTGAAAGAACTTTGGATTTCTACATTACCTTGTGCCACCGTCTCATGAAGCAGCGCACTCGCATCACGGAGACAGACTCTCTGCTGGGTGCATGTTGGACATTAGCCGAGATGCTGTTCAGTATTCGCCAGAGCAAGAGAGAAGGGAAGCCGCTGGATGAGGACTTGCTAGGGTCTGCAGTTCAAGCCTGCTGGGAGCTTTGCGATCTGTTCCGCGAGGGTTGGACCCTCCATAATTTGCGCAACTCGGATCGGGGAACACCCCGGCCGAGCCAAACCACGTTCTCGCAGGCATTCCATCAAACGTCGCAACAGTCAGAGCTGGATTTCGGTGATGACCCAATGAGCCAACTTGGCAACCCCGAGACTCCAACCACCATATTCGAGGACACTGCAACGGCCTCGCCCGACGACACTCCGATTCCGAATATACTCGTATTGGGCTATGGGAATGGGCATAATAACGCTCATACTAAGTGGTCATCCAATGCATCCAGTATTTCGGAGCAGTCCCGATCATCCGATCACACAGCATCCTCGGCCAACACAGTGACCACTGTCTCGGAGGATCCCAACCTCACGCGATTAAAGATCCTGATCACCAAAGCTGCCATCATTAGTGGATATCAACGGGGCGGGAGCCAGAATCTCTCATCTTTTGTGAAATCACTACCCTCGGATGCGTTTGGCTCCGCGGCCTGGCAGACATCATTATTGAAGAATTATAGAAAGGTCGTGGCATTTGACCCGGCGTTCAGAAGTGTTGGTCTGCAAGCCCGGGTGAGTGCCATTGATGTCGCGCATGCATGCCAGGCAATGCTGCAAAGTGGCCAGTACTCCTGGCTGCGTGACCTCTACCGGCTCGTCTTCGGGTTCCATATTGAAGAGGCGATGGGCCGTAAAGGTGTGATTATCCAAACATAGCACTCAGTTCCATCATATGTCGCTATCTAGTACTTTTTCTGATGAGTTGGCATATTCAACGCGGTCGACATTCGAAGTGGGGAGTGGGGACTAGGTGACTCTTATTTTGTACACAACACCAGTGATCTTGTATTCCTCGTGGAATATTCTTCCCTGAGTTTCGTTGGAGTTGGGGCTGTGTTAAGGTCCATTTGTCAATCTCTTTTTCAGCCTCTTTTACCCAAGATAAGGCATAGCAGGGGTATATATCAATAATACATCAATGTCCGAATTTTGGCCCATTAAGGAATCACTGCTTGAAACAAGGAAAGAAAAACCAGGGCAATATAATTCTGTTGGACCATATAGATATGGATATAGATATACGTAGTAGAACTATATTCCGTACCAACTTCCCTAGTCACCACCAAGGAAAAAAACGAAGAATTTCATTCTCAGCCAAAAAGAAATTGGCAATCTTCTTTGGATTAGCCTCAGTTAGGCTGACTCTTAGCATATGCAGGTGAGATGGCTGATTTGTGAATTTTGCCCACTTTCCTCTGGTCTACAACTGTCCCAGGCTTGACCTCTATCTTTGCTTTTTTTTCCTTTTTCCTTTTCTGTTTGCCCCTTTTTCCTAAATTATCCCAGTCTCAAGTTTCCAGGCATCGTGAACGGACAGACATAGTCCGAGACGTATTTATGCCGTCTCGCGCGGAGAGCCATGTTTGTATAAATATCTTTCGCTCCTCACCAGGGAATGTTCTCCTTCACTTTATTCTTCTATGCATTGACCTATCTCTTCCCAGATAGGCACTCAGTTTACTATCATTGAAACATCCTTATATCCTTATTGGGTCACCTTGAACCATCATGGTTGTTCCCACCTTCGCCGGCATGTCTGGCAGGCTCTTATCGCGTGCAGTTACCACAACTGCGACAATGGGTTTCCTACTATTCGGATATGATCGTATGTTTTGTCATCCTGAACTAAGCACTCCACTAATAATAGATCTGCTACAGAGGGTGTTATGAGCAGTATCATTGATGCTTCGGACTTCACTGATATCCTGACCGAGTTGAGAGGTAATTCGACTATGCAGGGTACCGTCACTGCTCTCTATGAAATTGGTAAGCTCCGTCGAGGATTTATGTCCGCCTTAGTTTCCAGTTTGATACTAAAGATTTATCTCAGGGTGTCTTTTTGGTGCCATCTTCATGCTCGTCTGGGGCGACTGGCTCGGTCGTCGAAAAGGTATCATTAGCGGCGCTATCGTCATGATCCTTGGTGTTATTGTGCAGATCACTTCTTATGCTGGCAAGCAGCCTCTCGCACAATTTACCATTGGGCGTATACTCACTGGTGTGGGTAACGGAATGAACACTTCTACCATTCCCACCTACCAGGCCGGTATGTATTCAATGAATTTGCATGGAATCTTGTTAGCATAGAGAAAGTCGACTAACTCTGAATTTAGAATGCTCTCGAACCTCAAATCGTGGTCTTCTTATCTGTATCGAGGGTGGTACCATTGCCTTTGGTACACTGATTGCTTATTGGATTGACTTTGGTGCATCATATGGTCCCCCCGATGTGATTTGGCGTTTTCCTATTGCCTTCCAGTGTGTGTTTGGATTATTTATTATTGTTGGTATGATCCTTCTACCTGAGTCACCGCGCTGGCTTTTCACACGGGAACGCTATGAGGAAGGTGAGAAGGTTATTGCTGCACTTCTAGGCGCCGAACCAGACTCCCACGAGGTGGCCCTACAAAAGAACATCATCATGGATTCTATCCGCGCCTCTGGTCAAATGGGGAAGACCACCCCAATGTCTGCCGTCTTTACCGGTGGCAAGACTCAGCACCTCCGTCGTATGCTCCTTGGAGTTTCGTCCCAGCTCATGCAGCAGATTGGTGGCTGCAATGCTGTTATCTACTATTTGCCTATCCTCTTTAGAGACTCGATCAAGCTGGAGGGGAAGCTTCCATCTATTGTCGGTGGTGTCAACATGATTGTCTACTCCATCTTTGCGACTGCTTCTTGGTTCTTGATTGAACGAGTCGGGCGTCGCAAGCTTTTTCTCTACGGTACCATTGGCCAGATGGTCTCAATGCTCATCACCTTCGTTTGCTTGGTTCCCGACAAGTCCGGTCCAGCTAAGGGTGCCGCTTTCGGTCTTTTTATATACATTGCTAGCTTTGGTGCTACTTGGTTGCCATTGCCCTGGTGTGTTTTGAGTCCCAAACTAGAAATCAATGTGAATACTAATGCGTTTCTAGGCTGTATCCAGCCGAGATCAGCCCGATCAAGACTCGTGCCAAAGCCAACGCGCTTTCGACCTGTTCCAACTGGCTTTTCAACTTTTTGATTGTTATGGTAACTCCAATCATGATTGAAAAGATCAAGTGGGGAACATATCTCTTCTTTGCAGCGCTGAACGCTTGTTTCTTGCCCATCATCTACTTTTTCTATCCCGAGACCGCTCGCCGTTCTCTGGAGGAGATTGACCTGATCTTCGCCAAGGGATTTTCGGAAAATATCAGTTACGTGCGCGCTGCAAATGAGCTACCTTACCTTTCTGACGAGGATATTGAGCGTGTCGCTATCCAGTATGGATTTGGTGCCGATGAGATGAAGCCTGGTGGTGTTTCGCAACCTGAGGCTACCTAATTGTTGGGTGTGGTAGACGGCCCTGCTTTTGGCGAATCTCGTGCGGTACTAGATGTAGAATGCTCTGATATTTTGTGTTAGATGCCTATACAAGACATTTCAATAAATGACTAGTCAAGTTGCAGACAGCTTTCGGACTCTTAGGACCAGCAGGAACATGTGATTATGAAGGTATTGAAAAACATCAGCACCACCACTCTATAGGTAGTAGATCCTACACCAATTGATATGATATTGGGATTGTAAAGAACATGAATAATACCGTCTAATACGTATGTAGAGTAGAGACGAACAGGCATCTAATTTATCCCCCCCCCCCTCCTCCCATTTCATCATATGCTAGTATCTCAATAGAATAACGTAAGTGCACCGGGGGTGTACACACCTGTGGACCCTAGAGCACCGCTAGATCCTTGTGAAGAAGTAAAGATATGCGGTTTTCTTCATCGCTTCGATATCTTCAAACTTGACAACTTTTTCATCATTGAACATCACCCATGACAGGCCACTTTGACCTGGCAATTGTTTGCGAATCATGGCAACATAATGCCTAGCATGTGTTAGTCTAACCCAACGAAGTGAGAACGAAGACATAGAGCCACTCACCCTGCATGGACAGATGTGCCTTTGTGGCATACAATTGACCTTAATTCATATCGAGCAGGTAGGCTAGTAAGCCCAACCGAGCCACCATGAGACTGTGCGTTGTGGTCGTCGATACTCGGTGTTTCCATTTCCACCACATCATCTGAGTGAGTGAAAACCCAATCCAGTGCCCTGTTAACATCACCGTCGGTCGCGGCCAAGGCTCGCTGGGCACGAGGCGCCTCAATACCCATGTCCCCTAATTGAGCGATTTTTGCCGCGTCTTGCTCATTAGAACTGGAGGTGCCGACTGGTTCAAGGGCCATCGGTTCATCGATGTCTGGATCTTCCATGTGGGCAAATAGCCAATTCATGGCAGTTTCCGGATCAGAGTTGCCAGTGGCATGAAGAGCTTTCTCACACCTCACAGCAGGGAAACCCATGCCTATGAGTTGATCGAGGGCTCCTGGATTCGGGACAAATGCGGTAGATTCTTCAATATCGGGAAGTTGCTCCTCACCCGCATCATGCTCACCAGCAAGGTAAGAGCTGAAATCCAGTGGTTTGTCGTCGACCAGCACAGGGATATCCAACTTTGTCGGAACCCAGTTGACGAGCTCAAACCGACGAGCATTGACCACTAATTCCTGAGGCAATGTTTTGAAAGACGACTGCTTCGAAAAGCCATCTTGGCTGCCACAAGCAGGACAGGTAAGCTCAACGACCTCCGCCGAAGTAAAGATGTCTAGACACTCTGACAAATCCACAGACTCATATTCCTTTCCTGTTCCGTCAGAACTGGTAATAGGACGTGCGGGGACAGCAACCGAAACGTTATCTTGCTCATCCACTTTATAGCGGACTTTTTTGCAATGCAAGCACTGAAGACGCTGCTCAACCTGGAAGCGAAAGTCCTGGACCGGGTTAATCTGCGGACTGGTGTGTTTCGATAGGCTGACAGACTTGAATAAATGAAGGAGGAATTCAAATGCATCTTGCTGTCTCATAGTTGAGAACTCCTCATGACCTTGGCCAATAAGATACTTGAACATTGCTGGTGCTAAACCCTTCTGATGAGCGACTTCTGGTATATCCGCGGACAACATAACGCGAGAATCAGGCCGAGAGTACCGGCCTGAGAGTAGACCGTCGGCAAGTTTTCGCAATTGTGTCTCAAGGTCCTGTGCTGGTGCTTGGCAGAGTGGTGGTTCTTCTGACAGCTGATAGTATCGCTCACGAAATCCGGCCACAGAAAATATGCATTGCATGATACTGGAGAGATAGCAGCTGTTGCCAAGATTCGCCAGACCTGTAAATGCAGGCCCAAAGACAGGGACCAGCTCCCGGCCATCCTCGGTCGTCATGGAAAATTCCCATTTTAGATTATGCTCGACCTGCATCTCCATCAGACTCTTCTCTGTCTTCTCACGCCCAGCCAAATAGATTCCCCAGTGCGCAAGGTGGGTCGCTAGTTCTGGGTCTACTCTTTCTTCGTTGCACTTATAACAGTAGACATCAGCAGAGCCTTCTGCTGTGATGGAGCCAAGCTTGACAGCCACAGCATGTGATGTTGAGTCTGCATGAGTAAGCCCATGGGAGTTTCCCTTGCTTCCACCGAATTGACTTCGCCCACAACCCTTATTCCCACATTCCAGACACAGCCAGAGGTTCTCTCCCAGGTCACACTCTGAACAATGGTTTAAATCTGCAATTTCATTAGCCCAGACCCCAGTTGAGTATTTCAGGGAATCAATACCAGTCGATGCGGCATGCGTGTTGTCCTGTTGAACCAGACACAATGTATGCTCGCAAGGCACAAACTCTTGCTCCCATGCCTTGACTTCTTCCTTTCTTGAGAAAGTCATTGCTGTCATAACACCTTCAATGACAGCAGGGAGCTTGCCACTGGCTTTGTCCACATTGTCTTGGGGGCATGAATAGCACACCACTGACGTAGCAATGTCATATCTATCCTCTTCCGTTTCGGCTGCGATGGAAAGCTTTGAAATCTTCGGCGGGGGCTCGTCGCGCTATAAATCAGAGGTGTGAGAATCATTGGCCACAAGTCCAAGAAATGTTTAGAGGCTGTACCTGCACTTTCTTAGGAGTCCTTCGTATGTTCAAAGCCAGTGGATGGCCAAATCTCTTGTAATGAAGCAGGGCATGGTCTCTGTTTCCAGCACATCCACCATTGAAGCAATTCAGACAGACATTTAGACCAGCATCATCGTCCTTGCAAGGTTAGTCAGACGACATGTGGAGTGGTAGGAACCGGGGTGGCATACAATAGAATCAAAGCACTGAGTACAATCTTCTCGATAAACAGCCTGGTAAGGTCCTGGCGGATTCAGATCTATGGAGTGTTGTCCATTAGCTCCATTTGTTCTTCGATTATCAAGGTGATGTCACAAACCCGCAGCACCGGTATGGACACAAGAGGCCATATCCAGAGTGGAAATCTCAGTAATTCACGACGTGTCAATAAAGACTTCTTAGCTTTTAACGAGGACTTCAGAAGGTGCGATAGTATCCCATTGAAAGTAAAGATGGGAAAAAGACGGAATATTAAATAGTGCAGATCAAGCTAAAGCTACGATGCGTGGGGTTGCTCCTTCCTCACCGCCTGCACGTGCTCTTATCAATGTTGTCCTGAGGCATGAAGTCATGTGGTGGGGGTGTGCCACTTAACGCGTTATTTTCTTAACACGCGTTCCAACCTTGTCCTCCAACCTGGACTTGCTCTCTCAAGTTCGGTCTTCCTTGCTTCGTTTCTTTTTTATTTCCCTGATTCATCCCTTCACGTCATCGTTTTTAGTCTTTCCTCAAGTCTTCTTTCTCGACTCTCTCAATTATTGAAATTTGAAGTCATCATTATCATGGCTTCCGAGGCAGCATCCCAAATCACTATTGGGGCTCTAAGGTTTGTATTCATTGGTCTGTACGGCAGTATATAAGCTAATCGCGTGTTTAACAGTGCCATATTTGATGAAACCAAACCCCAAGTACCAGAGCCAATTGTTCAATGCGTTCAGATCAAGACCTTGCCATCTCCGCCGAACCAACCAGAACGTTACCGGGCTGTTTTCAGTGATATTGCGAACTATGTCCAAACGATGATTGCTACTCGTACGTGCTTTCCTCTCATTACTCTTAGTAGCTCATCGGACTTACTAACCGCTAGAAGAAGCCACTGGGGTGGTGAAGGATGGGTCTCTTCGGAAGGGCTGTTTCGTGCGACTCACGTCATTTCAGTCAAATGTTGTCAAAGGAAAGAAGTATGTGATGCAATTCTATCCATTTTGACTGTGCTAATAATCACAGTATCCTCGTCATCTTGGGCCTTGAAGTTCTAACGGAACTGGGCGAGGCTGAAAAAATCGGTGATCCCAAACCACTTGCAGTCAAATCCGAGGAAGAGGAAGTGGGTCAACCGACAACAATATCCAGCAATGGGTTTTACGGCTCCAAGATGGAGGGTGCACAGGCTCAGCCGAATAGCCGAGCCCAGCCAATCTCTGCCCCTATGTCTACTTCCTCCGTCCATGCCACAATCTACCCGATTGAAGCCGTCTCCCCGTATTCCAACAAATGGACGATCAAAGCGCGATGCACAAACAAGTCCGCCATCAAAACATGGCACAACAAGAATGGTGAGGGTAGACTGTTCAGTGTGAATTTACTGGACGACAGTGGTGAAATTCGTGCAACTGGTTTCAAAGAACAGTGTGACATGCTCTATGAACTCTTCCAGGAGGGCAGCGTTTATTATATTTCGACTCCATGTAAGGTCCAAATTGCCAAGAAACAGTTCTCAAATCTCAACAACGATTATGAACTTGTATTTGAGAGAGATACCATTGTTGAGAAGGTAACATCTCTTTCTTCATAAACCAAATGCGTCGCTGACATTCTATGATAGGCCGAGGAGCAAAATGATATCCCTCAGATCCGATACAACTTCACCACCGTTGCTGATTTGCAGACTGTCGAAAAAGACACGACCACTGATGTTATTGGCGTTCTGACGGAGATTGGGGAGGCATCCCAGATTGTATCGAAAAGCACCGGCAAACCTTACGAGAAGCGTGAGCTTACACTGGTCGATAACACAGGATTCTCTGTCCGCTTGACAATTTGGGGTGCAACTGCACAAAATTTCAGTGTGACACCCGAGTCTGTTGTTGCCTTCAAGGGAGTTAAGGTTTCTGACTATGGCGGAAGAAGTCTGAGTCTTCTGAGTTCCGGCTCGATGACTGTTGACCCTGACATCGGGGAGGCTCACCGACTCAGAGGTTGGTATGATGCCCAAGGCAGGTCGGAAACCTTTACATCCCATGTGTCAAATGCGACCAACTCCATGGGCAAAAGGGATCCCTTTAAAACCATTGCGCAAGTTCGCGAGGAGCAGCTTGGCATGTCTGAAACTTTTGATTACTTCTCTCTGAAAGCAACTGTGATCTTCATCAAGCAGGATAACGTCTGGTGCTACCCTGCCTGCCTTTCTGACAACTGCAACAAGAAGGTAACGGAACTTGATCCAGGACAGTGGCGGTGCGAAAAATGTGACAAAACCTACCCCAAGCCAGAGTACCGCTACGTCCTGCCTATTAGTGTCGGTGACCATACTGGCCAGCTTTGGCTCAGCTGTTTTGACGACACTGGAAGGAAAATTATGGGCACATCTGCCGATGACCTAATGCAACTTCGCGAAGACGATTCCAATGCTTTCGGTGAAGTCTTCCAAACAGCGAATTGCCAGACCTGGAACTTCAGGTGCCGAGCCAAGACAGATAACTTTGGCGACCAGCAGCGGTAAGAATGATGGAACGACAATAATTCAAATAATGCGAACATCATGCTAATTGTGTCATCCAGGGTGCGATATCAGGTCTCATCCTGCCAGCCGATCAATTACTCGGAAGAAGCCTCTCGCCTTGCCGATATCATTGACTCGTACAGCATTGAGTAAGTACAGGCACAGTGGGGAAATATTATTGTCCTGCTTTGTACTAGCTTTACTATTTCCATATACGCTCGGAGCTTTTTCATCAATGTTCATGTGTACTTTTACTAGTATGCTGCTCAAGCTACGCCATGATCATCTCATTTATGGCTTCTCATTTTGACATTTGTTCGTTCTCCCTTATTTAGTATTTTAAAAACACCTAAATAGTAATTTTTCACTACCATCCCCTTCCTTATGAGCAATCCGCAATGTGCGCTATCACTCCGTCTGGACAGGACTCCAAAGGTTCTACATGTACCGTACTATATGTGAGGCGGTAAGCCAACAAAGGCGGAAATCAATGGCATTACACGATTGCTTTTTCTTTTTTTTTTTTTTCTTTCGGGTTTTCTGCTGGAACAATTCAGGCAGGGAATTCAGTCTCGTGCTCTTTATCTTTTGGTTCATTCTAAAATACTCATCATGGGTAAGCGAAGCCATCTTGAGCCAGCTGAGCAGCGACCGAAGAAAAAGTCCAAGTCTGAGAAGTCTGAGAAGTCCGAGAAGCCCTCAAAAGCTTCTAAAGATAAGCAGGAAAATGGCGATGAGAAGACAGCAGCTTATTCTGATGCGTCTGCTCTATCCGATATCCCTCAGTCAGACATTGACGCTTTTTTGACCGAGAACGTGATTAAAGTCTCTGATCCCTCCTCACCCGACGCCACACAATTCCGCCCAATCCTTTCGTTTGATCACCTACCTAAATGTGACGCTGGTCTGTACACTCAGTTGAAGTCTTTCCCCGCGCCAACACCGATTCAATCCACCACCTGGCCGCTTCTTTTTGCCGGCCGTGATGTGGTCGGTATCGCAGAGACTGGAAGTGGCAAGACACTTGGCTTTGGCTTGCCGTGTCTGAAGAAATTGATTGACTCCAAGTCAAGCAAGCCTTGTCAACCCAAGGCAGTGGTTATCTCGCCAACACGAGAGCTTGCAATGCAGATTTATGACCAGCTTGTTAAATTCGGCGGCACTGAGAAGACTCGGGTGACATGCATTTACGGAGGTGTGGGTAAAGATGAACAGCGTCGGGCCCTTCAAAAGGCCGCCATTGTGGTCGCCACCCCTGGCCGTCTTAAGGATCTCCTGAATGATGGTTCGATTGATCTTGGAAAGGTCACCTATCTCGTCTTGGATGAGGCAGATCGCATGCTTGACAAAGGATTTGAGCAGGATATCAAGGACATCGTCAAGCCGATGCCCGTCTCCAAGAGACAGACTGTTATGTTTACGGCAACATGGCCTCGGTCCGTTCGAGATCTCGCGGCAACCTTTATGAAGAACCCAGTAACTGTCACCATTGGCGGAGATCCATCTGCGGATCCCCGAGCCAACCTTAGGATCAAGCAAGTCGTCGAGGTTGTTGATGGCCGAGATAAGGAGAGCCGACTCATGCAGCTGCTCACTAAATCCCAGCGTGGTCATCAGTCGCCCGAGAAAGTCCTGGTTTTCTGCCTCTACAAGAAGGAGGCTATGCGCATTGAGAATCTCATCAGAAACAAGGGATTCTCTGTCGCCGGTATTCACGGTGATTTGAACCAATCAGATAGATTCCGAAATCTTGATGCTTTCAAGAACGGCAAAGCTACCATTCTTGTCGCAACCGATGTGGCGGCGCGTGGCCTTGATATCCCGAACGTGAAGCTAGTGATTAATGTCACTTTCCCTCTTACCGTTGAGGACTACGTGCACCGGATTGGAAGAACTGGACGTGCTGGGGCTGACGGCCTTGCCATCACAATGTTCACTGAAACTGACAAGGGACTGTCCGGCGGGTATGTTACTCATATTTCTAATATCCTTGACTGGCCAATGCTAATGATGAATAGATTGATCAATGTTCTCAAGGCAGCTAAGCAAGATGTGCCAGAAGCTCTGTTGAAGTTTGGCACAACAGTCAAGAAGAAGCAGCACGATGTGTACGGCGCCTTTTACAAGGACGTTGATATGGACAAGACAGCGACAAAGATCACATTTGACGATTAATTGGGCTCATTCCGACTTGGTATTTTTGCTGGAGGATTTGGAGGACAAAATGTGCCGAAGCCTTGTCAGTTGACCCATCAAGTATTCCCTTTCTATATAGGCTCTATTATTTTTGTCGGTTAGGCGTTAAGAACAAATCAACATGGAATCCGATCAGATCAGTACTCACATTACGAGGGCATAGCCACCACTTAAGGCGCATGCTTTGATAATTCCCAATTCCAGGCCAAATCCGCGGCCCAAGAACAAGCTCGCCAGAGCACACAGAATGAAGCTAGCAGGTCGAATGGCGACCTCACTCGTGTACAAGCTGCATCCATTTCGATGGAAGTAAGATTTGATGAAACTGTAACTCCAAAAAGTTCGAACCGCCATGTTCACAATGTTGGCCAGGACCAATCCATATGCACCCAAGCTCCCTATCTCTAGGAACATATAGGCCGCCAAGGCATAACAGGCGGAAAAGACACCCATCCACGCCGTTTGCTTCCGTAGCTGTTGCGAATTTGCCGCGGATGATACGAACGCTTCGGTGATCCCATTAAATGCCAAAAATGGAATGTAGTAGCAATAGACGGAGAGCAGGTCTCCGATTTTAGGGGAAGCCCATTGACGGCCTCCCAAGATATGCAACAATTGAGGAACCATCAGTGGGCCCAACGGGAATATCAAGGCTGACAACAACTGGTACGCGCGTAGAATATCTACAAGATGATCTCTGGTAGTGCGGATATGGATATTGTTCAACTTCCCATCCTCATCGGGGCTGAGTAGGGCAGAGAATAAGTTCCGGCTGCTCTCCTCCAGCGGCTGGAAGATTATCCGTGCAATGAGACCGCCATAGTTCGACGCAAGAGAATATATGCCCTGATCTTCCAGTCCTGAAAGGGCTGCGAGCGTCATAGTGTCGCCCTGCGTGAGCAAATGCTTCACTAGAGATTGGAAAAAGACATTCGCAGCAATTGACGTTAGCTGTCGTGAAAATAGTCCCAGAAAGTAGTTGGAGGGGTCCCTATATCAATTGTTACCATGTCATTCTTCGTGGTATAGCTTGCACTAGATGAGGCCAGTCTTACCTGGTTCGTATACGTGTCAATAAGAAAGAGAACCGAGTTCCGTTGGTTTCTCTGAGCAGGGCCAGCGAGTAGCCACAAATGAGGGCCAGCGAGTAGCTGAGGTGACCAAGAGCAAATGGTAGCACGCCGAGGTCAAAGTTGACTTGAGAAGCATATATGAAGGCAAAAGATGTCACCGCACTTCTCAGAAATGCCGCTGGCATTTCAACAACAGCGCGTTTTTCATAAAGCATATGTTGCTGCACCACTGAGAAAAAGGGCTCGGTGCTGAGTTCCATGAGAGATGCAGCGCCGATCAAGATCACACTGGGGTAGAAGAAGGCGATCTTTGATGCTTCCTCTGACACGAAGCGCTGGTAAAGCATAGTGAACATAAGACTGCAAGGAATCCCAAGGGCGAGGCTCAAGTAGGACACGTTTACCACCGCTTGAGATGCCACAGACTGCGAATCCGTTGCTACAGCATCTGCATCAGAGGAAAGTTTTTTGTTGTCAGGCGAAGATGGAACAGGCTGCCTTTGGATAGCCATCCGAATACTTTCCCTCGAGAAATACAGGATAGAAACCTGGAAGAGCTCCAGTTGTGCTGCTATTCCTAGCACTACCGGTGAAAGGGTGCGCAAAATCAATTGGTTCGAGGCAAAGGTAAATATCCTGGACGCTAATTGAATTAAGATCAAAAAGCTTGTGCCCGTGGCCGACGACGCCAGAATCTTGCCCATACGGGCATCTTCGGGTTTTGCCATGCCCGTGATTGAACCTAGTTATGACGATTCGTGCAATAAGGTGTTCTCACGTCAAATAAATCAACAAGAAGACTTTAAGCCGACCTCGGGGGGTGTAGGGGTAAAGGAAAGAGAGGATGTGGACAGGTGGGGCTCTAATCCAGGGCTTGACGTTTTGGCTTAGGCTTTTGAGGAATGGAAGATATTTGCTAGATGCAAATCAAGAACTTTTTTAAGCTGACGAAATTTTATATGAAAGGAATACGGAGTACCATATAGTTAATCTATTGAATGCCACTTGGAGGTCACTTGCTTACGTGTAGCCCTCAAGTTCCCAGCTAGGCATAGTTAAGTATGGCTACAGGCTAATTGTGAAACTCCTTCTTAAAGAACCCTCTGTGGCGTCTTCGGTACGTAAGATTTGGTATGCAAAATTTCCATGGCAAAAGGAAAGAGGCACTATGGGTCAAGATCCGCAAAGCCCTGTGTCTCCTCCAAGTGGTCCCCCAGGGCTGATCCATGTCAACTTCCGTTTGTCATCATATACAGGAAACAAGACTTGGAAAGACCTGGTCACTAGGATATCAATGATCGTTTGTAGATCAATACGTCTCCAGGTGTTGCCTTGATCAAGTAGGCTCTTGGACGCTTTAGAACGGAGGCAGATAGAATGGGTAGCCACCATTCTTGGTTTTGAAGACACTAAGAAGGAAGCTGTATGTTGTGAAAAGAACAGTTGCCCAAATCAAGACAGCCAGCTGTTGACCCTTGGGATCTTCCATCCGGGGAACCTTCAGTGCGAGTGCGATCGTAGCAAAGGAGAGAACAGCGTCTGCGAGCAAAATGTTAACCTAGGAATTCGACATGGAAAGGAGGCCCAGTATCAATGAGTCTCACGATTATCACTTACAGATGGCAGCCACAATCTGAGTTTCCATCCCAAACTGGTTTTGGAACCCACCGGCAAAGTAGCTAATGCCACCATGGCCATCACCAGCAACATATGGGACCTTTCGGATGTGGTTGAACATTTGACCACTTGTGAACAGAAGAATAGCGATAAGGCTGATTGCAGCCCAAAGGTTTCGGTTCTGGATAATTGGGAGTATGTAGGGAGAAAGAACTGCAATCGCAGTCACAACTGCCATCAGAATTGTGATCGCTGATACAATCCGCATATAGTTGATGGGTCGAACTAGCTGAGGCTTGGGGCCTTCAGGCAAATGACGTCCAATCCAAGAGTAGACCTGGTCGGCTGATATCGGGCTATTTTGGATTGACATGTTAGTGAGACAGGAGATGGGCAAGACCCTTGGTAGAAAAACATACCCTGTGAAATCAAACCGAAGGGGATTTCCTTCAACCTTGGCGAAGGGACCGACGGTAGGAGGGAAGACAAGGAGTACGGGTGCAGTTTGAAGCATGAGCTGCTTAGGTTAGTCGCATGCCATACAGCTCAGTCTGAGTAAAAATGCCTTACCTTTTGGAAAATGGCTTTGCCATTATCAAAATCAAGTGTTCCAAAGACCACCTTGAGGTCATCAGGCTTGGTGCCCTTGGTCCAGCTTCGGGCGATCAGGTCCCATTCAGATTCGAAGTCGCGGCATAGGAGGCAGCCAAAGCGAGGATCCGTGGCAGTCAGGATAATCACAGCATAGTAATCTCGAGGTGTCGAGGTGAGGTCTTCATATGATGCACTGTCCAGTTCAACAAGCCCTGAACGAGACAGGGATTGATATTTTGTAAACTTGTCCGGTGTTGAGCTCGCAGACAGGACACCAGACACGACCGAGGAAAGGAGAAAAAGGGCCGACCAGAGCTTCATTTTAGCATGACAGTGTGCTAGACAGCTTGGGAAGGGTTATTTAGAAAGTGCAATTGATTGAAAAACCATCAATCGGTTGCAATTGAAGTTGTTTGAACACGTTGAGTGATAAAGTCCAGGTGTCCACTATCAACGTAATCGCCCGGCATATCGGCTTACTTAATATATTCGGGGTCGGCGTCGGCGCCAAAACACGGGCGCGTCTTCCTTTGCGACAATTTTATATCGTACTTTGACAAGCATTGAACATAACACCACATATATTACCCTTATATTTCTTTTGCTCTGGCCTGTATCATTTTATTTCTAGGCGTTTTCATTCTATTTTCTTATATCGAAGGGCTCCTGTCCTGGACACTGTCGTCATGGCAATGACAGAAGAAGCATCGGCCTCAGATGTATGTGGCTTCCCTGGATTGATCCTGGTATAGTCAAAAATGCTGACTCTATCATGCAGTTTGAAATGTCCATAAGGACTATACTTCTAGAGAAGGAGTATGAGAAGACCCTTTCAGTTTCCGCTCGTCTTCTAGATGAGGAGAGGGATCGTGTACGACGCATGGAGCTTTTGCTCTCGAAATTTGAGAATGAGGCTCTTCGGTCGCAGTTGAAGGAAGCAAATGGGCATCTTTTGGGATTCACAAGTGCTGATTCAGAGGCATGTGCTCAACTTCAGGAGGCTTGCCAAGAAATTGATCACCTGGAGCTTCGAGCACAGGCATCCTCGATTGAGATTAACCGACTCAAGGTAAGTCTTAACCCAGTCTAGAGGCCGGAAACATAATCCGTTATGTTGACAGCAATAGGAAGAACTATCGGTCCAGAAAAATAATTCGACCAGTTATAAAACTGTCCTTGCAGAGAAACTTCGTCTCTCCAGAGAACTTTCAACTTTGCAGTCAGAGCTTGAGCGGTTCAGAGCGCAAAATGCATCATACCAAGTCACCATTTCCGAAAAACATGAGATGGAACGGCAAATGAACTCTCTGGAGCTTCAACTTGATAATGAAAAACATGCCCATGAACGTGCTCAGCTCAAGGCGTCACAGCAGATGACAGAGATCACCCAGCTTTCTGCTCGAGTTGGAGAGTTACGGGCTGAGCTAGCGGGGGAATTACGAGCAAAACAGCAGCAGGAACAGGACAACCACCACCAGAACTTGGCATGGGCTAATGAGCGGGCGACGTTTGAAGGAAAGATTGATTCGCTCAAACAACAATTGCGGTCCACCAAGGACAAGCTTCAGGAAGCCCAGGTTGAAATTCAGCAGCGACGCAACGTAAAATCACACGCAGGAAATAACTCTGAATCCAGCTCTCGAAAAATCCCCCTTCAGCGCCCTGGCCCGAGTGCCGGCGTGACGATCGTAACCCCTGGTGCTGTTCGTGTGCAAGAGCAATTGAAAAAGCATTCGGCTGTGCCTGGGGACAAGTCGGCGTTTTCCATCACTCCATTCTTGAACCGCACAGGGGCACCTTCGGATTCCCCAATGAGCTCAGTTGGAGACGAAGACGAGATTCTTGGAAACGACGACACTCCTCGTGGACCACTTGGCAAGCAGGGTACTTTTGGCGAACAGAAGCGAATTGGTTCTGCCCTCCGGCGCCAGCTATCTCCAACAGAAGACCGCATTCCAATCACAAAATCCACCAAACCAAGGGCACGCGACGGCGCAATGCCTGTATCAGCACCGGATAAAGAGGTCAAAAAACCAAGCCATCGCTTAGATCGCAGGTTGCCACCCAACGAAATCGATGAATTACATGATCAGTTTGAGCATGAACAAGCCAAGCCGAAGAAACGCAAACTTGGTGGTCAGCGGGATCGGAGCTTGTTTGAGGAGGAGGATGAAGAAGAGCCTGAGCTCAGCAAGAAATTTGGACGAAAACTTGCAACAGGGAATGGTCGGGCTTTAACGATGGGGAGTAAAACACAAAGTACCACTGGTCTACCACGGGCGCTTGGGCTCGGGGCAGCACCCATAGGGTTTTCTCCCCTGAAGAAAGACCGCAGACGATTTTAATCAGAAGATCCGGCAATTCATTCTTATTGGCACAGGCTTGGTGTATTTAATATGTACATGACATGTACTCCGTAGACACGTACCTAGAGAATGCCCATGCTTCTAAGATTATGCCGATAAGAGCCGACTTGAGTGTTTTGCCGGCAGAAAGTAAAAAAGGTTTCCCAAGCTCCCGATTATCTCCCCTGATATTATTCAATTCGCATTATGTTTGCTTTACATTCAACTCGATTTTGGCGGAACGCCTGCCATCAGCAGGAAATTGGTCAAGCAATTGGCCAAGCAAGACATGCATCATCCAAACGCTGGCAAGCCCGGCAGCAAAAGGATCAGTTCACCAGAGAGGCAGCTGTCCAAGGGCTGAAAAGCCGTGCTGCTTTCAAATTGCTGCAGGTGATTCAGAATCGACATTACTCTATCTCTCTGGATTAGTCTGACACACTGTTACCTGCGGTTAGATTGATGAGAAATATCGAATCTTCAAGGGTGGGCAGACAGTTGTTGACTTGGTATGCTAGTCGTTCAACCTAAACTCGGATCATTGTTTAATTCCGTCGCTTTAGGGTTATGCTCCGGGATCGTGGTCACAGGTGTGTCGGCTATTCCTTATTTGTCTATTGCTGTCAAATGGGCCGTGATTAACTGCCAGAAAAGGTTGCTGCAAGCCGCACCCAACCGCATGGCCGAGTCCTCGGTGTCGATATCATCCCAGCCCAACCACCGAAAGGAGTATCTACGATTCAAGGCAACTTCCTCTCACCCGAAATTCAAACATATATCCGAGACTTTCTCCGCAGTCCAGACAGAGGCAGGCCGCGCCAACCCAGCTTCCTGGACGATTCCAGTATCAGCCCATTGGAGCCGAATGCAGATACGGAACGCACTACCGAGGCCGAGAAGACGGATAAGATGGGCGAGAAAATACTTGAAAGAACGGTAGATGTGGTTCTTAGCGATATGTCCGCGCCCTGGCATCAGACCTCCGGTTTCTGGAAACGAAGTCTAAGTGCTCCTTATAATAGGATGATGAACACCAGCGGCGTCAGTTTCAGAGATCATGCTGGAAGTATGGTATGTATGCCTATTACTATTGAGTCGATATATGTGAAACCCTTCTGACTTTACGCAGGATCTCTGCCACGCGGCTTTGCGCTTCAGTTCGGATGTTTTGAAGGCAGGAGGTCATTTCGTCTGCAAATTCTACCAAGGCGCCGAAGACAAAGAACTGGAGCAGCAGCTGAAGGAATTATTCAAAAAAGTTCACCGCCTTAAACCCGAATCATCTCGCAGTGTATGATTGACCTTATCCAATTTCTACACCCCCACCGACTAAAGCAATTGTCAGGAATCCAAGGAGGCCTTTTTCGTTGGCCTGGAGCGAAAAGCGTGAGACTAAAGCTTTTTCGGACTTACGTGTTGACAGATCACAGCATAGCCGAAGTGCCGAATCATGCAGTCTGTCTAAAGGATCTCGATCTCCTCGTTGTCAGATGCCTCGTCCCAGTCAATATCGGCTAGTGCTGCTTCCGCCTTCTCATGAACCTTCATATTCGTCAGTTTGGGATCAAGTCGTTTTGTAGTCATCGACTGACCTCTCTTAGTCCACTCAATTCTTCGACATAGCCATGTTCGTTCAAGGCTTTTCGCACAAAGTCCCAACCGTGCTCGCGGTATGCACTGACAATTTTATCTGAGCATGCACTGCAGCTCGAATAACTTTTGCCGGTGACAGACAAGTTCTCGAAATTAGAGAGAAACCCTCGTATTTGATGGGGCACACTTCCTAAGGGGTGATCATCACGCTCAGTATTTCGGGCAATGGGGGCTGGTGCGGCAGCGCCTCGGGGGTGCTGAAGTATTGACACGAAAAGCTCCACCAGAAGTGCAGAGGCTATAGGAGCCACTCCAGGGCGGGTCACTGTACACTGCTGGTCGAGTGTTTGATCTTTGATAGACTATTCCGCAGTCAGTTCTGTATAAAGCAGGTCCCTTCTTTGGATAATCTTACATTAGCTGGTACTACCACATCGTTGCAGAAATAGCACCCAAGCTCAGCTGGATTTTCATCCTCCATGATACCATGGCGCATCACCACAAAGGAATCAAATCCTAGAGCTGCGTTCATCACAATTTTCCCAGCCGCCTTTCCCATCACTGTGGGCAGCCATCGCGATTCTCGGGTATCCATGAGAAGGAAGATAGCATCATGTTCATCAATCAGTGTCTTGAGACGATCAAAATCTGCCCTGGTCGCCGCTTCGTCCACAATAGGATGGCCTGCCATGGGCACCGAGAACACATAACCTTTAGTATCTACTCCCGGGTAAATTTGGGTTAGGGCTTCGGATGCTCGAAGTGCTTTTTGGACACCACCGTTCAAGCAGTCTTCGAAATTGAATAGTGGCTGCCGAACAGGGTTAGAAAATGAAACCGTCCCATTGTCGACGAAAGTGATCTTCTTCACGCCCCAGCCCTATGTAGTGGATGATTAGAACAAATTTTCGGCAGGGAAGTTGACGTCCACATACCAGCAGATTTCGGGAGACGTAGCTGCCTAATGTGCCAGCCCCTAGCAATAGACATTTCGTGTTCTTGATTTTTTCAAGATCGAGCGTCGGGCTGATCCGCCATTTGATAAGTTTGAGGTTGAGATCAACCGACTGGTCTGCCAATCTTCAGTAATAAAATTAGCATGCTTGATCAAGTCTTCATTCAGTTTGGTTATCTCCAAATTAATGCCATACCTCTTAGGATCCATGTACTCTGTAAGGTTGACAATTCTCCCGGCTAATTTCCCAGTCGAGTTGCGTTCCCAACCGGTCACCTTTGGCAGTGGTAACGACCCTTGACTTTGCAGTGATCTCGGTGTCTCAGTCTCTTGTTTTGAACTTGACTCCAGCTGAATTACTGTACTGCGCCCTTGATCACGCCTCGCGTGCACGTCGCGATAGCGTATCAATTGTACCCTTTCGATCCCCCATCGCTGCTTGATCAGAACAAGCAGGTTTCGTAACATCCATCCTGGGGCCTGTTCATAATTTGATGGGTCTGCGAAACAGAAATAGCGGTCTTCAGTAGCGACATTTTTGAAAAACCCATTTTCATATTCGGAAAGTGACGCTATCTGCCAGTTTATATTTGAAGTGTCGCCTTGTTGGGCATTCTTCGTTTCGGAATCACCTGAGGATGCGTTATCGGAATTCTCTCTGACTTTTCGAGCCAAAAAAAACCCTCGTTGTCGAGGATCCACCATATATGACCATGTTTCCACCGCCTCCACCAAGGCAGTGCTTTCATGTGGAGATAAGTGTATTCCCTTCAAGTTGTCAAGACTATTATCCTGGTGTGGCTGGGATACTTGGTCTGTTGGTTGCACGGGGACCCATTGAGGATCTGAATGGATTGCTGGGAAAGCAAACCAGTAGTGGAACTTGTATTTTTTGAGGTCTGCAAAAGATACAATCACGAAACTGCAGAGTAAGGAGGGACAAGAAAGAATGGTTCCATCATGAATGGCATCCCATATCTGGAGTTGATTAGTATCTCTCTCTAAGGTATCTGGCTAATGTTGATTCCTACCATTTGTCCAGCTTGATAGAGCAGTTTGGATCTGTCCATGTTTCGATATTCCTCAACAGTATTGACATTTTTGATCATGCCCTCTGCTCTGTAATAGCCAGCCGGGACCCTAGGTCGCTGTTAGAAGGGCTTTCAGGGATATTTTCTTTTATCTTACTCGCTGCTGGTTAGGGCGTTCCCATGGATTTGAATACGACACGACGCAGCTTCGGGATCAGACGGACGGATCTCATATAGTCCCAGAACAGGCCGGGCGGAATCATCTAGTTTGTCATGGTTGATCTTATGGGAAGCCAGTGAAGTATAGAAGGGTAATTCGATGTCGGAGGCAAACGGTGCGTACTGCATCTTGGAGGAACAGGGGGAGAGAACGAGAAGAATAGCTTATCAACTCCAGAGTGATATAGATTTGGAAGGTTGGATGTAGCAGTTAGCAAGGGTGGGGGGAGGGAGGTGTAAAGGTGTGTAGTGAGGTGAAAGGGTCTGATGTCACGAGGAGCCCGCGGCGGGGGTGAAGGTTTATCTATCCACATTTACCTTCACACTTGCTTCATGTGAAAATGATCACTACATATGTACCCAAAGCCAAGAGCTTTATCCCGAAAATATAAATAAAACTAAGGAGGAGTCCTCAAGTTTTAGAGGAGCGAAATTAACCGAGACACACCGTTAACTCATAGCGCGACATTTAACACCACCTCATATCACCACATTCTGAATGATATGAGAGGATGCATCTCATTTCGTTATTTTTTATCGTCTATAGAGACCTGGCCACCGTAAGATGTGTCGCCAACTGGATCTATCAAAGGGGTCCGTACTTGCGACCCCAAATAATACCTTAGTTAATACAACGCACTGATGAGCAAACCAAATCCCCACTACAAACCTCCAACGACGCGGATGCCATTCCCAGCTAGGGCTCCATCTAACAGCTCCGACGTTCGCGCCGTACATAAAGGGATCTCAGGAAGGGACGACGCCTTCCTGGCAATGGATCATCAATTTTAACGTCGCTTAAGCTTCGCAATATAAAAAGATCGGATTTTCTAATATTTCGGATTTTACTTTTTCTTTGTTAATGTTCAATCTGGTATGAAACCATATACGCATCTTGATAGTAAGATAGACACCAGCAATAAGCAAATAAAGTAGGGTTCTGATTTCGTGCAGTTACTGGTATACTCAACGTGAGTAGCCACCGGCCCAAGCCCTATGTCCCAGCTCAGTGGAATGCACGAGGATGATATACATACATATCTGCGCCGGTGAGTTGAACTGCCTAAAAAGGGACATCCATGGATAGGAGGCTTGATTATATAGTTTCTGGTGGTGGATGGCTGGTTAAAGTCAGATATCGTAGTTGAATGGCAAGGAGAAGTACATTAGGCATAGGAAACCACCTGTGAGAGAACACAGCTCATTATCACTAGGCCACAATTAAACCATAGGCCTTTTATATGTAATCATAGAAAGAGGTGCGCTGTATTTATCTGTTCTGTTTCTTTTGGCACATGGGAATAAGGATCTAAATATCCGTGTGTAAAAAGATCAAAAGCAGATAGTGAAAATGCATCAATAAGAAGATAGACTAAGACATCATGAACGATGCAACCATAGGCTAACCTTACAGACGCCAAGAGCAATACTTGTCTATACAGCTACCCAACACTGGAGTATATGGGCAACATCCCGCTATCAGGCCGATAAGGTCGCGTCGCGCTTTGCTCTGCCCCACTTCTTTCTTCTTTTCTTCTCTTCTTTTAGACAGTACAATCATTAAACACCCTGAAAATGCTCATCGGCTTATGTGGAGGTCAGCAGATAATTCTTGCAAACCAAACCCCCACCCGACACGGGACGAGCTAACGAGGATATACGTCAAAAGGCATTTGCGCTGGCAAACATGCGATTGCTGACTACCTGATTCAGCAAGGGTTTCAGCTTCTTGAACTCGCCGACACACCCCAATACCACACTACCGACTTAGAGGATGACCTGCGACTGCAAGCGTCGGAGATCCGAAAAAAAGACCCCAAGTCACCAAAGCTTATATTTCAAGATGCCGACTCTCTACTCGACTTTGCGACAAAAAGATGGCAAGAACGCTGGGTTACTACAGACATTGCAGATCCTACTACCCTAGATCGATTCCTCTTGCGCCCCTTCTTCCTCCTCGTGAGCGTGGATGCGCCAATCGGCCTCCGATGGAAACGATTTGCCGACAGGTTCGTGATGATACATGTGACTGAAGTCCGAGAGCTGATTTTCTTTTTCTTTGATTGAAAAAAGATGTTGGAGAAGACAACTGGATCCGCCTGAGCTTGAAAAGTTCATAATGTGGAACGATCATAATCTTTACGATCAGGATACTGGACGTGTATACTTGACCGACAAAGCTCAATTGCGCCTATTCAATTCCTCGACAGGCCTCAAAGAGTTACACTCGGCTTTACAAACCCTCGACCTGGAAAACGAACAAAGGTTGAGGCCAAATTGGGACCAGTATTTCATGCAGCTGGCCTCTCTTGCTGCCCGAAGAAGCAACTGCATGAAAAGAAGAGTGGGATGTGTGCTCGTTCGAGAGAGTCGTGTCATCAGCACAGGATACAATGGGACGCCACGGCATCTCCAGAACTGCAACCAAGGCGGATGTACGATACAGGCCAGAACTGAATAACTCTAATGGCTCTATTGTCCATTTGGCTCACTAGAAATCATTATAGGTCCACGGTGCAATCGCGGGGATGGAGGAGGAGTCGGTCTCTCAACCTGTCTTTGCCTTCACGCCGAAGAAAACGCGTTATTGGAAGCAGGCCGAGAGCGGATCCGAGAGGGGACGATCCTCTATTGTGATACGTAAGTCTACTTCATTCTTCTATGAACTGTTTCAAAGACAAAATATCTTACTGTGGATTTCAGATGCCCTTGCTTGACATGCACTGTGAAGATAGCCCAAGTTGGAATTTCGGAGGTCGTTTATTCTCAAGGGTACAACATGGATAGTGACGTAAGTCAATGCTTGTTCATTCCAAGGGTTCTAATTAATCTAATTTGAACATACAGAGTGCGGCTATCTTACAAGAAGCAGGCGTACGGCTACGGCAATTCCACCCGGTAGCTAATCTTCTATGCCCTCATTTCTCTTTATGCATAACTGACTTCATAACAGCCTACAAATGGGCTCATCGTTCTTCAGGCACCCAAGATACCAGTCACAACTGAAACCCAATAACCCACAATACGACAGTAAAGGCGCAGGGCATCCCAACCTTAAGTGAAGAGAAAAATGCACCTGCATCAGTGAACATTTCCACCACTCAGGGCTATGTCAAAGTTATTGTACAAAGTAACTTGTCCAAATAACATTGCAATTAAAGGGAAGGGGCAAATATCCTAGGGCTATTAGTAGTTAACTATTGTCTCAAGAAAATACTATGACTCACAGGTACTTATAAAGTATGGAAGGAACTTAGATTATATAGTAACTTTACGCTTTGAAGAAGTACCCTAATGTACTTATTTTCTCCGCATTTTGTCCGGCAGAAAAAAAAAAGGTATGACTCAGCGTGCGGATTTTGGCGGGGGTCTTCAAGGAACCCCTCGACGGTTTTTATAGCTGGATGCTTTTCGGTGTTGGTTCAACCTCGATAGTCCAATACCTTACCCGCTTCCAGCTGCGATCACCATTGTACTTTTGGCCTAAGTTCCTACAGCCATGCCTACCGTCCACTTGCTGGACTACGTGGCGGGGAACATCCGCTCCCTGGTCAATGCGATTAACCAAGTCGGATATGATGTCGAATGGGTCAAAACCCCAGAGGATGTGAAAAATGCCGATGTTAGTCAAATCCCGAATCAATTCCAGCACCATTGGCTCATGACCATGCCGTTGCTAACAGCAGAATCATAGAAACTGATACTCCCCGGTGTTGGCCATTTTGGCCATTGTCTTTCCCAACTTGACAAAGGGGGATTTTTGGAGCCCATCCGACAGCATATCGAATCGGGGAAGCCTTTCATGGGGATCTGTGTTGGCCTGCAAGCCCTTTTCCAGGGCTCAGAGGAGGACAACGACGTTCCAGGGCTTGGCGTTATTCCTATGCGCATTCAAAAATTCAACGACACCTCGAAGAGTGTACCACACATTGGATGGAATTCTGCAATCAACACGGGATCAGATGGCACAAAACACGAAAGCTTTTATGGTCTGAGGCCGACTAGCAAGTATTATTACGTCCACTCCTATGCGGCCCCCTACAACCCGGGTGTATTGGAAAGTGACGGCTGGTCTGTGGCTACAGCAACATATGGCGAGGAAGAGTTCATCGGTGCTATCAGTCGGGGTAACATCTTTGGCGCCCAATTTCACCCGGAGAAGAGTGGTGTGGCGGGGCTACGGGCCATACGCGCATTCTTGAATGGCGATCAATTCCAGTCGCTCTCACAGGACCTGGTCCTTGGCAAAGAAAACGGGCTCACTCGTCGTGTTATTGCTTGCCTTGATGTTCGCACAAACGACTCTGGTGACTTGGTTGTCACCAAAGGTGACCAATATGATGTCCGAGAGAAGAGTGGAACAGATGCCGGCGGCAGCGTTCGCAATCTCGGTAAGCCTGTTGACATGGCTAAGAAATATTACGAACAAGGAGCAGATGAAGTGACCTTTTTGAACATCACCTCTTTCCGAAACTGCCCCATTGCCGATACGCCCATGCTTGAAATTCTGCGACGAACATCAGAGACTGTCTTTGTGCCTTTGACCATTGGTGGAGGAATCAAAGATACCGTCGACACTGATGGCACCCATGTCCCTGCTCTGGACGTGGCAACGATGTATTTCAAGTCTGGAGCCGATAAAGTCAGCATTGGCTCCGATTCTGTCTTTGCCGCTGAGGACTATTACAACGCCGGTGAAAAGTTGAGTGGCAAAACCGCAATCGAGACAATATCCAAGGCCTATGGAAAGCAGGCTGTCGTGGTGAGTGTCGACCCCAAGCGGGTATATGTGGATAAGCCAGAAGACACCCATCACCATACAATTAAGACCGAGTTCCCCAACTCAACTGGGCAAAGCTACTGCTGGTACCAGTGCACCGTCAAAGGTGGCAGGGAAACTCGCGATATCGATGTGCGGCAACTCGTGCAGGCTGTTGAGGCCATGGGAGCTGGTGAAATTCTTCTGAATTGCATCGATAAAGATGGAAGCAACAGTGGATTTGATCTAGAATTGATCAGAGATGTCAAAGCTTCGATCAAGATTCCAGTCATCGCTTCAAGCGGGGCTGGTGTACCTGCGCACTTTGCAGAGGTCTTCAACAAAACCACCACCGATGCAGCATTGGGAGCAGGAATGGTAAGTTTACATTCTTCCAAGTATTATTTTCTTTCACAACAGAGTCTCTGACCATGTCCCAGTTCCACCGTGGTGAATATACCGTAACTCAAGTGAAAGACTACCTTCAATCTGAGGGATTCCTGGTCCGCCAATTTGAGGCTGAGATTTAAAGACTCGGCTATTCAAAGGTGTGATATCTTCACATGGGCATATTTTGCAAATTTCACGTTTTTATACGAGAATAGAGAATAGATGTCATGGGGGTCAAGTCCATCAACCAAGATACTATACAGTTCAAATGTGAAGCACAGAAACAATTCAATACACAAGATGTTTGAGATAATGGATTCCAATAGAACGTCGAAGGGCCCGGGGCCGATACAGCTATTGGCCCGCCCGGGAAGTCACATGATACACTAAAGGCGGTCTACAGGGCGGTGGAGACAGACACAAATCATCTGACTTTTCCTCACTTGCCACTTCACCTTCTCCTCTCCCCGAGTCAATAACCGCGGCGCTCCAAAAGTCCTATCCTCACCACCCACGCACCTAGCTTCTTTCTTGCTAAATTTCGATTTTTTGACGATACCCTGTCGGCCTTGATCACCGAACTATATTACTTAACAGCTGCGACACCTCGGTTTTGGTCGTTTGACAGCGAATTTGCTCATTCCTAACAGGTCTGTATAACTGGGTTTGGTGTCTGCAAGGATCTTCAAAAAGGTCCGACA
The DNA here is from genome assembly GCF_015533775.1 of Penicillium roqueforti. Lineage (NCBI taxonomy): Eukaryota > Fungi > Ascomycota > Eurotiomycetes > Eurotiales > Aspergillaceae > Penicillium > Penicillium roqueforti. Next base: position 217,261 of record NW_024067586.1, read on the forward strand.
CAGGTCAGGGTGCTAGGGTGGCTCTGCGAATCACTTGAAGGACGGGGCAGACCATCAATCTCTCTTGAATACACCTTTTTTTTAATTCAGCGCCAGTGTTCGATCATCGTATTCATCAATTCCTTGATCTCCATTTGTATGCAGTGACCTGAACACTCACCATTCAGCATTCAAAAGATTCTCATTCACACATCCATTGTCTCAGTGGTCTATTGATCCCTGCTTTTTTAAAAAATATCTCGTGCTTTCTCTGTGATTTGAACAGATAACGTCTGTTGCCCGACCTTTCTTTGTTGTGCCTGGTGATACACCAGTTTCACTTCATCTCACGAGTTTTTTTTTCATTCCTCTCTTTATTATCCCCTATTGCTCACTGTACACGGCGACGGTGCCCCTAAATCTGGGTCTTAATACACCTACGGCCATCTTTGTTGCACCCATCCCCCTCCCAAATTGAATACAATGTCATCCTCTGTTCATTTCAAATTCAAATCCCAGAAAGAACCCTCAAGGGTCACCTTCGATGGCACTGGTATTTCGGTCTTTGAGCTCAAAAGAGAGATTATCAGCCAAAGTAGATTGGGCGATGGGAGTGACTTTGAGCTGTCGATCTACAATGAGGACACTAGAGAGGGTATGTTACTTTGTTCCAATGTGTTTCATTTGCTCCTGACTAACAGCAAGTCTTCTGAGATTCAATAGAATACGACGATGACACGACTATAATCCCTCGATCGACTTCCGTGATCGCCCGCCGATTGCCTGCAGCGCGCCCTGGTAAGGGCGGCGCTGCTCGTTATGTTTCAGGCAAGATGCCAGTCAATGCTCGCAGTGCTCCTCGCAACGAACCCTCGATGAGCCGAGTAACACCCGGATCAGGGCAATCCGTCAACAACAACGTCCTCGAACTCAATAATGCACAAACAGAAGAAGAGAAGATCAACGCTCTGTTCAACCTGCAGGCTAGCCAATGGCAAGAGCAGCAACAAGAAATGGCAAAGTAAGCACACTTCAACCGGATGTTTGATTATGTTGGAGATATTAATATAATTTAGCGCAACACCCGTACCGTTTGGTCGTGGCAGAGGGAAGCCCGTCAATGTACCCGACCACCCTCCGCCTCCAGGGTATCTTTGCTACCGTTGCCGGGAAAAAGGTATGCACCTCTAATCAAATCACCCCACCTACAGAACGCTGACCTTTGTACGCAGGTCACTGGATCCAAGCATGTCCTACGAATAACGACCCCAAGTTCGACGGCAAATATAGAGTCAAACGATCAACCGGCATACCACGTTCACTTCAAACCAAGGTCGACAAACCAGAATCCCTAGCCCCCGATGGCTCCACCGAAGATTCAAGGAATACAGGGGTCATGGTGAATGCTGATGGCGACTTTGTTATTGCAAAGCCAGACAAGGCAGCCTGGGAATTGTACCAAGAAAAGGCGAAGGCATCGGCGGCGGCAGCAGCTGAGGCGGCAGCTGCCGAGGAGAGCAAAGCATTGCAAGCTCGAGGTCTGGAGTGCCCAATTGACAAGAGGATGTTTCTAGAGCCAACAAAGACACCATGTTGCCAGAGGACATATTGCAATGATTGTATTTCAAATGCCTTGATTGAAAGTGACTTCGTTTGCCCGGGATGTGCTACAGAGGGGGTCTTACTTGATAACCTCACCCCCGATGATGAAGCTGCATCAAAAATTAAGGAATATGAAGCCGACAAGGCTGAAGCCAAGAAGGAGAAGGACAAAGTCGTCGCAGGCCCTAATGGTACTCCTATCCCCGACGTCTCCGAAACTGAGCCCAAGGAGTCTTCCGCCACCAAAGAGCAGAGCCCACTCAATCAAACTCAAGAGACTGCGTCCACACAATCCAGGAAAAGACCCGCTGAGGACGAGCCTATTAGCCGGAATGAAACCGCGAACTCTGAGCCGGGTAACGTGCTAAAGAAACAGAAGGCAGATGATGGTCATTCCGACGTTCCGACCCAGGCTAATAGCGTCCAAGACGGTGCGCCTGGTGTTGCCCCAGTGAATTTTAATAATCAGGATATGCCCTTCAACAGCTTTGGACCAATGCAAGGCATGCCTATGATGCCTTTCTCGGCTCCTGGATTCGGTAATGAAGCCATGGGGTTTATGAACCCTATGGCGATGGCGTCTGCCAATGGCTTCCCCGGTGGAATGGGCCCAGGATGGAATCCCATGAACATGCCTTTCAATCCTCTCCAAGCTGGAATGTTCGATCAAAGCAATGGTGGCATGCCCAACGGATTTCCTAACATGTTCAATGGAGACCCTTCAATGATGTTCCCCATGCCCCAGAATGGGTTCCAAGGCCCAAACTCTGGAATGAACAATTTCTCAAATCAGCAGCGGACGGCTTTCAGCACACCTTATTCCCGAGAAGAGGATTCACCGTATTTCCGTCAACCTGTGAATCCGCAACGTCATCAGGCTAGAAACCGACGGGTTCGGCCTAGTGATTACAGGGAGCTTTGAATAGAGAAGTGGTGATGGCTTGCATGGATTTGCATTATGTTTTCCTAGTACACACTGTGTATATGCATATTATTTACAGCGGCTTTTTTTTTTTTTTCCTACTTATTCTTTTTTTTTCTGTGTTTCTTTTTCATCTCATTCTGAAGAGGTTTCTTTTTGACCTTCAGAACGTGTACTACTACCATGGCCGCAATAAGAATAATCCAATTCATCATAGTTTCCCACCTTTGTAATAATCACTTTGACTAGGGCTTAGGAATTAATATCGAGTATCATGTGGCTATAATGCCACCAATCCGTTCAATTAATATCTACTGTTGGGCAGTGTAACTACTTAGTTTTAATAGCACCCTCTTCATGGACATGAAAACCCGGTAGAAATCATGCATAGGACAAGTAAGCCATGATATATAACAATAATAATTCACCAGACGAAGAAAGATGAGGAAATATAAAATGATTTCATATTCCAAATGCAGAGGGAGGTCAGGTGACTGGGCCCATTCACACCGTCTCTACTTCCACACCGTCCACTCCGTCCAATTCCGTCCGCTTCCCCTGTTCAACATCAATCAGACCATTCGATTTTCTTCTCAAAAAAACACCAACCGTCTTCATCGTGTCTTCTCTACTTCCTTTAAATTTCAAATTTCAACCTAGTTCGATATCTTGACCTACACCGCTCATCAAATCCCTCCCAAAACAATTATCTGAAAGATCAACCATCATGGCGAAATATATGAATAACCACAGTAGTAATTGCAATCAAATGCAACGGTTCCTCGACCAAGACTCCCAGAGCACTGTTCTCGCTACTTGCTACAGTGTCGAGCCGTCTACCTCCAAGGTCCACGGCTTCCACTACTGCACTACCCTGGGCGCCGGTAAGTATCTCGTAACCAAACATCATCTATGTTTCTCGATCTAATCTTGAGATTAGGGGTACAGTGGTATCCCTGAGGTCCCTTCGGGGACTAAATCGTCTCTTACAAGTCCTCCCCACGACATCCTCGATTCCCGCGCGGATCGAACCTGGCCTGGAAACAGTTGGCCAGAGTACAAGGGGGAGGCAACGCATAACATCCCGGAAGAGTGTGAGAGACTCTTCTGTGACAGACTGTCTGCGACATTCCTGGGTGAGAGGAAAATCGTGGGACAGGAGTCACTGGGGATGGATGCGTTCCGAAATGTCCAGTCAAATCAAATCGGGCTCCAGCATGCTCGAATCCAGCAATGGATAGAAGTGTGGGATTACACCAGTGATGCTATTTACCGTGGATTTGTGGCTGAACACAATAAGGAGCGGACCTTGTTCGTTTTCTTCGAGGACCGTGCACTTGAACACGGCCTCAAGTCAGGGTATGTACGCCCCTTGTGTTTCCTTGGATGCGTTTCCTTGGACAAGTCAAGGCTTTCCCCTTTTGCCTAGTCACAGTCCTCCATGTGTGTTTGATTCACCTGCTGACCTTTCACCCCCCTTAGCTTGATCGCTCTGTTCGAACTCGCCGATATCGCTACCTTTGGGTGTTCGCAAATAGTTGCCTGTGTCAGTCGCTCCCAGCGCACAGATGAAATGGAGCTTGTGCGAAGTTTAGGATGGTGTGGATTCAGCCTCACCACCTTGGCGCCTTGGGTCTCACACAGTGATCAAGGACCCTGCCTTAGTAATAAATGGCTTTTCTTGGCCGCTGAAGTCTAGCAATAGCATCATTGTGTGATGCGTTTATTTCGTTTGGATTGGAGTTATGGATTTTGCTTATGTCCTGATGCTTGAGCTTTTGCACAAGGCGACTGTCCTTTTATTCTGACTATCGAGTATTGCTTCTTGCTTCCTTATTTTGATTTCTTTTTCATGCGTATTATTGCATAGTTCCATATAACTATACACTATTCTAATGAAATTGTCACTTTCCCCCGCTTTCACGGGGAAAAAAAAGCCGTGACCGATACGATAAGAGATAAGTTATGTCCATATGACCTCACTCCCAGGCCTGCTTTCACCATTCACCTAGGTATACCTCCCTTTCAACATTGGGAAGCCTTTTAAGGTCTCTCGGAGTGGAGCATCCTATTTAAACATCTCCCAGGATGTCTAAGGAGCGTGTCAAAAGACTCCAGTTCCCCAAGTTCCTCCTTCCCTCGGTGTTTTCAAAACAAAGTGCGGGGCTTTCTCCAACAGACCGTATACCCCAAAACACAAAGACCACGAAGTATCTTGACGGTCATGTTTCCTATCTGTGCTGTGCAGGCTGTGCCTCACATCTTTGCTGGACTTCCCAAATTATTAGCAAAGGATTTACAGGTCGCCATGGCCGTGCCTATCTTGTGTCCGCAGAGCCAGTAGCCACTGCTGTGTCGGTCAGCGCCTCGTCTTCGCCTACAGCCTCCCTCCCCAATACGGTATTGCAGCGTCCAGTTCCTCGCCAGCTTGTCACAGGGGCACATACAGTCAGCGATATCACCTGTACATTCTGTGACAGTGTCCTGGGCTGGAAGTATGTTGCAGCCGAAGAAGAATCACAGCGGTACAAGGTTGGCAAGTTCATTCTGGAAACCAAGAAAATCGCCGCCTCTTCATGCTGGGAATCCTCACCTGGTGTGGATCAGACTATGAAAGCCGACCGCCAATATGGAATCCAGTCTGGCCCAGCAAATACGGAGTTTGACAGCCAGGACGAGGATGAGTGTGAGGATCTGTTCGCCGGAATATGGAGCCCTGGACTTGCCGCACGTCGAAGAAACCGTCAGATCAAACGTCGACCTGCGATGTGGGGAATTTCATAAGTTGCAAGAAATCCTAGGGTTGGACCTCGTGGGATGAGGTCATTGCGTAATGTGATATGATACCCTTTTCAACAACGTTGTCTCGCGTTTTTTTCTATTGCATACGAATTTATTATAATAGTAGCCAACATGAGCTTGCGATCTATGATTTGTATTTTTTTCTCTTTTTTTTTCCCCCGGAAGCCTAGCATTTCGTACAGGATTTGATTCATTGAATTCATTAGCACTCTGGTAATTCAGATGAGTTCGATGATATATGAAAGAGAAACTATGTGATTAAGCCTCCTATATCCCTACACAGACGGTGCGACTTGACAGGGGGCGTAGATAGGTACGTATGGTATAGCAAGGTAGTAGTGAAGTAAACAGTAAATACCAGAGCACGGCTTACCCTGCAGCATTTTCTCTACACACTTCCTCGAAGGCTTGTATTTCTGTTACCTCCTCTTCCACATGAATAATATTCCTCGTGGATCTCAGGCTAATATTTTAAAACAGAAGCTGATACCTGTATCTATGACATAAAGTAGTAGCAACAATGACTCCTCCAGCTACGATAACAAGTCCAGCTCTAGTCACAAGTAGAAGAGCTATGGCGGCAACAATAACTTCTCCGGCGATAGCATTACTAGCAGGCTGTTAACTAAGGCCAAATATTCGTGATTCCTGGAGATCATGTGCTAGTATATATATCACCTTGGGTTTCCTGAACAAGGGTCGTAATCAGAGTCGTTCTTCGTCGTGGTCAAAGCAACCATTAGACACAAGCGAATGTGCTAGGATATGTCTTTCGGAAACTGGCATAGCGAGGCACAATATACGATTTATCTACGATACTTCACGGATCAAGAAGCATATCTGCAAGTTTTCCGATATCGTCGATACGTTTTGTTGGGTTAATAATGAAGCATTATAGATAACTAGCTATTACGGCAGTAGACAGATAGACAGACTATGTATAGTCATTTATCCTATTTAGTTCGCTATACATTCGATTTGACGAAAACATAATGAAGTCTGATTGGATAAAGAGGATACTGCCAGTACATTTAATATCTGTTCTGGCAAGATGGCCGAGTGGTTAAGGCGTGACGTTTAGGTTATAAACCCGTCATGCGAAAGCGCGTGGGTTCGAATCCCACTCTTGTCATATCATTTTTTTCCCCCTGCCGATCTCTGCCTACGTACATGGACAACAATCAATTTGATCCTACTTACCAATAACCTGGTTAAGCGTGACTAGCGGCAGATTGGCTAGGTAGTAGATGTGTGTTACTAGCAAAGAAAAGAACAGCCTTTGAAAACACCCAGCTTATTATGTTTCTTAGCCATCTAAGGTTGTCAAATTGACAAAACGCCTTTCTTTTCTATGTCCCTTTAAGTTAGCATAAAGATCAATTCCTCGCCATATAAGCTTTGAAATCAAGGGCTTTCGGCGAGAAAATGAGATAAGAAAAGAAAACCCCGATTCAGCCAAAGGACACAAGACCACCTTGTTTACGAGGAAGCATCGTCAACGCGAGACCGCTTGGAGTCATTCTCCGCGGGTTCCTCGGCTGGTCTTTTCGAGGCGGTTTCAGGTTGCTGGGTTGGCTGCTTTGCAGGCTTACGTTTGACAAAGGCAGACAGATCTGTTGCTCCCTTGCTAGCTGCATCAAGCTGGGCTTTCTGGTCTGTTGCGGACTGACCCATAATTTGACCCAGAACTCCCTTTAGCATAGCCTCGTTGGCTTGGTCGTTCTGCTCAATTGAGACAGGGGTTCGGCGCAGATCAACAAGCTGATTTAGTTCATTATTAATGAGTTCGAACAATATGTGGCAACGGCAGACACGAGAGAAAAACTTACCCGTTGCTCCATCTCAGTGACGATCTCCTTGACATTGGCGATCTTTCGCTTTGTTGCAGTTGCCTTGTCCTCATCCCCATCTTTCTCGGCCTCAAGTTTCTTCTCCTCCTGGGCCATTCGGACCTTGCAGCTCGTGATAGCATACTCCATCTGGGTGGCAGCTTCCTTCCTCATCTCTTCATCAACTTTGGGTTTATCGTTGTTATCCTCCTCCCCACCTTGTTGAGCTGATGCGAATTCCAGGGCGAGAGAGAGCTTGTAATGGCATTCAGCAACAGAGGGATCTTCTAGAGGATACAGCGAGTTCCTCAATTCGAGAACAGTTCTCAAGTCACTAACCGCTTCTCTGAATCTCTCTGCTTCCAATGAGATCTCAGCTTGAAGATCGTGTGTGTCTGCGATTCTTTCCTTGATATGCTTTGTGTCCGTGGACATCGTAGTCGATTTTCCTTTGCCCTCATCATTCTCTTCTGCGGCACTCAGCTTCTTGAGGTACAGAACACGGGCAAGATCTAGGACCTCAAAGGCATTGGCGAAATCGTCGTCTTCTTCATCGTCCTCGGCTTGGTCAGCAGGTTCCTCATCCTCGTCCTCGGAGTCGACAAAATTCTCGTCTCCTGTAAACTGAAAGAATGGCTTAGATGATGTGGGCTCTGGTTCTCTGCCTGCGCGCTTAGTGGAAGACGACTTTTCCGCCATCGAATTGGTGATCGCGTCTTGGACAAGGGAATCACTGGTGGATTTCGACCCAGCGGAGGATATATTTGTTGAAGATGCTTTGCCGGATTGTGGTTGTTGTTCGCCGGCTACTTTGGAGCCAAGGACATCACTTTTACTCACAGCCACGTTGTACAATGACTTTCCGTAGGCATAGAGTAAATCGGCATTCTCTGGGGATAATTCGCCGTTGAGTTCGGCCTGAAGCTCGGTAGCTTGGGAGTACAGCTCAGAGGCAGAGTCGTAGTCTTTAGTCGCATCTTTGGCAGCAGCCTGTGCGATCAAGTCATCGAGTTGGGTTCGTTTCTCTTGCTCCGAGACTGTAGATTGACCGTCCTGTGGATCAGTCATGGTGAATGCGATTTATGTGAAGAGTAGTGAAAGAAGAAAGAAACAAATTGATAAGAAGAAAAGAATAGCCTTTCGAAGAAGTAAGAGTAAGATTCAAGTAGGAGAGCCGAGTGATGTGAAAAAAAGAGTGGGAGGAGATTGAAAGAAGAAGCTTTAGCTCCGGCGCGCGTGTCACGCGTCTTCGATTTAATTGAATTCTGGATCTCTGTCTCTCTCCCTCTCTCTTTCACCCCGTCTCCCCTCTTATTATGCATATACTCTGAATCATTTCCAAAGCCTTTTGTACTCTCACTTGACTTTCGCTGGAGCTTTTGAGTCAATTCCAACTCTATAAGGCTTTTGTCGCGTTTCTTGAAGTCTTGGGACAATATGGACGCCTCAACACCGCGACATCCTGATCTCTTCAGAATGGCGACAGGGGATCCTATTCCTTCCTCCTCGCCTGCATTTGGAACACCAGCACGTCCATTCAGAATACCCAAGGGAAATGCGCCTCCCCCTAAAACTTCGATTTTACCGATCTTACTCCCTCCATCAACCCTGCGCCCAATAGCCTTTCGAACCTTCACCCGCAAACATAATCTCACAATATCATCACCCGCGCTTCAACTATTAGCAGTGTTTGTGGGCAAGAACTGTGGCTCAGGATGGCGCGAGGAAGGCCTAGCAGAGCGAGTCCTGGATGAGGTTGCCAAGATATGGAAAAGAGCCGGCGGAGGCGTGATTGTCGAGGACGGGAAAGGAGCGTCCTTAAAGACAATACTGCAAACCCTTGAGAGCAGTATGAGTGGGGGAAGGGTTGTTGCAGGGAAAGCGACTTCCCAAAATGGTTCCTTGAAGACATCCACCCTGGGTGTAGATGATGGGCGGGTTGAAACAGCCGCTGATACCTCAAAACAAGGAACTGCCGAGGAAGACGATACGCAATTGTCACTTCAGCCAAGACATTGGCTCAAGATGATTGATGCCTTTGATCTTCCGCGCTTGACGTACAACGTCGACAAGAAATACTTCGAAGCCGTAAAGTCAAAGCCATCCTTGTTTCCATCACCATCTTACAAAACTGCACTATTCCGGGATCGATACAATCTTGTGTATCAGCGATTGCTCCGGAATGAATCCTTTCAGAGCTCATTGAGTGTCACTGCTATTCCTTCACTGCAACGTTCATCGTCCAATCTTGCCCACCGACAATCCTATAAATTGACGCCAATCGCAAATTTGCTGGGAAGAAGTGGAAGCTCGCATTTACTATTAGGATTGCTTGCCATTTCACCTACTGGAGACTTATCCCTGGTGGACTTGACTGGAAGTGTAGCATTGGACTTGAGTCATGCCCGAATGATACCTGAAGATGGCGCGTGGTTTGCGCCAGGCATGATTGTGCTTGTCGATGGCATCTACGAAGAGGAAGAGATGGTAAAAGGTGCTGCCTTGGGAGGGAATACAGGAATCGGAGGTGCAATCGGAGGACAGTTTGTCGGCATATCAATCTGCGGACCTCCCTGTGAGCGACGTGATATCTCGTTAGGAACGAGTAACCGCCACGGCAGCGGAGAGCTGAGTTCTAGTGGTGGATTTGGATGGGTTGACTTTCTTGGATTGGGAAGTGAACGTGCCCAAGGTGCACGAATGAGAAGAATCCAGGAAAAATGCCTACGAGGAGAACAAGACGCAGCGGAAACGACCAGGCTCAAAATCGCTATCATGAGTGAAGTCAACCTAGACAACATGAAGACACTAGACGCCCTGAAGAAGGTCTTCAGCACCTACAATGATCTATCTCTTCCTGAACGCCCACAAGCCTTTGTCTTGATCGGCAATTTTGCGCAGAAAGCTATCATCAGTGGGTGTGGCCGAGCCGGGAGTATCGAATACAAGGAATATTTCGACTCATTAGCGCTGGTCTTATCCGATTTCCCAGCGTTGCTACAACACTCGACCTTTGTCTTTGTGCCAGGTGATAATGATCCTTGGGCATCGGCATTCTCTGCTGGTGCAGCCTCAACAATACCACGGCAACCTATCCCGGAGTTGTTCACCTCTCGAGTCAGACGTGCATTTGCAACAGCGAACTCGGAGTTGAATAGGTCACAAACCCCCGAACCCGCAGGTGAGGCAATTTGGGCCTCAAATCCGGCACGTCTTTCGTGGTTTGGGCCAGTGCATGACATCGCCATCTTTCGAGATGATATCTCGGGAAGGCTGAGACGCAGCGCTGTCAACACCACTCTTGACACTGAGTTAGATGTTACAATGCATGAGTCCTCTAGCAGTGCTACTGGTGATGCGGTCCTTGCTGCAGGTGAGAACGAGGTCGAAGACATGGGCCAGCAACAAGGCACCAAGGCTGCGACCACCTCGTCTGGGGCGTTAATGGCCCGCAGACTCGTCAAGACCATCCTAGACCAGGGAACAATCTCCCCATTTCCACTACCATTGCGGCCCGTCTTATGGGATAATGCCTCAGCCTTGCAGTTGTACCCGCTGCCAACCGCACTGGTACTTGCAGACCCGGAAGCTGCACCGTTTTGCATGACTTATGAAGGCTGTCATGTCATGAACCCCGGGCGCTTGCTACCGGAAGGTGGTACTCCCATGGCTAGATGGGTCGAGTACGATGTGTTACGCAACCGAGGGAAGATCAGGGAAGAGCGCTGTTAACCTAGTTGTAGGAACGATCTAATTGAATTTCACGCATCATGAAAGGAAATACATTTAGATGCTATGTCATATCGAGACCTAGGAATACATCGTGAAGAGAACCTTGTAGTTGCTCTTATATTAAGACGGAACAGGCTTAAGAAAGCTTTGAGTTACACAAAAGCCATGGGGAGAATGGAGATGGAAATCATGGATGGATCACCACAATGCCTAGTCAATGGTGATGACATCGGTATTTCCCCTAGCCTGTGGAGCAGCAGGTGTCGAGCCCTTGATTTGGAATTGTTTCGGGGTTTGCTCGGGTTTGACTTCCACTTCTCTGTCGAGTTGGAGATGGGGAGCATTAAGACACCCGTGCAGCTCGAGAATGAGGTTCTCGACCTTGTTGATACTCGCTACCGCTCCATCTCCGAGGCCGTTCCAACCATCGCCTTTCGATTGGTACAGTTTCTCTTGTATAAAAGCTGCGACCTGGCCGCGGCCAGACTGGTCCATTCCATTGGCATCCCTTAACATCCAGACCAAACGGTCCTGGTGCATCACGGCACTCAAGTGGAAACGAGATCTCAGTCGGGGATAGTGAATCAGGTATACAGTCGGTTTTCGCGCGATGATTTGCACAATTGACAGATCCGTCTGATTCGACTGAGGGGTGATCTGATCTAATGACCGCAGCAAAGGAAGCGTGGTAGCTAAGAGCTGGAGGGTTGATTCAACACCGGCTTCAGTGAACCGCTGGTTCAAAGCCACAGTGAAGGGCTCTTGAATTCGGCGATGAGGGCTAGAGCCTTCGAATTTGATGCCCAATTTCAGTTGGAAAAGAGGCTTAGTCTTCGAAATAGCATCTGCAACGTCGACGTAGTCAGACAAAGAAGGCCCCTCGGCGCTGATATCAAAGAAAGCAGAAAATTTGTTCTCGTGCCCATAGGCAAAATTAATTCGTGACAAGGACAAAGACCGAGGCTCCATTCCCTTCCGTATGAGGGACTGGAGGATAGAGAGGACACACTCGAGTCGCTGCAAGAGTTCAAACAGACAAACGACAACAGAATGACCGGCTGGCACAAGCAAACGAAGCGCGAAGCCAGCACCCTTATCTTCAATGATCAACGAAGAATCCATCTTTGAGACGAGTGGGATCAATGATTTGATACGGGTTTTCAAAGTGCCGTGAGCCATCATTATGACAGAGCGGCTCTGGCTGTCAACTCCATGGAAAACCAGTCGAACCATTTCTTTGAATTGCGACTGCTTCTTTACCCCGAAGGGCAAGCTTACCCGGAAAGCAGGTGGAAGTGCAGACGAGCTGTAGTTGAACAAAAGATCCGGGACTGTGAGATCCTTTTTCAGCTGCAATTCTTTCAACGAAGGCCAGAAATGCATGGCTGGCAAGTCTGCCAGATAACGCGCATTGGCATGGATCGCGAGGATTCCAGTGAGTCCATGGACCAGCTCGGCACACGTTGTGTAGTCGGGTCGTCTCTGCGGAGGAACGAGGGTTTCACTGATCACGTGGGCCTGCGGAACACTCATGCCAATATTGTAAAAGGGTCCCGTTTTCGCTGCCTCGATTGGTCGAAGTTGAACAAGCCACCAGCGGTCACCATCCATGCTACTGGTTGCTGCAGCGACCCAATGCCGGTTCCAAAGCCGGTGGGTGAAGAAAGCGGTCCGCATTACACCAGGAGGGAACAGCTTGCGAGGATCAAGCCCAAGAACCCTTTGGTTCACAAGTTCGAGACCGAGTGCCTTTGTGCCGGAGCAAATCTCATCCACCGCAGTGATACATCGCACTCGGGCGACACGAGATAATATCTCTTCTATTGATGATTTGTAGAGCGCTCGATCACTATCGAGACGCTCCAACACATGCGGTGTCCCACACAAGGTAATAGACCCCGACATAGGTTCGATAGAAACCCGAAGAGAACGTGAGGCTGTGAGTTGCATATCTAGGCGACAATCTCCAGGTTCTGTTGGTGATAATTGAGCCTGTAGTGATAGTGTGTGATTCGAGAAAAGAAGATGCTTTTTGAGGGTGGTGAATGTGGTAGAAAGAAGATGTGACGTGTGTAATGCGATAACGCTCCTCAGAATAAGCTCCATAGACAGGTCACCTGAGTTGAACCTGATGGCATCGCTGCTGACCTGCTGGCCATCACGCATCCATCGGAAGCCGAGATGAGATATCCCAGGTTTCGGGTCGCTAGAACTGCCACCGCGGTGACCACTCTTGATTCCTATTTCGAGCCAGCTCTTCGGCCCCGATCTCTGAGGCCAATATTGAACGACGAGTGTTCGGTGCAATAGCTCAATACGCAACGCATCTGCCCAAAGGCCCCGAGAAAGGTCCACGGCTTGCTTGAAGAGGATGTTGATTTTATTCGTAAGAACGAGACCGTGGAGAAATTGGAAGCATCCCATCAAACCATCATCGCGAAGAAGATCATTAATCTTACCATCAAGTTCATTGAATATTCGACCTTTTGGGATAGGTGATGATGGCGAGAAAAGGAAGCGAATGTCCACGAAGAAAAACTGTGATTCCTTCGACTCTTCCGCGACTGAGAGATCAAGTTCGAATTCACCAGAAATTGTGAATGTTACCCGGCCATCATGGACCCGGTACTTTCGCAGTGGCGGCGGCACTGAATCGTGTAAAGCCAACCGCACACTGATGATTCGGTTGAGTTTCAGTAGCTTTTTGAGTGTTGCTCGTGCAGTTAGTGGGGTGGGAGGTTTGTAACCGAGCTGGTAAGGATGTTAGATTATTATAGGTTAGGAACATTGAAGAAACTCACATCTGGCAAAGAGGCTACTCGTCCCTTTGATAATACCTCCACCGCTGTTTTTAAATCCGGGTTGGCAACTTGTGCTCGAACAAGATCGCGTTTCACTTCACCGACATACTGAAGAGCTGCGTCGTATGATTGGTGCCGTGTGCGAATGAACCCTTGGATATCAATGAGTCTGCTGACATCTGCAGCTTGTCGACTCCATTGCGAGAGGACTAGGAGTTTGATGAACTCGGCTCTCTTTGCATGAGCGAAATCCAAGAGTCGCGACTTCTTATGCACATTCTCCGATGACTGGTTACCGGCTGGTTTTCCATTGGTTGGCATCGAACCACCCGAGGCTGGCACTTGTATCGTAGCCAATTCTGTAATCAACTCCGAGAGCTCATTCCAACATTCCTGTACTGAGCGATTGACCAATGTCCCGAACGGAAAGAACCCTTGTGTGATATGTGGCAGCTTAAATGGCGATGTCGGCACGATTTCCGCTGCCTTATCTGGGGGCGTTCTTGTATGTTGATTCGAAGCACTCGATGCGCCATTGGCATAAACTGATCCATTCATGCCGGAGAGATGACTGGATTTATCGGCATTATCAAAGGCAGTAGGCGCATCATTTCTGGCCTCATTGGGGCCTGGGCGCCGAACAGATCCCTCGATGTTGACATTGTCCATGATGACACCGGGCATATTTGGAAGTACAGCTTAGCTGTTTTGTGATTGTCCGTCGAAGCTTTCCCCTCCTTGGCCCTCTGCACGGCGCAGAACAAGCGACGCAACACAGGCACTGCTCCGGGCTCGATCTAGTCGGCGCTGGGGTAGGAAGGGAAGCCGAAATCGAAGATAAGGCCACAGGTAGATCCTTAATATGATGCCATGCGTTTCACGGACCGTGTAAGAAGAAGGCCACGCTCATAATCGGAGGAGCTTGGCGCACGGCTTAGGAATCGAATGGGCCTTAAGACGGTCAGTCGAGGCTCTGGCGATGATGGCAACGGATCGGGATCGGAATCAGTGCGAAATGCTCCGGATCGCACAGGTTTCGACTTCGATATATCTAGCAACTAGCTGTGACGAGAGGTGCGATCGGGGATCTAGATATTTCAAGGATAATAGCAGGGTTGTCGCAATCGAGGAACGCAGCAAAACAATCTGGTGGGCTGCAGGAAACGAAAGGCAGAATAACTGCCGAAGTAAAATGAATTCAAATGTTCATAGATATTCTGGAAAAGCAGCACCTGGGAATAAAGTGTGCCCAGAAGAGGACTGGTCAACAATATCTCAAGCCCAAGATGATTTGATTTGATGAAAGCGCGATGCGCTGCATGCATTTACCATACCGCCTTTGATTTGGTGCCTTGGTGCCTGGTATTGTGATGTATCAATTTGCAGAGTGTGGTAATATACGATGTATTATTGGAAGTACCGCTACAATCACTAAAATACAACTTAACACTGGTCCTGAAGTTCCTAGTGACTTCCTGTACCATACCTTGTGAAATACCC
Source organism: Penicillium roqueforti (assembly GCF_015533775.1). Lineage (NCBI taxonomy): Eukaryota > Fungi > Ascomycota > Eurotiomycetes > Eurotiales > Aspergillaceae > Penicillium > Penicillium roqueforti. The sequence continues at coordinate 232,428 of NW_024067586.1, forward strand.
CAACCCCAGAAAGTCAACATTGGCCGTATGACCTCACCTCTTTGATACCGTCACCCAACTACCTACCCCCTAGGCATCGTTAACCCAAGTCACTTTGAACTGAATTTTATTACCTCAAAATACTATATGCCTTCTCATTTGATTTGTTTCTGGCCATGAATTTGGCTTTCCCTTGCCAGCCATGAGTATACAGGAGAATGTCGAGTCTCTCCCTCAATATCTTGGTGATGACACCCGGCCGACTAGCAAGAGGGAGCTTGCTGGCTGGTATTGCTATGGCTGGGCTGCCGAGGTCTTTGTAGTCTGTGCCATGGGTACGTGTGATTCTACTTTCATAGATCTGTTTTTTGCATCTTCATCCTAGACTTTTTATCTGATCTGTGAAAGGTTCATTTCTTCCGATAACGCTGGAGCAGATGGCTCGGGATCGGGGCGTTCTGCTGTCCGACAAAACGACACCATGCAGCGCAACCTGGAGACCCTCGCTGCCATCACCAGGCTCGGATGCACCGGTGTATCTTCCCCAGGTGTCAGATGGCGGCCAGTGCATCATTTACTTCCTCGGCGCTGAAATCAACACGGCAAGCTTTGCCCTGTATACTTTTTCATTGAGCGTCTTAGTTCAGGCAGTCCTGATAATTTCAATGTCAGGAGCCGCTGACCATGGAACCTATCGCAAGAAACTCTTGATTGTTTTTGCTCTCATCGGCTCAATTGCGACCATGTTGTTTTTGGTTGTGGTCCCCAAAGTTTACCTCCTAGGTGGACTGCTTGCAATCATTTCAAATACTTGCTTTGGTGCGTCTTTTGTCCTTTTGAATTCGTTTCTACCTGTTCTGGTCCGCCACCATCCATCGCTTAAGGAAAGTGAAGAGGCGACACCGTCAGGCGGTAATGTGACAAGCCCCAGGGGCAACCCTTTATTTTCTTCGACCGGAGATATGGACCGAACAAACATGGATGACTCTACGCCGCTACTCGGGCCTAACAGAGAAGCCACAAAGACGTCTGCTTCCACTATCACTTCCCTAGAGCTTAGACTCTCCACCAGAATCTCGTCCAATGGCATCGGCATAGGCTATATTGGTGCAGTGATTTTACAGGTGTTTTCTATCTTAGTTGTTGTGGTCGTGCGTTCACCAACATTCTCATTACGCCTTGTGCTCTTCTTGATTGGGCTATGGTGGTTTGTTTTTACCATCCCGGCAGCCTTGTGGCTGCGCACTCGGCCAGGCCCACCTTTGTTGGGCAGTGACGGCAAACCGCTCCATTCGTGGATCTCATACATGGCATACGCCTGGAAATCTCTTGGAAAAACCATCGCGCGGGCGCGGCAGCTGAAAGATATCGTGATCTTCCTTGCTGCCTGGTTCCTTCTCAGTGATGGAATTGCCACTGTCAGTGGCACTGCCGTACTATTTGCGAAAACCCAACTCAACATGAAGCCTGCCGCCCTGGGACTGATCAATGTGATCGTCATGCTTGCAGGAGTATTCGGTGCATTCACCTGGAGCTACATATCGAATTTCTTCAATCTCAGAGCCTCACAAACAATTATTGCGTGTATTATCTTGTTTGAGCTCATTCCACTGTATGGTCTTCTTGGATTCATCCCGGCTGTGCAACGCGTGGGGCTTGGTCTCCACCAGCCTTGGGAAATGTATCCTTTGGGGGCCGTTTATGGCCTTGTTATGGGTGGACTGTCATCATACTGTCGAAGCTTCTTCGGGCAACTCATCCCCCCTGGTTACGAAGCGGCTTTCTACGCGCTTTATGCAATCACCGACAAAGGGTCTAGCATTTTTGGACCAGCTATTGTTGGCGCTATTACGGATCGCTACGGTGAGATTCGACCGGCGTTTGGGTTCTTGGCGATTTTGATTATTGTGCCACTACCACTTATGCTTTTGGTGGATGTCGACCGCGGTCAACGAGATGCATTGGCGTTGGGAGCCGAATTGGATGGCATACCGCAAAGATCTGAGTATGGGACCATATCTGACGATCAAACCACGGGGGATCCGATTGAAGAGTGAAGATCAATGTATGTGTGACTGTGAAGTGAGAAGTAGGGGAAATTGCATTAAGGGTCTCTATTCGTAGGGTTTTCGTTTACAACTAAAAGAAAGAAGGGTATTCCCATAGATTTCGTGATGTTATAGTAGGATATATACAATAGAGGCCACTTGTCAACAATGCGTCAAATATCAAGGGCATGTCTCCGTTACCATTATTGTTATAGTTGTACCTGTACCTTATTCAAGTATCTTGTACCTTATACTCGAATTTCCCATAAATTGACCTGGCAACGGAGGTACCAGGTACCTGAAGGAAGGTCCGCCCTTGCAACCCTGCATAGCCCAGTCACAAAGCTCCACCTTTAGTGAACACACTGTCCTCAAGTTCCCACTCCCCAATAAAACCTTCCCTCTCTGGATCTTTTAAGCTTGTCTCTACTTTCTTCTAGCTTTCAACCTTGAGCATTTTGGTTGTTTGATTCAAGATATTAATTATGCGGTCTTTCGCCCCTCTGGTCCTGAGCCTTCTCGGAGCTACTGCGGCAGTCCACGCTGCTGAGCCTGAAGTTGCCGACACTGACGCCAATGTCGTCACCTTGACAACCGAAACCTTTGATGAATTCGTCAAGGAGCACCCTTTGGTGCTTGCTGAGTTCTATGCGCCTTGGTGCGGTCACTGCAAGGCCCTTGCACCCCATTATGAGGAGGCTGCCACAGAGCTGAAGGCCAAGGATATCCCCGTGATCAAGGTGGATTGCACCGTGGAAGAGGAGCTCTGCCGAACCTACGAAGTTGATGGCTACCCTACTCTGAAGGTATTCCGTGGCCCCGATGCACACAAGCCCTACGCTGGTGCCCGCAAGTCCGACGCGTAAGTCATTCTAGGTTTCGGGTTCTTGTGCTCTGGAAATTAACGCGTTTCCTCGATAGAATCATTTCATACATGACCAAGCAGTCTATGCCCGCCGTCTCGAACGTGAACGAGGAGAACCTAGAGGAATTCAAGGCCTTGGACAAGATTGTTATTATTGGATACGTGGCTTCTGACGACAGCGCCTCCAACAAGAGCTTCACTTCGTTCGCTGAATCCCAGCGTGACAACTTCCTCTTCGCTGCCTCCAACGATGCTGCTCTCGCTAAGGCCGAGGGCGCCAAGCAGCCCTCGATTGTTCTCTACAAGGAATTCGATGAGAAGGTGGCCGTTTACGACGGAAAGCTGGAGGAAGAGGCCATCCTTGAATGGGTCAAGACCGCTAGTACTCCTCTTGTTGGCGAGCTTGGTCCCGAGACTTACTCAAAGTACATGGCGGTATGTCTAACTTCTTCTGTCCTCGTATTTGAGCAAGAAAAGAAACTGACTTTCTACAACGATTAGGCCGGTATTCCCCTGGCTTACATCTTTGCCGAGACTCCCGAGGAGCGCGAGCAGCTCGCTGCTGATTTCCGTCCCATCGCTGAGAACCACCGTGGAGCTATCAACATTGTTACCCTTGATGCTAAGCTCTTCGGCGCTCACGCCGGCAACCTTAACCTTGAGCCCGAGAAGTTCCCTGCTTTCGCTATCCAGGACACTACTAAGAACGCCAAGTACCCTTACGATCAGACTAAGAAGGTTGATGCCAAGGATATCGGCAAGTTCATCAAGGATGTCCTTGAGGGCAAGGTTGAGCCTAGCCTCAAGTCCGAGCCCATTCCCGAGACTCAGGAGGGATCTGTTACTGTTGTTGTTGGCCGCAACTACCAGGAGGTTGTCGTTGATAACGAAAAGGATGTGCTGGTCGAGTTCTACGCTCCCTGGTGCGGACACTGCAAGTCGTAAGTTTTTCACACCTCATCTACCATTTGTCGCATGTCTAACTCATCATCACAGTCTTGCTCCCAAGTACGAAGAGCTTGCTGCGTTGTATGCCGATGTCCCCGAGTTGAATGAGAAGGTCACTGTCGCCAAAGTCGACGCCACTGCCAACGATGTGCCAGATTCCATCACTGGCTTCCCCACCATCAAGCTCTACCCCGCTGGTGCTAAGGACTCACCTATTGAGTACTCTGGTTCCCGTACCGTGGAGGACCTAGTCGCCTTCATCAAGGAGAACGGCAAGTATCAGGCGGACGGCCTGGCCGATGGCTCCAAGAAGCCCGAGGAGCGTGCCGAGGTCACTTCGGCCCCCAAGGCCACCGAGTCTCCCGCATCCGATGAGAAGGATATTCATGACGAGCTTTAAGCGCTTACTCGCTTTTTGAATGTGTAACTTGATATGTTGTATTCTATGCCTGAACTCGGACTTATATTCGATGCCATTTATTCCCCGTAGACTGTTGTGGCACAATCCAGACTCTTGTAGTGGCTGGTATAGATTGAATCAGTAAATAGTTTCTCCGTATAATTCTATAAATTTTATAAATACTATATTTGATCATCTCCCAGCCTTGCAGATCAATCGCGTCGCGTGAAACGCGTCGATTTCTTATCGCCCCGGATTGAGCTCCCGACAACTTCCAAAGTCCTGGGGTTATTTCTCCAATCTTCATATTTGCCCATCATGGTCAGCCCTGTCATGAAACGAAAATCGGAGCATCTCTCCGCCCCTGACTCGAAAAAACCCAAAGGTGGAAGCATCACTGCATTCTTTGGAGCTCCAAAGCCGAAACCCGCGAGCGCAACTTCAGCCCCACGGCCATGCAGCTTTGATAAGGCAAAATGGGTTGCTTCCCTGACGCCAGAACAAAGGGAACTATTGCAGTTGGAAATTGATACCTTGGATGAGAGCTGGCTCGCTCACTTGAAGGATGAAGTGGTCAGCACTGAATTCTTGAACCTGAAGCGGTTCCTGAAGAAGGAGAAAGATTCCAATATTAAGGTCTTTCCACCAGAGGAGGATGTCTATTCTTGGTAAATTGGATCACTCTATTCAGGCCAAATGTGTGTGCTGATCATACTGTAGGTCCCGACACACCCCCCTGAACAAGGTCAAGGTGGTCATTATTGGCCAGGATCCGTATCACAATCACAACCAAGCTCATGGGCTATGTTTCTCCGTCCGTGCCCCTGTACGAGCCCCGCCATCATTGCTCAATATCTACAAAGGTATCAAGATCGACTATCCTGACTTCGAATCACCGCCCGATAAGGGAGGGCTTCTCATACCTTGGGCTGAGCGTGGCGTCCTGATGCTCAACACTTGTCTTACGGTTCGTGCCCACCAGGCCAACAGTCATTCCAACAAGGGTTGGGAGAAATTCACACAGAAAGTTATCGATCTCGTTGCTCGGGTACGAACCACCGGCGTCGTCTTCCTTGCTTGGGGCCGGCCTGCTGGAAACAGAGTAGCGAAAATCAACAAAGAGAAGCACTGCATCCTACAATCCGTGCATCCCAGTCCTCTGAGTGCGCATAATGGCTTTGTGAGTAGATCCTCATCTAAGGACATCCTTGGAAACCATATTTGCTGACAGGATGATATATAGTTCAAAAATGGACACTTCAAGAAGTGCAATGATTGGCTTGCTTTGCGGTACGGAGAAGACGAAATCATTGACTGGAGCTTAGTGCCATCCGAAAAGCCTCTGTTGCCTCCTTGCGTTTCTGACAAGGAAGATTCGACCGCTTTGGTCAACCATTTGCCACAACCTGTCAAGCCTGAGGATGTCAAAGCCCAGCCTGACAATGATGATGAGTTTGATGACGATGACGCTATTGAAGCCCTAATGTCGGCCGAAGCAGAAGCTTCTTCGAACACAATTTAGACTTCTTGAACTGCATGCATGCCTGTCACCTTGCTGGCTTAGAAAAGTCCTGCGTTGGCTGTGTTTGTTTCCATGTTCTTTTACCCGAGGAATATTTCAGGAGTTAAGAAGTTGGGCCATTTCTATATGTATAGTAGCTAATTTTCATTTCAATCTATTGAATGTCTGTTTCATCGATGTCTTTAATTAAGCTCATTTCAATTAAGCTCATTGGTTGACAACGATCTTGCGAGCTCCTTATCGATAAGCCTATCTCGATCTCCGATTCTTCTTCTGCTGAGAATCTCCCCTATAAGTACACCTGTGATGTAAATGGTTTCCTAGATGGAACTCACGTGGCTTCCGGATATCCCTCAATCGCGGAGTCGCACTCGAGCTTTGCGAGCTTGTCCCACGTGCCAACGATCAAAGGTACGTACACGATGGGAATATTGAACCCAACTTTCCATCTAACCTCGCAATAGAAACGCTGCCGGCATTTGATTCCCAAATGGGAACCCTTCAATGACCCGAGATCACCGCCACAATCGCACGATGACCTTGGGAGGCCTATTCACAGAAATGACTCGAATCGCGAACAGCTTCCTGCATCCGCGCACATAGACCGAGCGCAAACAACGTCCGACAGTCTAGCTCCGTTATCGGTTCCTGCCACCGAGCGATTTGTGGGAGATCTCAATCCAGAATCCCTGATTCGCGAGCGATTAGATGAGCCGACTGGGAGCCCTCTCCGGGATCGTATCGGGCTTTGGATCAACTCCCCAGCTGCGCAGAAAGCAGAGCCTCGGGGCATACAGAGAGGACAAGCCACAGCCGGAGAATATGCAGCCAATATCCCGGCACAAAGCGCAATCGATGGCCAAGCCATTGCATCGTTACTTCACCAAAGGTTTGCGGCGGGGATACAAGCATGCGAACAACTACCTCTCGCGACGCGCCAGTCTTTGTCCGCTATCTATTTCTCCAAGGTTAATCACATCGTGCCAATAGTCGACCAGGAATCTTTCCAAGCCCAAGAAGAAGGCTCGGCGTCGGTGTTCCTTGAAAAAGCCATATGCCTCGCCGCAGCAAAGACCCGCGCGGCTAATCCCCACTTACGCCTTGTGCCAGACGGCCCAATCCTATCGTCACGCCAATTCTGTTCTGAGATATATAAGGAGCTGGTTGTAGCTATGGACGCAGAGCTAGAACCGGATCGGTTGACACGGATCCGCGTTCTTGCACTGATGTCCTTGCACTGTGAGGGTCTTGAAGGGGCCGAGGCGGCATCTCTACATCTCTGCCAAGCTATCCATCAGGCCCAGACGGTAGGATTGCATCTCGGCCGGCCGAATCAAACCTCCACGGATTCCCTCACTAAACTCTTCTGGTGTCTATGGACATTGGACAAGGTGCATGCAAGTATCGGTGGGCGGCCGGTTCTTCTAGCTGACCGCGATATCGGGGTCGTAAAGCCCGATGTCAGCGCTCAGACGTCGCGAGGGGCTTTCGAGGTGTGGCTTGCCGTGTCGGATTTGCTCGCAACTGTCATATCGTTCTACCGACCCTCTGCAGAAGCCACAAGCGGGTGGGAAGAGGGATTCCCTGCGTTTGAGGATATCGTAGGGGAGGATACCCAAGATGACCTGGATTTTGCTACTCTGGGTATGTCTATCATGGAGGTCTCTGCTGTGCTATCGTTTGAGCTAACCGCGAGTAGGCTTCTTGGAGCTTTACTATCATTCTGTGGCTATTTTATCCTGTCGGTATAAACCCACCGAGAACATCGATAGCACCAGACTGTCGTCTGTCAGACAAGGACTAGCAGCTGTTCGCATTCACTCCATCGTCGCCTCGGAGTGTGCAGATGACCTACCACCCCTTCCAATCGTGCCGTACTCTGTCACCTTGTCTATGGGTGTTGCATATCGACAACTCCGCTCGAGCAGACTTATCACGCACCTCGACCGAGCGAAAGCTAGTCTTGAAGCGTGCCGCTCCGTTCTAGAAACTCTTAGTCCATATTGGTATTCCGCCGAGGCGATGGCCCGGCTGGGCCAAAAAGCCCTGCACCAGATTCAAGGCAAGCCACAATCCTCTCGGACGAACCCTATCGGTCCACAGCATGTGGCAGAGGCCTCGCACAAAGAAGTCAGCACCCACGGCCCGGTATCAGAGGGGCCAGGGACAATTAATCCGGCACCTCAAGGCAACAATTCCCCCCGAGCTAAGAGGCAACGCAATAACGACCATGGAACCACTGCTGTGTCTCCGCCGGAATTCGCGATGGACGTCCTCCAACCTCCGGTGGGCGGTCTGGATACATCTATACAAGACGGATTTGCAGACATTGACACACTGTTCGGAGAGTTCTTAGATATCTCTCTACCGACCCATTTCTGGGATCCTATTTTTATGGAAAATCAAGGGCAAACGAATGATCCGCAGTCATAATCATCATCATTAGAAGTATATACTATGTATAAAAAAAATGAAAGAAACTATACATGATGCAGCGTGAATTTTAGTGCCAAGCCATTCGCCTGTGCAACCTTCCATACGAGAAGCCGTTCATCAACAGACTGTCTCCAAGCCGAAGTTGCCTTTCGGATATGGTCTTCATTCTGAAAGCTTCATAGACTCATGCTCGGACATACCGTTCCCCGCCAGATGGGCGAAATCAACAGTCTTAGTTTCAGCATCGAAGCCCATCATGTTCACGTTATCAACCTCAAAATCAAAGCCCTTCTCATGGGTCGGGAGACCGTTTGGTTGTGCGTTGTCATCGGCAAAGAAATCGGTGTTGCCCGGATCGTCAAAGTTAATAAGTGCATCGAAGTCATTCTGGGTGACTTCGGCATCATTTGCCAGATCCATGAGTTCGGTGAGACTCATTTCAGAGGGCATAGCAAAGGCATTGGGGTCCTTGTTGTGGTTGGCATTCAGATTGAGGTTATTGGTGCTGCCGTTCTCGCTTCCGTCGGAGTGCGGTGGTGTCGAAGCAAAAATGTCTCCGGTAGACCGTCCGCCCGCGGAAGGACCGGAGAGTTTGGGGTATGTGAGATCCGGGATCTTCTGAGCGAGGGAATCCGGCGGGGGCGTGAGGGTGTGCAGGCGGGAGGGGATGGTGGTGTTGGTGGTCGTAGAGAGATTGAAGGGATCTGAGGATGTGGTAGGTTGTTCGCGGGGATTTGATGAGGCTGGAGAAGGCTGGATGTCTTGGGGAGAGATAGTAAGCTGAATGCCTGCTTTGCGAATTGCGGCTTCGAGGAAGGAGGTGGCGAAGTCGGCAGAGGCGTAGATTTCGCGCAGGCGTTGGAGGATTCGCATGCATTGATAGAAGCGCTGGAGGCTTGTCATGCGGATGCTTGGGTCGGTGGACTTGATGTCGAGGAGATGTATGATGACGGCTGGTAGAAGGACTGTGACACCGGTGGTGGGGTAGTACCGGGTCAGGTCGAGGCAATGCAAGTCCTGGGCGATGGCAGTGATCTCGACTGCGGCGAATCGCACCTTCTTTCGGGACATGTCTTGGAGTTCGGCGTCTGCGGATGGGTAGGGAACGGCGGGGAGGACTTGCGGGCGGTGCAGAGCGCTAGATGTGGTGAGATAGACCATCTTCAACAAAGCGCGATGGGAGTGAAGCACTTCGTCTGCTTCGGATAGTTTCGATCCGTTGGATGGTGCATATTGGGTTTCGACGGGGAGGTTGGCCAGCCAGTCCTCCAATTCCTGGTCACAACTTCGTACCTCGAAGGTCTCCGCGGTGGATTTCTTCGGGACGAGCATCATGGTGGTCTCCATGGTGCCACCAAACTTATGGCTGAGGACCGAGTACTGGGCAGATAATACATGGCTGACGCAGAGGCAGAGCTTCGCTTTCTCGATGAACATCAAGGCGAGCTCGCGCTGGTGGCTGACATTCTGGAGAATCTCCGAGTTGCCAACAATCGCCACGATCTCGGGGGAGAAAGGGTGGAATTCGAAGTCATCGAGACTCAGCATAGGCACATCACAATCGTCATCCTTGACACGCATAGGCCGTCGCATGCCTAGGGCAATCAGTCGGTCACGGGTGTAGGTGCTCCACCATATCCGCTTCCACATGCGTTGCCGACGGATATCCATCCGCGAGTTGCCGGGATCCCGGTGAAGGCCGATTGTGTGGGCTAAAGATAGACTCACCCCCATCCAATGCCAAGTGTCCTTTTGGTCGTCGGGAGTTTCGTACCAGTAGGTCATGAGCAGAAGCGATTGAACAAGCGAGATGCGGTCCACCTCGTAGTCGAAATCGTATAGGAGACGAGCACGCTGGAAGAAGACTTTCCGGGCGACCTTGCGAGTCTGGTAGCCGGCGGCCTGCAGATGCTTCATATCAATGAAGGCCACACCGGCAAACATGACAGCCTGGAAGAGAAGCAGACTGATGCGGTGGATTCCATCATTCTGGACGATATTCTGCAGGAACTCCTCCAGATCGAGCAAGGGCATATATGTGTGGACATAGTGAATATAGCTTTTCAAGAGTTCGTTCCGTAGTGTCACATCGGGGATAGTCAAGGCACCCTTGACGGCCAAGTAGTCAATATCCTCTTTCTGAAGTCGTGCGGGAAGTCCTCGGATGTAATCCGGGAGGAAACCACTCCCGGGTCTCGTATTGCCGAAATTGGGGTCTAATAGTTGTTGGATTTGCGAGGTCACATTGGCTAATGGCATTGAAGCGGGAACGGCTGGGTTCGGAGCCATGCGGCGTCGATAGTGGTCGTCGGAACCGATGCGTTGAGCCTGATTTTGATCTGTTGTTTTTTTTTTGGTCAGCCAAATGGATTTCTTCGGGGTTTCGAGGGAATTGACGAACATAGTAGATGAGGCATATGTTGACCGTGGTCAAGATCCACAGAGGCTTGCGAGGGAGATGTCGGTACCAAATCGGCCAATCCTGAAAGATCACTAAGGCGGGAGAAAGGATTCTCCTCCGAGCCCTCCGGAGACTCCGAAAGGTTCTCTATCTCAATGCGAGACTTCCTAAATCACATGTCAGTGAAGTTTATAGGTAATTAATTTCAATTGCACGAACTTTCTGCGTTTACTCTCGGTGACCACGCACTCGACCTGGTCTAACCGGCAATTCGTGCATGGAGAGCCATTCTCCACCACATCACAGCGCACTTTACGGGCACGGCAACAACAGCAAGCCTTCGAGGCGCGTCTCTTCACGGGACGGTTATGAGCGGAGAGACCGGCCGTGGAGGCCTTTCGTTTCCCAGATTCAGTATCGGTCATGGTGTGTTATTGTGTTCGGGGGCGACTAGGGAACATTCGAGTTATATAGAGACACCGGGCATGTGATAGAGAGCCGAAAAGGGAATGTCACGATGTGTGAATATGTGAAATAGGAAAGAAATAGGAAAATAAAAAAAAAGAAAGAAAAGGAAAAGCAAGTCGAAGGCCGAAATGGAGGGAATCCTTTTTTATTTAATTGCATCCCGCAAGGTTTAAGTATGCCCCAGGTTCCCACATTTTTCCTTACCATGGTTGAACCCGCAAACAGCCAAGGTTTGAGGGGAGTCGATCCGCTAGGAATAGATTACGGCTTACTGTTCCCCCCAGGTATTACAGAAAATTACCCAGTTGGGTAATATGCCACTACAAAGTCAGGGCTAAGACCCGTCAGACTGGGGTACCTTCGACACCTCTCTCGGCCCGGTCACGTTACGTCTGCTTTGGACATGTGAAAGTCGATCTATGATATCATTCTCTGCATATGCCAATATATGAGATATTTTGAATTGCAATATTCAATGTTTCTTTTGATTGCTCTTTTTCTTTCCCATGCCAAGTGGGCCCTCTATCCTCCGAAAAACACCGGGCTAAAACATTAATAAATAAAACGCCGTGAAGATCCTAAATTGCGGGTCGAAGTCGAAAAAAGGGGAATTTTCCAGTCTTTTCTCACATTCCCCAACTGTCCCAACCGCCAAGACTGGAGACTGAGTTCTCCAGTCTCCGACCAGCGGAGCCGATGTGGAGGCATTTTGGCCCGTTTGAGTCGACGTCTGGACCGATGAGTAATGTGATCAGCACTCTTCCAAGGTTGGTTTCTGCTTATTGAACGGTGTCGATATATGTTGTATATACATCCATCTTCTGGACTATACAACGACAATCCTACTCCGTACACTCCGACTATATAGATCATGGCAGGGTTGAAACTATTGATTCCTTACATACCGACTCGACCTACGTAATAGCACGGTCATCACGGCTCCGCACCTGGACAGCTCTGTTGTTATTATTAATCTTCGAGGCCGGGCCTTCCACAGTGGAACGCCATTATCGTTCCAATGCTATGAGACAATTAAATTGTCCTTTGTACCACATGGACAATCTGTTCTACTTGTACTCTCTGTGCTACGGCTTACATTAAATAGTGATACACTCAGACTTGACTCACCAATATTATATCGTGCTACCCACAATCCACAAGCCCCGGAATAATGACAACAACCGGAATCGTGGAGTACCCCTGAACGCCAAAATGAATTTATATCCCGCACCGTGTTCCCACCCGGCCTGCCGAGTTAGCCCTCACGTGGACCAAAAGTGCCGATTTCCGGAAGAACGTCCACATTCTCAAAGCACATCTTCATGAACGGGTTAACGGGGTACCCTTCATTACTTTTACTTTTAGGACTGTCCATTCCGTTTTGAAATATCCAGAGCGCAATGACGCCATACTCCGCTAAAAGCCTCAGACCTGGAATTCAACTGAAAGTCCAATGGAGAATTCTGTCTCTCACGAGGTCGAAAGCGGATCCAGTGGGACGCCAATCACTACGATAGCAAAGGTCAATGCTGGCTTCTTTTTTACTTTCTTTTTCTTTTCTGTTCTGTATCTCTTTGGTTTTATTACCGGATCCTCCCTTGGAAATTCCATCTGCTTCTTCCCGGCATATTCCGTCATCCCCAGACCAAATCCAATGAATCACCAGATCCTGGGGTAGAGTACCATGCCTTTTCAGATCGTGACCTAGTGCCTCTTTAGAATTCTTTGGATCGGAAACCATCTTGAAAGTCAAAACCTTATGCTCCGATACATTGCCGACTCTGCCATCCGAATCGGAACTGGTCGGTTCCAGCCTTGGAAGGTGAAATGTTACTCAATTGTCAATTCTTCAGTGTCTGCTTCCAAACCCTGTAGATCGTGATAACAGATCAAAGGTACGGAGTAGGTACATAAAGTGGCCTGCATAATTATGCTTCTTACCGCCTTTTTCTGCCGTCTATGTATCTATGTATAAAACTTATCCAGGGAGAAGATATGTAAAAAAAAAAAAAACATTAAACCAACTGATTCATGTCGTTCTCAATGACAAAGGCCGCAAATGTAATCATGTGGTCCAGCGCTTAAAGCAGGCGTACGGACTGAACATGGCTTGCGTCTAGGCTCGGCCAATGCCGACTTGTGATATTCAGTCCCGGAAAAGCGGAATGAAAACTCTTATATTACATATCCCTGCACATGAAACTTGCGCAAATGCAACTAATCGAGTCATAGCTGCAGGACTGCAGAGCACACAAGTCCATACCTCTCAGACATGTCGTCAATAAATATTGACAGTTTGAACAGCTCAGCAGAATCGAGGATAATATATATCGACTCCCAAATTGCCAAGCACTCGATAACACCAGTAGCCAGCAGACCAAGACGGCAGACCGGCATAATTGCACCCCACATTTCGCCAGTCCGGGGGGAAGGCCGAGTCTCAGCCACAGACCAGGTCGGCTTAGATCATATCCTCTTTCATCCCGCACATGGGGGAAGTCGGGGGTCATGGCGTACATGCCCCTCCAAATGCGGGGGAAATAGGAAACTCCAATGAGCGTGAATCATTGGCTGTGATCGCTGGCCACAGGGTATGATAAGTGAATATTTCCGCATGACTAGGGGACGCGGGTCCTCACTCGGGCCAAAGTGCCCCATACCCAGCGAATTTAATTAAGTCACCCCGCGAGAAATCGCCGTTTCCGGGGAAAAATTGAAATAATTATTCTTTTTTTCTTTTCATTTACTTTTTGGTACGGTGGCAAGAATTCCATGGTTCTAGCGTGTATATACCGGTATTCTACGATTCCTTCTAACTAATGTATTGAAACTGAGTAAGCTCGGAGGTTGTCGCCAACTTGGGTAGGGCTATTTCCTTGGAACCTTTCCTATGTAGGATGCCTCCTTCTACTCCGTACACCTATGCCTCTTGGGTGTGTGCTTGTCACTTCTATTCTTGCGAGAGTTGCGGCTGTGGTGTACTTAGCATCGCCACATCGGTTAAACTTGCAAATATGCGACAGACTCTACAGACAGGGGCAAGACTCGAACCGCAAGAAAAACCTAAGAAAGTGGCACAGCATCCCTGCGCCAATTTCTGTCGTTCCAAATCCAATAAACATGAGAAGACCCACCACTCTGGAATGGCAGCGAAGATATCTGCACTAGTCAGTGAGGGTAATCTATATAAATGAACAGGCTAGTTGTTAGCAGGACGGGTGAGCCACTGCTGGTTCTTTGCCTCGAAACGCTCTGCGCTGGCGGTGGCCAAGAACCGTCGGCAGTGAAGCTCTACGCTGAACCTCGCTGCTTGAGTGAAATTCGACTGATGCTAAGAGAATACATATTTTGCTGTGATACAGCACAGGGAGTAGTATGTGCTGTCATCATATAGAATGTTATTGGACAATGCATGTTTCTCCCTGCAGGTACTCATCCGCCTACAGATAGCCAGTCGTTTGCCCCATTATTTTCTTCCGATGTCAGCTGCTCATGTATAAGCTAGCTGCGGCTTGGGAAAATAACCAAGGTACCCCTCGACATCAGAAGGAGCATAGTGACTCCCAAGGTTGTGTACTCCGTAGACTGCTGACTTGGCATCCAAGACTCTAATGCTCCAACGATACTAACCACTTATTAACTGCCTAGGATGATCCCGAGGTCATGAAAAGCATATAATGGCAGTTGATCAATGGAATCGTTATATCATTTCATATCTGTTCAGTAGTGATCCAATTCGAATTCCAATCAACCCTCACGCCCCCTTGTCTGGACCAGACGCCGAAAAATAAAAGTAGACATAACATCATAAACCAAATTTGGGTAAACGCAAATCACTCTGCTGCCGGGGAATCAAAAAAGACCAACAAAACAAAAACCGGAAAGGAGAATGGAGAAAGAAGAATAAAAGTCAAATCCATAAAACATCTAAACACCACCACGGCCCATCCTCTCAATGGAACTCATGATCCCGCCTCGACCGGGAGTAGGCATTGCAATGCCAGATCTGCCATTGCCACCGCTATTGCCACGAGAATGACCGCCAGGAGCACCGAATCTAGGGATCCTCTTTTCCGTAGTGGCAGGGGGACGGATGCTTCCAGACACAGAACGGCTGACACTGCGACGACTTTCATCAGGGGTGACTTCGCGCGATGGCTGAGCTGGCTCGTTGACGTGGTCATTGTGCACAGAAGATGCCACAGAGGGCTCGCGGTCTCGAGGCTGAGATGGGACGGGCGGCTGCTGCATGGCTAGCCACTCATCAACAGCAGCAACAAGCTCGCCCTTCTCGGCGCGTTCAGACTCCAGGTCTGCACGAATTCGCTCGGTATTTTCCTTCATAGCAACAATTTCTCGCTGCAGACCCTTAATCTGGGCCGCCATGACACGCTTTTCGGCCTCGTGCTTGTCATTCTCGCGAGCGAAGAGACTGGTATTAGCCGCGGCCATTGAATCAGACTGCGCGGTATCACGTTCGACGCGAAGATGTTCGTTTTCCTCGCGTGCAGCAGTTAGCTTCTTCTCCGCCTCGCGCAAGCGCTTCTCCCAGCGAGACTCGTAGCTCTTTTTCAAGGCCGCAACCTTGGTTTCATGCTTGCCCTTGTAGAGCACATGAAGCTCACGAGCGACCTTTTCAACAGCATCCTGAACTTCCCGAGCAGTGTCTTCAGCTGAGTGAGAGGACTGATGAGATGAGCTGGCGTTACTGGCGCTAGATGCAGCCGCAGCGCGTGCAGCGGAAAGCTGACTTTCGAGCTCAACAACTTGGCCTTCTAAATTTTCCCTGTTTTTCTCGGCCTCTTCGGCCCTTCGAGACAGACGCTCACGCTCACGATCCCCTTCCACTAATTCAGAGCGGGCGGACCGCAGCACTGTCTCCATCTCATTGACTCGACGTTCCCACTCGGCCTGTTCCATCTCCAGCACCTCTTTGCCGGCGGCTTCGTTGCGCACTTCTTCCAGAGCTTCGCCGACACGTCTCTCCGCGTCTGCCACTGCTTGCTTTAGGCTTGCAACCTCAGCCTCTTTTCCGCTGAGAGTGGCTTTGAGGGAAGATATGTCAGACAAGAATCCGGACTTGAGTGACTCCAATTCACGGGGAGTGACCGTGGGAATGGATCGAGGGGTAGGCGCAGCCGGAATATCAAAGTCCAAAAGTGACGACATCTTCCCAGGAGATCGAATGGATTGGCGCGCCGATCGCATAGGCGAACGCCGCGAAGTAGAGAAACGGGCACTTTGCATGGACTGACGAGGGAAGAAATTCATTTGATCGGTGAAATCAAGCAGATTAGCAGAGTCACCTGGGTGAGCCATATCACGTGGGCCTCTGGGTCTCGGCGTAGGCGATCCCGTAGGCGAATTTCCATCTATATAGGCACTCGCTCTGTATGCCCTACGCCCTGTGCCTGGGGTGGTCGGTTCGGCAATGTGTCGATGCCCGTCCATGGTGGGAGCTGGGCTGGGAGCGACACTTCCTCGCGTTGATTTCACCGGCGACTGGGCGCGCAGCTTCGCAAATGTAGTCATATCAGGCATAGCGGAAAATGTGCTCAAGCAAGTGTCATCCATTGAGTCGTCGACCATCGAATTCTCGTGTGAGATATTCTCCTTGTCGCCATCTTCATGAAGTACTGTGCTCATTCCTTCATTGTGCCTGTCCTCTATCATGCTGTTGCCAATTGCTGATCGGTCTTGCACGGCACTTGCAGCGGAAAGGACGCTCTGTTCCTGGACACTAGGGTCCTCTTCAACATCTATGTGGATCGCTGGTGCATCTGGTCGGCTCATCATACCCTTCTTGTGGCGCTCGTTCATCTGTAAAACGGCCTCTAGATCTTCAGGTGTTTGGTCGTAAGATCTTTTGCGGGGAGTTGCAGCAACTGGGCGCTGGTCACTCAGTCTAAGTGATGCACGAGAAATTCGGCGTGACTTATGAAGATCAAGGGTGTTGTCCTTGGGACTCGGCCGGAAGGACGAGTTAAGTACTGGAGTAGGGGAAGAAGAGTTGGATGCTACCTGTGACTTCGCATGCGCATCTAACTTTGGGGTATCAACTGTCTCTGGTGCTTCGTCGCGGACGGGCGAGTTCGGTGTCACAGGTGAAGAATATTTAGACACTATTGGTGAATCTTCTTGCACATCATGTAGTTCCGATGGATCGGCTGTCATGTTTTTTGCTTCATTGCGGATAGGCGAACTAGAGGGATCGGGTAATGGCCGCGATTGAGGAATTGGCGAGTCACTCTGCATTTCGCGCAAGCGATCAAAGTCTACCGTCTCTTCCCGCGCATCAGGGCGGAATGGGGAGCTCTCCGGATCTTCTAGAGCTAGCCGCCTTCCCAACCCAGGTGACATAGGCTGAACCTCGCGCAATTTTTGAAACCCCACTGTCTCTTCCCGGACATGAGGACGGAACGGGGAACTTGCGGGGCTCTCCTCCTCCAATGGCTCAAGCTCTGGGTATGGCAGAGGAGAAGACTGTTGCTCTTCGTGGATATTTTGGAAATTCACTGTATCTTCACTGGCATTAGGCCGGAAGGGAGAACTCATTGGCTCCTCTACAGCCAGCCGCTTGTCCAAGCCAGTTGATATGGGCTGCAGTTCGCGCAACCCCCGGAAACCAACTGCACCCTCCGTCACATGTGGACGGAATGGAGAGCTTATAGGACTCTCCTCCTCTAGTGGTTCAAGTTGTGGGTGTGATTGGGGCGAGGTCTGTCGCATTTCGCGTTGCTTCTGGAAATCCACGGTGTCTTCGCGCCCATCAAACTGAAACGGTGAGCTAGCACCGTGTTGATATGATTCGGCATCATTGAAATCGTCATTCGCGTGTTCATTTTCGTTCTCGGGTTCGTGAGGGTAGTAGGTTTCGTATTCATTATAGCCGTTCGGACTCGGGGTAGCGTGACTTGTCCATCCTCTCTTCAATGGGCTTGAGGGAGCAACATTTTCCGAGGGCTGATCAAGGGTCTTGTGAAGGAAGGGCGAAGAATTCGCCATTTGAGATTGTGCGCGCGCGTTCTGGTAGGAGGATGAGAGGGGCAAGAGTGGATTTGACATTATCAAAGCCAAGAGAGGCCCTCGAGAACGAGGGTGAAGATTGTTACAACTGAATCGTGCGAATAGGTCTCTGGTCTTTTTTCAGAACTAGTTCGCTGGACAAGAAGAGAGCAGAGCAAGGCAGAGTTTGTGTAGTTATACAAAAAGAGTTGCAAGGTTGCCGTGTTGACGTTGCTGGGTAAACAGAGCTAGTCTCAATTGGGAAATGTGCATCCCAAACTATCTAATCGGAGTCTCGGACTAGGTATACAACACATATCCCTGTCTTTGACGACATAGTTCAGTTATATGACCAGTTTAGCTCATAGTACTAGGGATAGAATATAATTGCTACGCTTCGATCCGCAATCAAGATACCACTCCGATGTCTTCTTTAGATGTCTTCCTATATGTCTTTCAAGCGTCTTTCAAGATTCTTTCTAGTTGTTATGTTCTTTTATGTCTCCTTACATATTTTTTTTAGATAGCCTTGCTGTATTGGTATAATATCCAGCAGACTATTGAATACATGTAGATAGAAAGCATGACCCTACTTGGATGAGTGTAACATACGAGAAGGACAATGCCCTAGACGAAGCCTCTGTTGATAATATTAATGAGATTTATGATTCTACTAGTCTAGAACTCTAGTTCTAAAAAAGACCCCCATTAGACCCTCGTTTCCTAATCCGACAATTACGCTTCTGTGTGCGCACCACCTTCATTGACAATAATATGAACGATGTCGTCGTGTGGCTGCTCTGGAAGAGCAACATAATGGCAGACAGCCGCTGGCTCCACGGTTGCTGATGAACGTTTGTCGCGCTGGATGAACCACAGCTGTAAAGCACCGAATAATGCAACGAGACTACTCCCCCACCAGGCAAGAGCAGTGCAGCCAATCTCAGCTCCAGCACTGTAAAGCAAGCCAGAAATCGGAGGCGCAAAAGTTCGAGATGCAGCCCCAGCGGAAGCAGCGAGGCCATTGATTTTCCCCATGACGGAGTCTGAGGGGCTAGCTTGCTTGATGAGAATCAAGAGGAGGGGATAGTCGATAATGGACAAGATATTGCGAACAATTAAACAAGCATAAATACCGACATAGATGAGTTGGCGCGGCAAAAAGACCAGGAAGGGAACCATGAAGTATGCAATTGGATGGAGCACCGTAACGATGACAAAGAGCCGCCAGATTCCCAGGTAATGTGCCAGCAAGGGGAAAATGATGCTTTGGATCACGAGGGCAATGATACCATCGGTGGACATGATTACACCCACAGTTCGAGTTGAAAGACCGACTCCGCCCGGGATGTCAAAGGGCGAGTGGTGCGAAGGTGATGGCCCTCGGGGGTCCTTATCCTGCAAGAATATGGGCAAGAGATGGTCATATGTCATCGAGTGATAAGTAAAAATAGCCAACGCAACTACAAGCATAATGACTCGCCAGGTACAAGCCTTGGGCTTTGGTAATTTCTTTGTCGCGGGCGAGGACCCATCGGCTTGCACATTCCAACTCTCGTCATTATGAAGGTGGACTTGGTTAAAGGTCCCGTAAGACTCCGCTCGCAGGTCCACGCCAGCATTGGCGGTTGCACCAGATGTAACCAGAAGCGGCTGCTCAGCTGCCTGGTCGAGATGTCGATTGGCCTTGCCGGGCTGCATGTCTGGATGGGTCTCTTGCAGGAACAGCCAGCTACCGATAATGCTAAGGAGAAGTAAGACGCAGCAAACAAGGTTGGGCAAAAGGTAGGGGAATTTTCCAAAGAGGCCATCGGCTGGGAATAAGGATGGGAAGCCTTCAGTTGGCTTTGCTAGCAAGCCTCCAATGGCTGAATATAATTAGCATTTGCAGTAGAATTCTATAATGGGAAGACTATACATACCTGGACCGATAATCGTTCCAATTGACCAAACAAAAGGCATGATGGCATATGCTCGAGCTGGAGACAAGATTAATCCCTGATTCCGCTAGATATGACATAATAGAGATGTACTTACGTTCATGTTCTGGTCGCTTGACAAGCTCACTAACCATTGTTTGAATTACTCCAATGTTCCCATTCAGAGCTCCTCCAAGGGCTCGACCGGCGAGGGCGATCCAGAAGTTCGGAGCCATCCCAACCAGGAGCAAAGAGGCCATAGTACCGAAACTTCCAGATATAATGATAGGCTTTCGGCCTACGCGGTCCGAAAGAGCGCCCCAGAGCATACCAGTCAAGGCCTCTGCGAGCGAAAACGCCGAAATCAAAATACCGGCATAGAAGGAGGCATTGTTACCATTGGCCATGTGGAAGTCCTTGACCATCACCCACGAGTAGGGGAAGATAGAAGTCAAGGCGATAGGCTCTGCGACCCTGCATATTGCTGTTATGTTGTGTCAGTCATTGCCAGGTACAAACCCGGGATATGGCATACCTAGGAGGAAAAGTTGTGCTGTGGGAAAGCTGTCTGGCGACGGATGTAGTCTTGACTGTGGTGTCAATGCCATAGTTCTTCAGAAGCAGCTAAGATCTTACGGCAATCCACCCGGCAGTGTCGAGTTGATCTCTGCCCGTACCTTGTACCTTATAAGCGGAAGGTTTTCTTTCTTTCTCTTTCTTTCTTTCTTTCCTTCTTTTTTTAATATCCCAAGAATGCCAATTTCATTTATCTGAGAATATAGGAGGATCAAGGTGGGGTGAGGTTGAGAAGTCGGAGAGGGGAGAACCTTGGAAAGATACTTTATTTTCCACAGCCGAGAACGGACACAATCTGATCCTGACCCCTACCTAAAGGAATCTGGAACTCTTGATCCTTTACAGATACTCTTTCAAAGAGATATGGATAGAGATAGTTTGAATATTGTGTTATACTGTAGTCTTATCTCTCCAAAAAAATCTGAGTGGCGAACCATATTTTGTTCGGGTATCTCGGCAATGGCCCGTGATATTGTATTGTTCAATAATGATTAGTTGTCGAATTAATAACAGAATATAGCATAACTAATGTAACTATGACATATCAATTATATAATGTTATATCCAGTAAACAACACTGTAGTCTTTCGATGTTCCCCACTCTGCTTTCTTATATCCCAGTCGACCAATCACAGGCCACATAATCATTTAAGTTAGACCTACTCCGTATAGATCAGCCGCATATGTACTTCACATGTTATAAATGATTGAATATAACGTCCCTTATATCATCTAAGCCAAATGGATCAGTCAGTAAAATGCGCCGTCAATGACAGAGGAACCGCATAAGCGGCCGGCTATTCAAGGTTATACTTATGTCCATAGTTGATAGTTGTATATGCCGTGCCTACCCTGGACATAGATATATTGAAAGAAATCAGAAATCTCACTATTCATCGATCTGAATGCTAAACACAAAGAATTTCTATCCTTGACCAAAAAGTAAGAAATGATGATATGAGGGGGGAAAAAAAACCATGAGCACAGAAAAAGATAAGTAGAGATGCGTTCACCGGTGACCAATCCCCTGCGCCGGCTAATCCACACATGTCATACGGTCCGGATTGTATCTAGATACCAAATAAAGAAAGCCAAACTGGAAAAAAGAAACAAAAAAGAAACAAAATCAAAGGATTCACGAAGTAGCCTCTGGATGCGTGGGGGAACTAGTGATTTCGACAGAGCGGGTCTCAAGTTCCTTGGGAAGGGTTCCAGAGTGATCATGAGACTCCACATGAGACTCAACGATAGGCGTCGATTCAGAGTTCACTTCTAAAGGCTGGTGGACCGACGGTGTGGCACTTGAGGAAGAGCCCTCTGTCTGTAGCTTGTTGGAAGTATCCTCAACGTGTTCCGAAGAGTCTTCCACTTTCTCCTCATCTCCAATAACAGCAGCTAGACTGCGGAAATTGAACATCGGCTCAAGAGAGTTGGTGTTTCCCTCTCCAGTAGGAGGACCACTTGTGCCATCCTCCGGAGTGATTTCCATGACAGAGGAGAGCGACGAAGAAGCGCTGGAGACCTGTCGCAGGTGAGATTGTCGTGACGGCTCGGACAGATCTGCCGATTGGTTTCCTGGTGCTATTGGTTCAAGCAGCGTAGGGGAATTCGTTTCTTCCGCGGCTGATGGCAATGCACGATCAACTCCCTTGCCTTTACTAGCAGCAGCGATTTCTTCACCAACGACATCTTCGCCTATAACAGAGGATGAGCTACTAGTCCCCTTACCAATACTGGACTCGCCGAGGACATCCAAAGCGGAGGCGCTAGCATTATTGCTGTACAAGCCAGTCTTGCGAGCCATCTTATCCGCCTTCTTAGCCTCTTTCTCCCTCTCCTTCTCCCTCTTTTTGGCCTCCTTTCTTAACTCCTTCTCCTCCCGTTTGAGGCGCTCGTCTTCACTGGCCAAGCTCAGTCGGATAGCTTCCATCATCATCATTTCCTCAAGATCGTCGATTCGATTGCGTCTCGAGCTTGATCGAGGAGCAGCCGGGTTGCCCGCTCCCTCTTCGGTAGAAGCAGAATCGGTGTCTTGTGCAGTTGCTCGAGGTGTCCGATCAGCACCCGTACGCTCCGTCAAGAAAGCCAATGCATTGAGGGCGGGTGAAGAGGTCCGGCCGTCTCCACCGGTGGCTCTTCGCATTCCGCGCCGTCCGATGCCAAAACCATGTGACTCACTCCCAGATGCACTGGGGTTGATCAAATACGCTGCAGTGTGGAGGGCGGTCGCTGCCGCAGATCGACGTGCCGCGTGGGCTCGTGCATTCGATAATTTGGTGGCCCAATCCGGTCGAATCCTATCAGTCGTCACCACGGTGGGATCAGTGGCGGATAGCGAGGTTGCACGGCGGCGACCTGGAACGGCTGCGGTGGCGGATGATAAGGAGGAGGTGGAAGATAAGGGGGAAGTGAAGTTAGGTGAGAGCCGGGCCCCGGGGTCTGCAGCATAAATCAGGCCCCGACGGAATGAGGGTGATGAATAGGTGACTCCGAACTCCGGCTGGACACAGAAGGGACATGCCGATGGCTCCGAGACTAATTGCGACTCGGTCGACTCAGCCTGCTCTCCCTCAGCTGAAGGAGCATTCGCGTGGGGCTCGCCATGCTCTGGGGGGTGCGGGTCAGGGCGCTTGATCTGCACGAAGCATTCGGAGCAAATGGGTTGATCGCAGCATCGGGTGTGGTTTAAGTATGGCGGATAGTAGAGGAAACAGATAGGACACTCGCTTGCGTCCTTGTACAAATTGACTTCGATGGGCTGTCCGTTGACAAATGGGTCCTTGGGAAGCTGCAGTTCCCGGGGCGTTAAATCTGTTTGCGAGTTATGCTTGGTGGTCAAAGCAGCCAAGGTCTTCGCCCTTGTTCGGAAAAGAGGGGAGGTGGATGTCCCGGATGCGATGGGAGATGCGGAGGGTAATGATTGAGGGGGGTTGGAGGACTGCGAAGCATCTGAATTAAAAGATTGCGATCTGGACGTTATCGGCACTGTGAGATGCTGGATATTTGTCGGATCGGCAGAGGCTTTGTCTGCGGTCCTGGATAAATTGTGCTCCAACTCGGGCGGGATCTCATCTGGCAGGGGAATGGGCATGCCTCGGGCAGCCGCCATAATCTGATGCTCAGCCCACGACTCCGAGAAGTCATTAAGGCCTTTCCAGAAGGGAGCCAGTCGACGTTCGATCTAACCCGCGGTCAGCCTTGGCTAAATTGCATCTAGGGGGATTCCAAGCAAACCTACCATCAGTTGGCGCACCACTACCTTATTGTAGTCTTCTGTCCCCACATATACGCCCTGCGTTACAAGGTAGCCTCCATCGACATGCTCCTCCTTCATACTGCGCTCCCTCTCTTTAAGACGAGCCACCCGTTCCTTCTCCAAGCGGCGGACCTCACGCTCTTGTTTTGTCTCCCGCCGATTCTCCAGCGTGGCCACTTCACGATCATGACTGCTGCCGATTCCAAGAATCGAAAGGTCGGGCCTACTGCCTCTTGCTGCACGAGAACCTTGATATGGCCGGCTTGAGCCATCGGAAGCGCCCGGGGATAATTGACTTCGACGACCTGACGGGGCTGTGGAGCGTGACTCCTTAGTCTGGGAGTTTCCCATGTTAGAGCCCAGATAGATGTAATAAGGTGGAAGGATGGCGAGATTGTCGGGTTCAGCCACGACAGTTCCGACAGTCACGGTGATAACTCCGGGATATGGCGGAAAGGGCCCCCAAGGGGGGTTGTATTGGGGGTGGGCAGTAGAAATGGGTGTAAAGAAGATGGAGAGGTTTAAAAAAGTTGAAGAGGCTAATAGAGAGAGTGGAGGTAAGAGGAGTAACTTTCAGAGCGGGGGGGGGTTTGTGATCTGTCCGGAGTAACTGGGGAAATGAGATCGGTGAAGACTTTCTAGGACAACAACCTCCATGAGGCCCAAATGATATCAAGAATATTTACAAATTCGAGATTGCAATATTCTGATATTCCAATAGAAAAGATAGAAAGATAGAAATACCGGATGTGGCGGATGTTATTTTTGTTATTTTTTAAATTTTTTTCTTGGGGCAAGTATACCTGTTTGTCTCATATAATGCCTAACTAGACTAGTTATGGGAATTACTACAAAACCACATAACATGTATTTATACATATCTATAGCATATGATAGGTAGGATAAACAGGTTAAATAGCATAAATATCAAGCTTTTTACTAATTCTCAACTCAAGATCATCAGTTGATCCATCGTCATTGTCAAGTCATGGGCAGATACACTCCACTTCCACCACTATTGATAGTGCGATGTAGACATCATAGGCTCTAAGATGTAGCAAAATGATTGTAGTATAGATCTCAAAATATTACAATTAACTGTGGAAGTCAACTAGTTAGTTAACTACTCCGTACGTGCATAACTAGTTGATTAGTTACTGGAGGCAACAAGGCCAATTCAGGCCAACACTTAAGGCCAACATTTGATCAACCTCGGAACAACCTCAGCCAATAAAATCTACATACAAAAGGCGGTGGCATAAATAAGTCTACATTATTTTTTTGCCAAAGAAAAAAGATCGAAGAGCGGTGTTGGACCAAAGCTTCCACAAAATTATTTTGGACCTTGACATCCTGCATAGGCCATGCAGTAGTGATAGCTCTACTCATTCTCACTCCTACCGAGAATCCTCTGGCAATGACTGAAACGACCAGACTACATATCACGCCTTTCACCCAGGATATCCTTCCGTCTGTGCTGCCAGCATCTATTCGCAACTTGGCCACAGACATATCTTTCCACGAGATTTCTACATTCCCAGAGAATAACTACGGATACGTGACTCTGCCAAACATGGAAGCGGAGAAGATCAAGAAGAAGTTGAACGGCTCGATCCTCAAGGGCAAGAAGTTCAAAGTCGAGGCGGCCCGCCCTCAAAAGAGACACCGGGAAGAAGAAGATGTGGTGCCTGAAGCCCCCTCTAGTGCCAAGAAGAAGTCCAAGAAGTCCAAGAAACAAGCGCCCGATGACGGTGTAATGGAAGGCTTTGAGCTTCCCGCCGACCGCAAAGTGAAACGAGGTTGGACGGAGTCCAGTGATGCTAAGCAAGAACGACGAAAGTCGGAGAAGAAGGACAAAAAGGACAAGGAGGAGAAACTGCAACCCAAGTCCAAGTACACCGACAAATCCGAATGCCTGTTCCGAGCAACAATCCCACCCAACCGAGCATCCGACGCAGCTTCCGATGATAAGAAGGCAAAGAAGAAGAAGAAGTCGAAGGATAATGTCATCCACGAATTTGAGAGAACGGTGACCCAGCCAAGCTTCCTGCGCACCGCGGAGGAAAGCGCAGCGCCTACGGCTACATTTGAAGATGGAAAAGGCTGGGTGGATTCCACCGGGAATCTGAAAGAACCCGCCAGTGAGAAGATCTCGAAGGATAACTATCGGCCTGGTCAGATCCCAGGGGCTAAGGAGAAGCGCCGAGCTGCCAGTTTGGCCACCAAAGATACGAAGAAGCGTTCGCGCAAAGAAAAGACTCCAGAGGAATCTTCCGAGTCTGAAGATTACACCTCATCAAGTGGCTCATCTTCAGACGAGGGCGGTGACTCAGAGAGTGAGGTCGATGAGAACAAGGCAGATGAAATCCCCGAAGATTCATCTGCATCCTCTGACGATGAGGAGGAGGTCAAGCCGCAACCCCAAGAAGAGACCACCAAGTCTACAGAGGCTAACGACGGTGATGCTGATACACCGAGCCAGTCAGACTCGGATAAGATACCCACGGAGGCTGCGCAAGAAGTGAAAAAAGATTCACCTATCAAGGAAGTCCACCCCCTTGAAGCTCTTTTCAAGCGACCCGCCCCAACAACATCCGATAAGCCGGCAATCGAGGCCGAGGCTGGATTCAGCTTCTTCGGTAATGACATTGAATCCGAGGACGAGTCTCAAATGGCTGAGCCGCAGACACCTTTCACACCCTTCACGAAGAACGACCTACAAAACCGAGGTCAGCGCAGTGCAGCTCCCACCCCCGATACTACTGCAGCCAATCGACACATGACGTGGAACGAGAGTGAGGACTCGGATGATGAGGACATCTCGATCGACAGCCCTGTCAAAAAAGCTCGCGCGGAAGCCGGTGCAAGCATGGAGGAAACTGAATTCGCAAAGTGGTTCTGGGAGAATCGTGGTGAGAACAATCGCGCCTGGAAGAAGAGGCGACGCGATGCTGCTAAGGAACAGAGACAGAGAGACAACCGGAAGAAGGGAATCAAGGCAAAGTCATAGATTCAAAATATGTACCTAGATCTGATGTGGTGCTTATACATAAACTATGCTGCTAGTAGCCTTCAAATGACACAAATACTATGTAATTTAAGCCAACGACGTTTCCAACGTTGGTCAAATCTAAATATAAAAAAACCTCATGGTCTTTGTTGGATTGCGTACACAGTCATGTGACCCGCATTCATCATCATTAAGCTCATCCAAACTAGGACTCGTCGCATCGTCCACTACGTGCCCAGGATGTTTTCGACCTGGACCTCACAGCGCAGCATACAGCTGTTGTTGCTGCTTTTCACATTTTTGTCTCTCACGTCATTGGTAGCAGCATCTAGTAAGTGCTAGGCTCTCTTCTCCGATGCCTCGAAGCGCCAAGTCGAAGATCGAATTGCTACCATCTTCGCGTCGATATCTATGTGATACTAATACTCAATGCTAACAGCACCAACCTCCTTCTGCAAATGCACCTGTTTCTCCAATAGTACGATCATCCCCCTCAATCCTGCCAAGTCCGAAAGCTCCTCCGGCATCGACCACGTCCGCTTTTACGAGCGCGACTCTCTCAGCTCCGAGCTTGAGCATACCGATGAATACAGCAAACGAGCCGAGAAATACCGATCTCTGAATTGTAATGATTGCAATCGGAAATTCTGTCTCGACTACGAGCTACCAACATGCAAAGGCGCTAAGGAGGAAGATGTGTATACGACTTGCTTCCGTAAGTGATTTGTCGGACTAGCGAATCAGCCAAGAGAAATCGAATTGGATACTATAACAGATTTGCTGACGGATCTGCGGTACTAGAGCGAGATTCACGGAAAGACGAGGCGGTGGTGTTTATTTTTATTTTTGCTACCGGTGGACTGCTGGCTTGGGCAGCCTGCAAGCCATGGATTGAGCGATATGTCGAGGTAGGTCGATGCAAAGCGAGATCTGTGAGAAACCCGACTAACTGATTTAGGCTGCACGAGAACGCAGGTCGTATATACCCGTTGCTGAACCCGATCGCTAAATATGAAATGATTTGATATGATTTTGAATGTACAATTTTGTAGGCTGAAATATCTAGCAAAGAGCGTATAATTCCAAGACTTGAGACTAAATTCATCAACATATACAACATACGGAGTAGGGATGATGCCATGGGGAATTTGAGCTCGATATGATATCAGTAGGAGGAATGTACTATAAGTTCAGGGGTAAACACATCAACACTTATCTTAGTATACCTCACTAGTAACATACTCGCATAATCTACTTCGTACTAGTTAGTAAGTTGTGGTAGATAGATCTATTTATTTAGCTATTTAGCGCTTCTAGATTGCTACAGATCCAATCCCCACTACGGACTATCTGAAACAGGATAGATTGGGGGTTATGGCCAACCAATAGATCCGATCAGCCAGAGAGAATGTGATTTAATAGGCATTGGGGGATCCTTATATATGTGCACACATTGGATCGGCTAACAATTGCCAATCGAGTGGATTCAGAGAGAAAACTTGTTTAATTAAATTAAATCCTTTTCTTGCTTTTTTTTCTCTAATCTTCCTATTCTTCTCTCCTTAAATTGCTCTCTCTTCTTTAAGAGGCCCGATCCCCTTCATATCCATATCGGAACTGGTGGCGTTGATTTTTTTTGTAATATCCAGCGATAGTATATACTGGAATTCAAAATATGGCTATCTTCGACTCAGAAAAGCGCCCTCGTGGCCTTCGCGTGCCCTCTCTCGCAGCATTCAAGTCTTTCCAGAAGAAATCGTCGGAATCTGTGCCCACCGAGCCTGTGCCCTCCGGGGAGTCAACTTCGCCTAAAGCGACAGCCTTCCCTACCCCTCCACCACCGAAGCCGGCGCCCCCGCCGGGCAAGGACCTCCCAGTGCCCCCGAAAGAGGAAATTCCCACACCGCAGACCTCAACCAACAACCCATACTTCCCTCCGATCCCCTCCCAAAATGCAGTCCCAGAACGACGCCCAATTGAACGGGTCCCCAATCCAACGCAGTCTCCTCCCCCTCGGATGACAGGCCTGCGAAACAAGAAATCACAGCCCGATTTCCACGTACCCCAACAACAGACAACAAACTATTTCGCGCCCCAAGCTCCGGCCGACGAGGCCAACTCCCCCCCGCTGGAAGACTTCATCCCGACCCCGGACAGCGCCGAACCGCCACTAACAGTGTCTGAACTGCCACGCGATGAGCTGTCCCCTTCGCCCTTCGTACCACCGGATGTTGAACCCGTGGCGCCGAAATTGAACGAAATCCACCTCACATGCTACCAGCAACACCGCGCTATGCCCGTAGCGCAGAATGCGTGGTGTCCGCTGCCGTGCATGACTTGTCAGAAATTTGACATTGAGATCCGGCACCGTTGTGTGTTCTGTTGCCTGCGCATCTGCGAGTCGTGCTATCAGACTCTGCAAAAATGCAAGAATCGATCCGTCGAAGAACTGGTCGATCGGCTGGTCGTCTGATTTGTTGATATCTCAAGGTGGTGTTATGGTCGTGGTGCGTTGACCTGAATGACCTCAGCATATATTGCATGATCTCTTGCGCAGGAAGTACAGTTCCTGTAAGGTTGTCAGCTATGTTTTCTATTTTTCTTCTTATCTGTATACCTTTTTTTATGATACCAAGAGCTCGTGTATATATTATGTTTTAATCAGGAGGACCGAAGCTGCATGTTAATATGAATAGATATTCTTTTTTTGGGGGGTTCCTTGACATAAGTGTAGCATTTCGTAGAGATATCTGAGAGTTTGGAGAAGCTATGTGCTAGGTCAGCTTATTGCCGCGTCAAGAATACTCCCATATGGTACAAACGTTTCTGAGAGATCAATCGTGATCCTCCTCGGTCAGACCAGGACACCCTTCCAGCTCAAGATCCGTTTCATAGGCATATTTGCACCAGAAACAATACCGATATGTCTCGCGCAGAAAGAGAACCAGCTTGCGTAACCGCTCAGCTGGCTCTAACGCATTGAAGGCATCGAGCTCCTCGTCGTCTTCTTCCAGCTCTATCTCCATTGTGGAGGTATTCTGATCCAGTTCACTGCCAAGGGCCTTTTTATCCTCCCGATCCATAGTAGGGTCATCGTATTCTGGTAGCCGTGCTTTGGGGAAAAATGAAGAAGGGAGTGAGGATTGGAGAGCATGGCGTGTCTGACGGTCACTGTCGTTCCTTTCCCGCTCACGGATGAGACCTCGGTATAGAACGTTGATTTGCGACGTGAGCTTGATTGGCTTCTTCTTTGTCGCGGCTGCGTTGGGTCCGTCGCGTGCTTGACTAGGATCTGCGGAGTCACCGCCTTCTTTGTTGGACTTGGCTGAGGACCCTATTTCTTGTTCTTGATCTTCGTCGATGATAGCCCCACTCTCCGATTCCGCATCCAGCCTCTCTGCAACTTTCTGCGCAGCACGCACCTGCGCTTCGATGCGTCTCAACTCGCGCTCTTCACGAACGCGGTCTCGGTAACTTCCTTCCTCGTGTTTGATTTTCTTTACTGCTTCTTCTGCCTCCTCACGGAGCTTGCGTTTTTTTTCAGTGTCCAACCCGATTCCGCCGCGGTTTTCTTTCATGGTTAGGTTCAGCGGTTCAGCGCGCGCCTTTAGGAAAGAATCGGTAGTGACACTGCCAGAATCGCTCGCTGCAGGAGGCTTGCCAAGCACCCCACCAGGCTTAAAGCCAAGCTTTGCCATCATTTGGAATCCTTTGTTGGTGGGGTTGAGGGTACTTGTGGCCAAGGCTTCCTCTCGGCGGGCGGCTTCCCGAGCAGCGCGTTCGGCTTTCGATGGGACTCGGCCTCGAGCTTCGGCCTGCATGTGGAAAAGAATGTTAGAATAGGTTTGGAATCTAGCCGGAGACAGCGTTGGGCTAGAATGTGAAGGATACGGCACCTCTCGTAGTTCGCGGCGCTTTTTTTGTGCGAAGGTCTCCTTTTGAGTGGGCTCCTCAATGACCATATTCATGTAGTCGTCTTCATCTTCCGAGGCCATTGTTTCGGTTGCCAAGAGTCAAGGTATGGCCTAGACGCTAAAGAAGGGGAGAGAGGAAGAGGAAGAGATCCGCAGGCGGACAAAGAAAACGCTTTGGGTTTTGCGGGGAACTACGGTGGGGCTCTGATTAATTAATTTGGAGGCTCTGATTATATACAACGCTATTACACTATTAATGTACACTATATAACATATATTATGGGATTATAGTACTTAAGAAGAAATATATCAGGTTTAGTAGCATTTTCTTCGGTCTTTTATCGGGGAAAAATGTGGAAATTCGGATTAAAATCAGCTAGTTATATGTTATAGACCAAAACAAAGACGCTATTTATGCCAAGGATCACTGTCTATCTTTGTTTATATATTTAGACTCGATGGTTTCAGATGTTTCCCAACGTCTCACTTATGTTTCTTACCTTAAAGACTATATAGATATACTGTTGCTTTTGTAATGAAATACCTCCCAAGAGCATTTAAACCATGATTTTCGTTCCTGTTACTTACTTCTGAGGCCAAATAGCCTGCTCACCGCTAAAATTACATACCTATTATGTCTATTATGGATGGTGTTCTTCCCCGTAAAGATCCCTTACTGTACATGTGACACATCCCCGCAAGCGTCTGTTTGCATATCTCAATGAAGCAACAGTGGCGCAAGGGCTTTGTCTTTGTATCACTGTCTAATAGCTGAGTTCGGTGCATTGTCACCGTGACTTCGATAGACAATGCTCGGCGTTTTCTCTTGTCTCCGCGGGACCCTTTATAAGCCATGGCATCGACCGGTTGACAATCAGACTGTCAGTCACCATGGCGATTTTCTTGTATATCTGCTCTTTGCTATCTCTAGCATCTGCTTCTACGGTGGTAGATCTCGGCTATGCTAGCTATGAAGGTCGCACACTATCCACCGGAGTCACACAGTGGCTTGGCATGCGATTTGCTGCTCCCCCTGTAGGTGATCTGCGATTTGCTGCCCCGCAGGATCCTTTGACTGTGAAGGGAATACAGCAAGCAACCGAGGTATACATCTCTTGTGTTCGGTTATCTATAGGTGGCTACTGACTATTCACTGCTAGCATGGAAGTATATGCATCCCCACAGCAGCAAGCGAAGGCCGGACAGTCCCAGCAGGAACATCAGAAGATTGTCTGTTCCTCGATATATATGCTCCCACAGCCGCAGCAAAAGGCTCAAGCAAACTGCCTGTCTATTTCTTTATCCAAGGAGGAGGCTTTGCACTTAATTCAAATGCCAACTATAACGGCACTGGGTTGATCAAGGCATCCGGAAACAATATGGTCGTGGTCACTTTCAACTATCGGGTTGGACCGTACGGATTTCTTGCCGGAGATGAGGTTGAAAAAGGAGCCAGTCTGAACAATGGTCTGAAAGACCAACGCAAGGCCTTGAAGTGGGTCCAGGAGCATATCAGCAAAGTAGGTCAAGCCGTCATTCCTCATTTTTTTTTTTCGTGGCTTTGTTGTTTGATACCTGGTTTTGACACTATCCCAGTTTGGCGGAGACCCTAAACATGTTGTCATTGGCGGTGATAGTGCAGGTGCTGCCTCGGTGACTCTCATGCTCTCGGCGTATGGTGGCAGAGACGAAGGCCTGTTTGTTGCCGCAGCTGCAGAGTCACAGAGCTTTGCCCAGATGCTCAACGTCACCGAAAGTCAATTTGCATACGACGCGCTGGTAACTGCAACTGCATGTGACAGTAGTCAAAATACCCTGGCATGTCTGCGCAACCTCGATGTCAATGCTTTGCAGCAGAAGAACATCAACAGACCATACCCAGGAGCAAAGGGGAAGCCGTTATACCTGTATAGCCCCACAATCGATGAGGATCTGGTGCCAGACTACACGTACCGCCTCTTCCATGAAGGCAAATTCATCAAGGTACCTGTGATATTTGGCGATGACACCAACGAAGGCACGAAATTCGTTCCCAAGAGCACCTCCAGTGTCGATGAAGCAGATACGTTCATCCAGAACCAATTTCCAGCAATAACACAGGCCCAACTTGCCAAGCTCAACAGTATATATCTTACTCCAAACCAGAAGGAGACATTCCCTGGCGCTGGGGCCTACTGGAGGCCGGCAAGCACGGCGTACGGCGAAATACGTTACATCTGTCCCGGAATTGACTTGTCTTCTATTTACGTAGCGGCAGGTGTCCCAAGCTGGAACTACCACTACGCAGTTCAGGACCCCGCCAACGAGAGCTCGGGAGTGGGCACACATCACACCATCGAAGTCAATGCGATCTGGGGTCCGACCAATACTAACCAAAAAGCTCCAGCTTCGTACTACACTACCAACGCACCCATCGTGCCTGTGATGCAGGGTTACTGGACAAGCTTCATTACGTCTCTAGATCCGAACACCAAACGTCTTCCTTCCAGTCCGAAATGGCAGACCTGGGACCAAGGTGGTGATGCATATCAGCGGATTTTCATTCGAACCAACGAGACGAAGATGGAGACGGTGTCACAAGCACAGAGAAGCCGATGTGAATATTTGACTAGCATTGGTCTTGATTTGAAGCAGTAGCAGTATATATACCCCTGGGAGTAAATGAATTTGTGATCTACTGAGGTCAGGCCTTTTAACTAATCGAACTCCTACTAAATGACCATGAACTACTTAGGTACCTCTACATAGTGTTTTTCTATGCCGGGTGCGTATGTAGTTCAATCTACGGGATCTTTACAGCAGGAGATCGATAGTGCACCTAAGCACTCGTGAATCAGTGTCGGTCTCCGCTAAAGTAGACGAAGAACAATTCGAAAGGGCTCTTGTGCCTAGTCCCCACGACCTATTCCAGGCAATTGAAATGCTTGCATGCGACAGCGGTCACCTGGGAATTAAAGTCCATTCCAAGGTTAACACCAGAATGCCCTCACCAAACCAAGATTCTGATGGTTCCAGGGTTCCGCCTAGAGATGGAACCAAGAAGTGCTTGTTTGTTTCGTTTATTCTTTTCTTTCTATTCTCTAACCTTGGAAGTCTCAATCAGGGAGCTCAACATGGCCTACCGAGACAATATCGTCGTCAGAGGAACCTAACACAGTCTTCCCTGCTGACTTTCCGGTTTGTAACCGCCTGAGATCATCACCAGCCTCCGAGAAATCCAAGAGAGTGACAGGAGAAGGTGGGGAGATAATCCCTTCCAGATAGAACTGAAGCGTGTCTGCTAACAAAGTCTGAATGGTGGGTGGTCGAAGTTTCATCATCACGACAAGGTCCCCTGCTGCGGAAGTAAAGCCGCCGGTAAATGGCTTCATGTCAAGTCGTCCATTGCCATATATATCGCGTTTTTTGAGCTCTATGAGCCTCCCTAAAGGCGCAATGCAGCTCCATGAGTGACGCAGGAGTTCACCACCGAGGGAGTTCAAAACAACGTCAACGCCTCTTTCTCAACATCTAGAATGTCCTTTTGTTCAAGGCACTCAAGGTCCTTGCTTTCAGTCTACCCAATGGCAGGTAGCACTTCTGTCAAGAGTTCGATGACTTGAATCCACATGTGTAAGAACGACGTCCGTGAATTGAATCTGCATTGTTGAAGATGACTTGTCCCAAAATGTTATGTCGCTTTTCAGTTTCTTCAAAAATTCGAGTGTAGCATTGTGACACAGAAACTCGTGGCTAGGCTCGCTACTGACATCAGACGCAATCTAAATTTCTCAACATATCCATGGATGCCGGGAGATATACAAACCGTATTGTTCATACAACAATACAAACTCTATTGTTCTGTGAATAATATAAACCCTGTTATTTACGGAACAATACAAATCCTATTGTTCACAGAACAATACAAACCTTGGTACCTATCCGCCAACCTCTGGGGTATAAACAGGGCTCTCATACTTCTTCTTCTTCTTCCCTCCCCACCCTTCCAGGTTTCTTCAAGTCTTTACACTATTCATCTTCTGCTACAATCTTCACTCTGGTATATCACTTCACTTTGTACCATCAGTTCACTCCAGTACATCATCACTTCTTCACTCTGGTTTATCACTTCACTCTCAGTCGTCATCTTCAGTCATGGACCCCTCAGTGCCGTCTCTAGGGCCTTCAGGCCTTCCTACACCCCCGCTGTCTCCTCGAAAACGACGCCGCCACCTTCGTGAGTCCGATGATGCAGAAGGTGACATGAGTCTTGAGCAGTACTTGCAGCGCGTCGAAGTTTACCGATCGACCAGTATCCCCAGTCGGTTTCCTTCGCCAGTAAAACTGGAGGTTCTCCCTTCTCTTGAGAAAGTACTCAGGCCACTCTACCCTGAAGTCAGTTCGATACTGAACCAACACAATCTGCCGGGGATGATGATGTATCGGTGTTGGAGGATGACCAAGCCGGGGTATCCCCGTGGTGACATCCCCGTCGATATTTTCAGTGTCCTCCTTGATACCTCGACTCCAAACATCTCTCCTCTTGGCCCTATCAAAGACGAGATCTTGAGCCTCTTCCGTCGACACAAGGTCAGAGTGCATGTCGAAATTTCGAACGACAAGCTCTGCCACCACCCGACATTTTTCTCTATCGCCTTAAACCACCCTCTTGTCAAAGCATACGACCGAGTCATGCAGAATCTTGTCGCCATCCTGAAGCAGACACTTGGTTCCAACTTCAATATGCTATGCCCCTTCAACGTTGGTCCGAATGAAGCCAAGGCGCAGCCGACCATTGTGGTATTTGTGGAGCCATGGACGATTACAAACTGGTTTGAGCTGCGACTTCAAGTCATGTCTCGACTCTTGCCACACATACAAGCGGACAGCTTTGACATCGAATTTTTACCCGGCGCCATGTCATTCCTGAATGGAGGCGGCATTCCGTTCACACACAACGTCAAAGAGCATGAGGTTCCCCGAATGGGATCCTCGATCGGAATTGAAGGAGACAAAAACGCCGGAACGCTTGGCGGGTTTGTGACATTGACTCACGGTGATGTCGTTCGTAGAGGTTTTTTGACCAATTACCACGTGGTCAGGCCATCGCCGTCCCAACGCCCCTCTGACAGCAACGATTTCCTCCAAAGTCTCGACCGTTTCGGCTCCTCCCCTGTGCGCCCTCTGGCCAACAAAATCACGATGGAATCGCCATCTGGCCTTGATAAAGACGCCACCGCTGCCCACATTTCCGAGCGCTTAGAGGCAATGCGCGAACACGAGACTGAACTGAATGCCAAGGTGCAAGAGCGAGAGCTACTCGGAGCTACACCAAATCCCGGAATCCTGGAGGCGCTTTCAAACACAAAAGATTCTATTCAAGAGGCGTTGCTTCTACGTTCAGTCGTCGACCGAATGCCGTTCAGCCTAGGTGATGTTCAGTTTGTGTCAGGATATGAAGTGCACGGTGGTCACGTTATAGACTGGGCATTCGTTCAGATGTCTAAAGCCGCCGAGCCAAAGTTCTTCAGGCCAAATTTTATGCCATCGGTCCCTAAGAAGTACCAGCCAGAGAAATGGAGCCCGTCTCAAAATTCTGCAATCTGGCTAGGAAAGAAACCTCTCAGTGAGTTTGGGTCACTTAAAGATGGGGATTGGTGTTGCAAAAAAGGTCGTACTTCTGGCTTTACTGCAGGTGTAGTGAACGGCCCCAAAGCATACTGCAAGTGGAATGGCCCTGAAGTAAGATATACTCCGAGCGGACAAAAAGTTGAAATGCGTGCTCTTGAAACTCAAGAGTTCGTCATTGTGGGCAAAAGAGCTGGGGTAAATGAGGAATCGTTCTGCACGGACGGGGACTCTGGTTCATTCGTTCTCGGCGAGAGTGGAGAGGTCAAGGGTTTGCTGTGGGGGGGTATGGAGAAAGACAAATGGAATTTGGGGCTAGCATCAAGCATGCCTGATGTCATGGCTTCGATCCAGGAGAAGATGGGAGGGTCCGTTACATTGAGCCTTCCGGCTTGACTCATTGATCTTTCAAATCTGTGGACATTTGCTTCCAAGGTTCTGTGCTTATTGAACTCTAGTTGCATTGCTTCGTTGAACCCCATTGCGTTTTTATAGCTTCATTTGACGTCCAGTACCATGTGCCCTGACATAGGACGTATATTTATACCCGAGATCCGTACTCTTGTAGGTATACTGTATACCTGGGCTGGTCATAGAAGCAAAGTGGCAAATCATTATATGCGATCAAGATTGCCGTCGAAGGAGACCGACGGAGCAACAAATAAAAAGAATCTAAACAACAAAATATCTATTTTTTAGCACTCAGATGGAAAGGGAAGGCCAAGAAGTGGCAGAGGAAATCCGCTATCTAGGTAGCGGATTTTGTAGATACTGTAGATCTTGATGAACTTGACTTTTATTCCCACCCTTACGCCGGATGAATAATGATATATATACCAGCCCAACAGGATGTACAACCATGTGTGATATATGAAAAACAGATGTGGAACATAAGTTGAAATGCAAGATTACTTCCTGCCACGCGCCCGCTCGTACTCGTTGGCAGCACGGCCCTCCTGGCTCTGAATCTCCGCA
The DNA here is from genome assembly GCF_015533775.1 of Penicillium roqueforti. Taxonomy (NCBI): domain Eukaryota; kingdom Fungi; phylum Ascomycota; class Eurotiomycetes; order Eurotiales; family Aspergillaceae; genus Penicillium; species Penicillium roqueforti. The sequence continues at coordinate 269,757 of NW_024067586.1, forward strand.
ACCAGACGCTTGTACTTCTTCTCGTACTCGGAATCGCGCTCTTTCTTTTCGCGCAGCTGCTCGCGAGCAACGAAGCTGGCGTCCTTGCGAAGCTCGCGCATGGCACCCTTGCGCTCGCGCTTGAACTCCTTCTTGAGACGGTTGGACTCGGCACGCTCGCGGTCTGGATCGTAGTGCTTGTCTGGGTTGAAGTTCTCCTCGAACTTCGGAATGGCTGTTTTGATGGCCAAGGGTTTGTGGTCGTGCAAAAACAGCGGACGACGAACAAGACGAGCTTGTGCGAGGTGGGAATCGATCTTGTTCAGGGTGCTCTGGATGGGTTCCCGGGCTGCTGAGTATACCTTGCCTCTGAGGGATTGGTGGAGGTGCTGCAGAACGGCACGGACCGGTGTGAAGATCTCGGTGAAAGCAGATTTCTCGGCCCAAATATCGGAAGCGGAGCCAAGGAGAGACACGAGAGTAGCGAGGAGGGAGATCTTAAGCTCCTCCTGCGCCTGGGGATCAGAAGGAGAAGTGGTCACGTCGCGGAATTGCAGCTTGCGAGGTGTCACCTTCTTGGAGGGCACGAGCTGAACAGATTCCTGTGACTTTCTGTAGGGGAAAGCTCCAAACTTGACAGTCGGTTCCGTGGGAGCAATATTGCAGAGAGCATTTAGAGTGTAGTTGATAAACTCGGGCATATATCTCTTCGAGGTTTTTTGATATTGGAGACAAAGACTCGCGGCATATGTACCACTTGCAAGGTCTGTGAGCGAGGCGGTGGTGCACTGACCCAGGTAACGCGCTAGGCATAGATGAGCGGGTGTGGCTGTCGTATGGAAGTGATCAGATGTGGGGAAGAAGGTCGAGAGGCCGGTAAGCAAGATGAGGTCGCCGGGTAATAGATTGAGTGGGCGTTCCTTGCCAATCTCACGAAGTTGGGCTCGGCACGCAATTGTCACATTCAAAGGATGGGTCTTAGCCAAAGAATGAATGTGACGGATGATACTCTCCAGAATGGCAAATGGAGGTTGCTCAGTCTCGTTACCCATGTAAGAAACATGCTCGACAAGAACTTCAGCAAATCGACCAAGCTTGTCCTTGTTTCCAGGCCTAAGCCGTGGATGGTGCAATGCTCGAATGCGCTGGATAACAGTCGGGATTTCCTCGACAGGTACGTTTTTTGTGATACTCAGGAAGCTCTCATGGTCTTTTGGACAAGGATACGTGAATGCGAGCTTTCCGTTTGCTTCCTTGTTAATCTCGGCAGCAGTCGAAGCCGCAGCGGAATCTTCTGTCGGCAGCGTCATTCCGTTGATGAGCTCGTCCTCCCCATCTGGCCCGTCAGACTCATCGCTCGACGAAGCCTCCTCATCTCCTTCCATGTCACTGTCACCCATGTCGAGGCTGGCATTCGAATCTGTCTCGACTAGATCTTCGTCGATGATGAAATCATCTTCATCTTCGACGCCAAGTTCAGGGCGTGTTTCGCTAGGGTAAGCTGGAAGGCCGAAATGCGTAGCATCGTCAATTTCCGACTCGTCATCATCGGGAATTTCGTCCTGATCCATACTGTCCTCTTCGTCGTCAGTGAGCTGCTCTCCACGCATTCGTCGGAGGCGATCGTTCTCAAGTTTCTTGAGCCGCTCAGCCTCTTCCTCCACCTTCTCCTCTTCGGTCTTCGTGCGATCTGTGGGTCTTGATCGTTGATCGAATGTCATCTGTCTAAGGCGCTGATCGTATTCCTTCTCTGGATCCTTGCTATTTTGCGACTCTTCTAGCATAGCAGCACGCTCTGGGTTCATCTCTGAGAAATCCTGTCTGGGTGCCTCTGCCTTGGTCGCCTTGGCTGCAGGCTTGATGCCCCGCAGAGCCTCGAAAAGATCAGGAAGTTCCTTATCCAATGCTTCCCGTAGGTCTTCATCATCATCTTTGGTCTGTTGCCGTTCCGCTTTGTAGAACTTAGACTTGGCAATGACTTCTTTCATGACCTCGGCCTTAGTCTTTTTGCGCCCTGGCTGTTCTTCGTCTCCATAGTCAATGAAGTCCTCATGATCCTGATCCGGATCCGCATCCTGGTTTTCATCACCATCGGGAAATCGCTTCCGTTTCCGCGACGTTTCCTCGTCGGATTCCGCGTCATCCAAGTCTCCGGCCTCGAAGTCGTCTTGGTTCGCTCCATCGAACGACAAAGATTGACCCATGTGAGTAAGCTGCATCTCATCATCATCATCCTCGAGGTTGAACATGGACTCCTTCCGCATCTTTCTCTGGCTCTCTCTCGCAAATCTCTCGGCGGCCCGTTCCTCGGGTGTCATGGTGGGATCATTCTCACCGAACCGGCGATCGATGAGTCCACCGATCTTGTTTCGGCTGTTCATCTCTTTCAGAAGAGTGGCGCGTCGCTAACTAAAGTTAGCTTTATAATCGCAATGCTCAAGGAAAGCAGATAAACCTACTCTTTCTTCACCTAGTGATTTAGTAACACCTGGGCGAGCGCCACCTCCAGCGGTCGTGTTACCGTCTCTGGTTGTGACAGCAAACTTGCTGGATTTGTTTATCGTCTTGATCTCGAAAGGGTTGAATCGATCTCGAATGGCTTGCAAGGCGACCTCGCGCTGGTTGCGATTCTTCGCACCGACTCCGGTCTTTGCATTTTGTCGTTTTTCTTTCTTGGACTTCTGAGGACCAAGAACTCCGTTTTCACGGAGAGAAGCCTTCAGCTGTTTGAGCTGAGAAGGCGGCATTTTGTGTGATTGGGTTTGAATTCGAGAGTTGGGAGTTTTTTTCCCCGTCGTGATTCCCATCAAAAAAATCAGGTACACCGCCTCCGCGGTCTTCGTCGATCAATATTCTGCCGATTATGTTCTCCGCATCTCTCCAACTCTCACAACCGGTATGGCTCCCTTTTCTGGGGATGGTGTGCTATGGCTATGCCTAGGTATGGCGCATTTGTCCGAGGAAGCGATTTTGGCTCAGACGATTAACTTACCTAGGCGTCTCATTGTTCTTTGCCATACGCGGTATCGCTACAGACCTCCGTCAAGTCGTTGACCTGACAGAAATCAAACAAACTGAGAAGGAAGACAAGATTATTAGCGAGGGAACAGAAGAAGGTGCGCAGATATTTATATCTAATGCATTACTGTACTAATAAATCCTATAGCTCTCAAGTTAGACACCCTCTTGAAGCTTTCTCAAAGCACGAGCCATGACCTCCGAGCTGCGTACGCTAAAACAACGTTATTTTGAACTCTGTGCGTCAGCTAATACTACACAGGGCGCTGCGCATCATTTCAGAGCGTTCTACCAAGGGAGATACTCGTGATTTGCTATTGGAGGAACTAGCGTCCAAGAACAAAGTTCACCAACGGCGAGCTCTGAATGCATTGAACTTCTTGGTTTCTAACCGGGCCCGTATGCTTCCCAATATGCATCATTTTGACAGTATATAGATGCTCATACTATCTTCCAGTCACTCGAACCTCGATTTGCACTCGACTCGCCGACGTACCCACCTTTACCGCCATTATCAACTGCCTTTGCAACCTACTAGAAGAACACGTGGAGAAGACATCAACGACCAATTCGCCTATTTTTCCAAAGACACGGCCGATGGGAGAAAAGAAGGCGCTGAACATTTTGAATGTCTTGTTGCCAGAGAACATACCCGACGCATTGGAGGCGGGGATCATCAGCCGATGGCTCTGCAGATATCCATTCCCGTGTGCAACAGCCGAGCCTTCTCGCCGGCGGGATGTGGTGATCCTCATGAAAACATGGTGGTCGGATGATGTAGTCATGAGCGCGATTTTCAGTGCGCTTTCCTCGCACCCGGATGGAATCAAGCAGCTGCGGAAACATGGACTGATGGGCAGCATGATCGAGGAGAATGACCAGGACGATGAGGATGATGCGGACAGTGATGTGTGGATGGTAGACGCGGATGAGGCAGGAGGATCTTTTGGACGATCTCGTTCGCGTAGACAGCAGGAGGGGAGTGCCGAAGAGCAAGCGCTTCGCCGACGCAGGAGAGAAGCTATGGTTTTGAGCGACGGTGGACGGCCAATTGGAAATGGAGACATAATCCAACGACCTGTTGATTATTTATGATCTTCAATTTGTCTGCAACACTACGCAACCAACCGACTCTCAAAACTAGCTTTCCAGCTACTGTACTTTATGTCCATGATACCCCACGCAAGAAATATGATATGCCATGAATTTTCTTTGAACCTCAATATAATACTAAAGCCCCATCCACGCTGATTTGGCTAAGTGGTCGGTCTTCTTCCGACTGTTCTTGATAACACCGAACGCCTTCAATTCTGATAGAGCGCCATAGAACAAAGACATTACAACTCGGTCATCGCAGCCATCAGCCTCTTCGGTTTCAAAGACACCATAGAAAGCCTGCCAGAGATCATGAACATTCACCAGAGCGCCCGAATCAAGGTACAATTGATAAAGTATCGCGGTGGCAGGTTGCTTGGCCGAGACCTTTGTCATAGTGGCATCCGACGAGGAAAGCAGGTAATCAAAGGGAGTAGCCAGGGCGCGCTCGATTGCAAAGCGCGGCCTGGGGGCGAATGTTTCCTTTAATGGATTCCGCAGATCAAACAAGAAGGCTTCATGTAGAAACAGATCTTGTGGGTTGATAAGGGTTTCTGTGAGATATACTTGCAAAAGAGCAACCAGTCGGTCGACGATGTTGGTATATTCCACAGCTTGTTCCGATAGATCGGCTTGGCCTTTGCTTAGCCGGATACGCTGCTGGACGACAGTGGTTCTTGTGACGGTGCTGTTGATATTGTATCCACTGCGCAGTGGACCGGACTCCGGGCACGTTTCCAATAGAGTCTTGAGATCTTCTTGAATCGCATCGGCTTCTCGACTAATTAATATCCCTCTGAGACGCACGAGAAGTTCATCCAGCTTATCAGAATCTAGGGTTTTGGCTGCGGCCACCATTTCTTCCACAATAGTGGACTCAGACAGTTCGCCAGAGAGTGCGCGAACAGAAAGGTCCGGCACAGTAGTCTTTTTCGCGCTCTGTGTGTGTTCAAGACAGACATATATGACACGGACTGCCTGGAACATGCCTCGCATTCTTTGCTGGTTTGCATCCAGGTACTTGGGCGTCTCTTGAATAAGATATTCGTCATCCTCTAGCAAATCTCGGATTTGCTTGATAGAGCCTTCTTCGACTAGATCCTCACAGAACCTTGAATCATATTAGTTGAGATATAACCTGGGAATTGGAGAATCTTACATCCGGAATGATGGCAGGTTTCTGACGGCCTCACATAGCTTGTTTTGGGCGAGAACCGTAGAATCTGGGTTGGCTAATAGTACCGACAGAGGATTTGCAAAGAAATGAGACATGTATGCATACTGCACGAATTAGATTTCTGTTTTAAAGCCATTGGGATAGTTCTCACCTTGACCATGCGGCTGAATGCCTCCGGACTTTGAAAATAGTCACTTGTGTTTTCAAACAGAGTATTGGTAACGTTGCGACCCAGCCATAGATTGGTGCCTGAGTCGGTCTGCAGAGTCTCATAGATGCGGTCGACACAGTTCCCGGCCTCTTGGACCTCGAAATGCTTCCCTTGAAGGAGAGCAACGCACGAGCGAGGCAGTCTGCCTTCGAACAGCTCTACAGAGGTAGAGATGCCTAATAGAACCGTGAACGGTATACGGTCAAGCCATGATCTAGTAGAAGGTCAGTTGGGAGATCGACCGAAGTCTGGAATGTCAATCGCACTTGAATAGAGACAGAAGATCAGTCAAAAGGCCAGGGTCAAAAGCCTCGCTATCTCGAAGCGCTAGGACCAATTTCTTGGTCCCCTTTCTCTGCACATAGTCGTGAAGAAGATCTAGATCGTAACCGAGAAGTCGAGGGCCCTGGTGAATGGTTAGTACAATAATGCGATGTTTTTGATTCGACATACAGCACGATCTGTAAGGAACTTTTGATATCCATCATTGCCATCGGTGTTTGTAACCGCAGCTCGGATGATGTTCTTCAACGTTGTTTTCAGATTGGGAGCATCGCCTGATTCCAATACCACGACGCTGCCTTCTTCGGTCGATATCAATTGACCATTAAGCCGTGATAGCAATCTGCTAAGCGAGGAAACATTTGATCCAACTGTCACCAAAGCTGTAGGAATACATCCATCACATCTAAAACCCTAGTTAGAGCACGTTCGTGGATCGCATCGGGATAGGGACGTACGTCTGAGGTGAGGTGTTTCTGACAAAGGACAACACATCCGCCAAAACTGCTGAATCGACATCCTCGAGGATATTCTAAACTCCCGGTGAGCAATATATCACTATCGGTCTTAATTAATTTGCCCGACTGACCTGGATCTTGTTTTCTTGCTTTGACCAAAGCTCCTGATACGTATCATATCGCAATTGGACGGACTCGGCGTTCTCGTCTCCGTTTAAAAGGGGCACAAAGCGCTGTTGATCAGCCTGGTCATCTCTTCCGGTAGTTGACGAGACTTTGCGGCGCTTTGAAGGTCGTTCGCCTGCTGATTTTCCGTGTTTGGGTGGTTGGTAGATGTACGAACCCTGGGATGATTTGTGAGCGCGCAATCCCAAGAATACCATGCCAGATCCGAAAACAAACCAGGTTTTGGGGCTTGTCATTTGACAAGCCTAAGGCATCGTTCAATCCATCAGCATCCATACTGCTGCTCGAAAGGGCTTGGTTGTCGCAATGGGGATGACTTCAAGGGCGGAAGCGCGACAAACGCTAAACCTAATTAGGCGATAATTGGTTCTCTTCCGAACTTGAACTTCTTCACTTCTCCAACTTTTCTGGTCGCATTCGATGACCGATTGACTTCAGACTTCAGACTTCATGCTGCGCCAGGCTATTCAAGGAGCCCGATGGTGTCAGCATGTGGCCCGCAGCCCATCGACACGCGCTCCACGCCGGACCTTCTCCGCCGTAGCTCCGCGGCGTCTTAATTTTGGCGGACCGAACGACAAAGTCACATTCTACGAACAAGAATCCCCCGAAAGCAAAACACGTCGAAAAATCGACCCCGAAGCCGAACAGAATGAGGAACGAGATGAGGTCAAAAAGGAGCTCGCTAAGATCCAGGATGAATTGAAGGTCTTGGAGGAGGGACCTTTTGCTCCCAACAGCCCTTTCATCAAGAGTTTGCCAGAAAAGGAAAGGAAGATTGCTCTAGAAGCTCTGAAAAAATATGACGAGGAAAATCCCGAGCCAGCAGAAGAGGCCGGGTTGGAGCAAGTTTTTGACAAAGAGCTTGATGATATGCTACGAGAGGAGTTTGAAGGCCTCGCGATGGAAGAAGAGAACTGGGAGGATGGCGTCAAAAATCGGCGAAAAATAGCTGCCAGACGATCTGCCGCAGCAAAGCGTGCAGGAGCAGAAGCTCATCCTTACGTTATAAAGTTCAATAATTCTCTACGACTACTCCAAGAAAAGATGTCAGACGAGCGGGCTCGACAGGACTTATGGAAGTGGTACCGACGATGCAAGCAGACCATCCCAGGGTTTTTGACAATAATGCCTGAGAGGGCACTCGAAACAATATGGGATTCACAAGCAATAGGAGAGTCTGACCAGGCTACACGCTCAAAACATTTGCAAATCCTGGCCAAGGACGCTACATCTATCGGCCAAGAACTGGCTACGCCTCAGATCCTGTTTTATATTACATCTCTGCATAAAAGTGGCTCCACCAGCCTTGCACTAGAGCAATGGGAGGCATATCAAGCGGAGTTGTCTCAGAAGAAGGAGGATCTGGAAGAGTACTGGAAGCTCGGAGTGCGATTATTTGCTGCAGATAACAACCCACAACGAGCTCAAGATATTGCTTTGGCTTTCCTGGCAAACGACCGAACTCGTCAGCCGCGTGTACTCATTCCTGTCATCACAGCATGGGGAAGGCTGCCCGGAAAGGAAGCTGAGGTAAAGGCTTGGGCACTTTATCTGCGGCTGAAGACATTCCTGGGCTCTGATATGACCATGGAAGACTATGATGAAATCAGCATTGCTCTTCTCACGGCTGGTCGATTGGATACTGCTGTTGCAATCTTCAAGGATATGATGGTGACAGGAAAAGACCCGGCCAATGACTCAACTGCTTTGTACAAAGCCGCATTGGGCCTGGCGGGTAACCTTCATGCATCGAGCATCAATGAAAATGAAGTAAACAAGGTCTCTTTGTCGGCACTCAAGGTGTTACCTCGCCAGTTCCAAAACCGGTTCTTCTATGCAAGTTGGATGAAAAAGCTCATTGGTATGGGTGAGGTCGACTCTGCTGCTCTGGTGATTGAACTTATGTATGAGCGATGTGTCAAGCCTGATAGCAAGCACTTGAACGGAATCATTGCCGGCTGGCTCCGTGATGGGAACACGAGTGCACGCGACAAGGCAGAGCGACTTGGGTGGGCCATGATTCAGAAGCGTATCGATGTTGTATGGAGACGATACCTACCAGCCGAGAGTTCCCCCCGGCTTCAAGTCAAGTATGAGGAGACAGAATCTGTACGCATGCCTCGGTTTATGCAGAGAGAGGTCCCACCTGCGAGCATCGAGACCTTCTCTATCCTTCTTCTTCATTACACACGCCGAGGCGACGACGACATGGTCAAATACTTGGTCAAGTCTCTTAGTGATGCACACATCAAGCCGAACTCTTACTTCATGAACCACCTTCTATACGCAGAGCTCCGAAAGCAAGACGTGAAAAAACTCTGGACCAAGTTCCAAACAATGTCTACCGCCATCCGGCCCGACGTGGAAACATATGCCTGCCTCTGGGACTGTGCCAAGCTCCAATACGACCGTGGACGTACTGCTTTCGATGCGGACTTCCCATCAGCACGCCAACTCTATGCCAATATGATGTCCTGGTACTCCCAATTATCTCCTCGCACTCAGAAAACCACCCGAGCGCAGATTCCTAGAGCTCTATTTGATCAGATTGTGCGATGTTTCTGTCTCTCTAAAGACGTCCCCGGCACATTAGTGGTCATACACTCGATGCATTCAGCCTTCGGCTTCGCACCTGATGACACCACCGCGCGCATGATAGTACTTCAAATTGCGCGACTGGCTGGTGTACCAGCTGACACTCCCAAACGGCGCCTCCGCCGCTTGTCTTCGACGCCACGAAGCAAAGAAAATATCAGCCAGGTTAGCCGTTTGCTCGAACTGTTGGGTAACCGCAAAGCCGAAAACCTGCGATTGCAAGGATTGAGTCTTGAGCAGCTAGATCCACGTGAGATGGAACAATACCAACTAGAGATCATGGCAAGTCTACTACGGATCGTGATGAGCCGAGCAGATGCCTTGGACCCAGTTCAAGTCGAAAATAAACTCGAGATAGCGGCGAAGGAGATGTTGGCCGAACATATCGATCTGGGGCTGCCCTTAGGGGTAGAGGATAGCAAGCTTTTGTGACAATGTCAGTAGCCTATCCTTTTTGGCTTATCCATTGCATTGGATTTACTGAGAAATCAAGGCGTTTGACGGTTTGTTTTGCTCTTAGATTAGGGCTGTATATTATTTTGTACTTAGACATAATGTACTTATATCGCTGAGGTCTACCATCTTTCCTCTGCTCCTCTCCACAAATGATTTTCCTTTTCCTTCTCTCTCTTTCTTGCTAGCTCAGCTCACTTGATGGAGTTTTTGCCTTTTCGCCTTCTCTAGAAACTTTTTAACACTCGGCAATTGTCGCACCAACTGTCCTACCAAAGTCTTGAAATTGACTCTGATATATCTCCTGCTTGCTATTGATTATCTCCATGCAGAAGCTGGTATTATCCACGCCGGTATGATATTTCTAGACCCATTTTCACTTCTTATTCGTCCTCCTAACGCGTTCCCTCTAGACATACAAGAAAAAAACATTATGCTCGGGATTGAAGATCCTTCAATCTTAGCTGATTTCGAAGAGGCGGAGAAATCCAATCCTAGTCCCCGGGAGATCATTGAAGATCGAGTGATTTATTTATCTCACAAGCTCAAGAAAACAAACCAGCATGACCGACCTGTTTTATGCGACTTTAGCCAGGCTCCTTTGGATCAGCCCGTTACTCAGGTGATATAAAACCATATATATACCAGGCCCCCGAAGTTTTACTACGAATGTCTTGGGATCAAAGGGTTGATATTTGGAATATCGGGGTTGTAGTAAGGAGGGCATATTTTGGTGTACTTACCAATCCTCTAACTGTCAACAATCTAATTACCTCAGGTCTAGGACTTTTCCAAAAAGGACATCTATTTTACGCTCGAGATTCACAGAAGCAAGATTCGGACGCTAATCATATCGCTGAGATGATTGCGCTTCTTGGACCACCGCCAAGAGAGATGATACAGAACAGTGACTATGCTACAGACTTCTTTGATATTGAAGGTACGTCACTAGAATAATACAGGCCTCTAGGGCTCCCGGTCCTGACTGAAGATCAAGGCAGTTGGAAGGGCACCGTTCCAATTTCCCTTAAGAACTTTGGAGCACCTTGAGGGAAATCTAGAAGGTGAACAGCAGCAACTCTTTCTTAAATTCATGCGCAAGATGCTTCGGTGGCGACTAGAGGAAAGATGTTCCGCAAGAGATTTATTGTCAGATCAGTGGCTAAGGTCGCTATAATTAGTCTTAATAGCCCCGTTCGTTGTATATTTGACCGGAACAGGAGTACTTTGATAGGTTTTCTAAGTCTTCAGCCTCACCAATAACTGGTATACTAAAAATGTAATTTCTCTTGTGAAACCGTAGTCCAAAAACCTCTAACAAGAGTGTATTTTGAACCAAAAAGTACAATAACAGGAAAAACGACTCATATCTATTTTTTGCCCTTGCCCTTCTTCTTCTTTGCGCTTGCCGGAGAAGCAGGCGTACTCGAGGTTTCCGCCTCCACAAGAACAGCATCGTCATCACTGCCCTGAATAGAGGCACCGGCGGCAGGGGCCGTAGATGCGGCCTCAGAGGACTTGGTTGTGATGTTGGTAGTCTTAGCCTCGTCAGTAGATGCTACTGAGCCCTCATTCAACTCCTTCATGAATCCCTCTTGGATACTCGTCTTCTTCTTGATCCACCACTGGCGCTCCTCTTCCAATTTTTTCTGTTGATCGTCCATGCGCTTGCGGTAAATATCGTTATTCATCATTTCGTTGGCGGACTGGAAGATAGTCTGGCCCCAGCCGGGGACATAGGCGTTTGCCTGTTTGATTTTGTTTAGTAAAGCACAAAACATATACAACCATTTGTTCGCCGAGAAGAAAAAATGTTTCTTGGCGACAGAGAACGGAGTTTGCTTATCATACCTCTGAAACCACATCCTTGACCTCATCTTCCATCTCCTTCTCCGCGCGCTGGAATCGCTGCCAGAGATCATCGCCGACACTACCACGTTGGACGAGCGTTGTGAGAGCTTGCTTCTGGGTGCGCAGTGCCATAATGCGACGGATGTCTTCAGCTGCGCGACGGAGAAGAGAAGCCTTGAAGATAGAGTCAGGGATAGCGGGGGCCTTCTTCTCTTTTGTGGAAGTTGTTGAGGGTTCAAGGTGGAGGAGAGAGAAGTAGATATCACGCTGGAGGTGGGCAGGGAACCATGGCTCTAGAGATGCTGCCTTGTCTATAAATTATTCACAAATCATATATTAGCCTTGGGGACAATTGGACACGTCGGCGCACGAGATGGTCGGAGAGGCTGAGAGGTTGAGGCTTTCTAGGGGTATTTCACATACGGGACTTGCGCTTGCGGTAGAGGGAGGAGAATGTGGCAAGCGATCCCAAGAGAATGCCTAGGTAGGCGACTGGGACGGCGAGACTGAGCCAGTCCACGTCGAACATTGCGACGATGTGGTTTTTCGGGCAGGGGTATATGGAGAGATCGGAGGTCCGGGAAAGAAAATGAAATAAAGATGGTCAAGCTGTCATTCCCAAGTGTGAAGGTGAAATCAAGAAAAGAAAGGGCCTTGAAGTGCAAATGTGGTGGTCAACAAGCTCGAAAGGCCAGGGTGTTTAGTGGGTCACGTCACATGTTCACTCCTTCGAACCTACTTCCATGATAGTTATAACTAGTTCGGGCTGATTATAGATGTAGATGTACAACTTACTACATATGTGGCTAGAGTGGTTCAGGCTGCGTTTTTTTACTATAGCGATACTATAATAAATGACACTCATAACGAAAGATTCGTGCCAGGAGAGACTTGTGATATTAAATTCTATGTAGGCTTCCGCAAAGCCCAACTTTGGGCCTGGATGCCGGGCCTAAAGTCTAACCCCCGGCCTATCGTAGGCCTATTAGGCCCCCATTAGGCCCCTACGAAAGCCTATTCTTATCTTAAATGTTATACTTGTGTAGTATCTATAAAGTCTGGGAACAATGCCACCCGGTCATACTTTCAAATGAACTAGAAAGAGGTCAGAAACAGTTTAAAAAAAAACATGAAGAGGGCGTTTCGTGGGCTGGGCGCAAAAAGAGTATAGATATACTAGTTATGTTACAAGCACGGAGTTACATAATACACCCCAGTAATGATATTTGAACTCCAATTCCATACAAATAGACGAAATAGTAGACAGACATCACGGAACTGGTGTGGGAGCGATTCTGACCTCAACGGCGCCGTCATCTGGCAGAAGTAGGTCGTCCCCTGCCGCTGGTTCCCTCCGGTCAACATACCGAAGACCATTCCATCCACTCTTGCTATCCAAGCACCATAGTCTCCGGCTTCTGCGAAATGTTGTGGGTTCCTAACTCGGGACATTCCGAGCCAATTGATGACAAAATGGTACCCATGTCCCTGTTTACTTTTGAGCCGATCAAGCTCGACAGATTCCAAGCTGTAAAGCACAGAAGATGTTAGACCAGTAGATCGCCCGGACTTGGAAAGTCCCAACCCGTCGTGGGTATCGAGGATTAAACCACTATGATATGGACGATCGATCATGTCGCTGCTATTGTTATTGCTGTACCGGAACCCCTAAAGCTCATGAATTAGCCTGAGAAAAGACATAGATAACATCGAACTTGATATGTTGCCAGAGACCTCATCAGCATGCATTTTTCGGTGGATTCTATTGCTCGACATTTCAATCAGAGCCCAGTCAGCGGCCACTCGACGCTTGTCCTCATTGAGTCGGATGCGATACATACCACTTCCGGCGACGACATGTCCTAGGTAGTATGCTCCATTCTGGCATTTTCGCATATGAATCCCGGTTCTTTTCAAGGTGTTAAATATCCCGCAGCGTAGCCTCGTACGCACGCCTGGCAGAATCCGGTAACCAGCAACCTTCCCCTTTGTCCATCTCGGCCTTCGAGGTATAGAAAGAAGCATCTTTCACATCTTCAATGGACGAATTTAGCGCTTTTATCATGGTCCTGAGATCTCGAGATGCTGGGTGGTCGATTCGGAGAATGCGCTTGGCGATATCAAGGAAAAAATTGTTGTTGTGCATACCAGTCCAAGCCAACCCAAAGGCCTCCAGCGCGGAGTGTTGACTTTAGAACCCCCATTTTATCGATGATAACGGGACCATTGAACGGTGAAAAGGTGGATGATTTTGAGCAGAAGTCCATTGAATGAGCGCTTACTTGCGAGAAGGAAGATATGGTTGCAACTGACGACATGATGAAAATGACCACGATATCAGTCGAGGGAGGAGGGTTGGGAAGCGGAAGGTTCCGATCCGAAATTAGCATAAATAAAGTATAACTAGTTCGAGGAGCGGTCTTATCTATAACGATCTAAGTGTCCTACCGTATCTGTACTTTCTACTTATAAAGAGAATCACCATTTATATGGTTTACAGAAAGTCCTCGTACTAGACGAGTAGAACCCGTAGGTAGTTTTTCTTTTCCTTTCTCCTGGGTATTTATTATCTAATGACTGCTCTAAAAACTGTTCTAAAAATGGTATAGATACTAAAGAGCGATTCCTTCTATAACTAGAAAGTACGGACAGAGTAGGTACGATAGAGGTATAAATACCTCCTAGATTGTGAGGTACTAGAAGAAAGAGTACATTTAACTAATAACAAAGATAAAGAAAAAAAGAAGAAGTAAGTTGCAAAGTGGGAAGCAGCTACTAGTTAATATAGCTGACTACTTTATAAACGTTGCAAACTTTGTATCGTTGTCTGAAGTACAACATTTACAACAGTGTACCTATTATTCCTTCAAATATATATCTCGTTGTACTCCGGAATATGAAGTAGGGATTTGGGATATATCAAATCAAGGCTAGCTATGCAAAGCGCCCCCCCCTTCCCTATTACTGGCTTATTGGCTCACTTCTAGCCTACAACACAACAAGTTGGATGATTTCACTCAAGTGGTAGAAAGTTACCGCTTGGAGATCTTTTCTGTGGAAAAACGTGCTCCGTAGTTTCCGCCTGTAACGCTGTTGGCGCCATTGATCCCAAGTCCAACGGCGTTTGGAAAGCCAACAATGGATTTCAACACTTGTCACCGCATTCTTTCCTACGCATTTGAGTCCATAAGAAAACAACCGGCACGTGGCATGTACACGAGGTTATGCTTCGCTTCGCTCCGGCCATTCTCAATACGACCTATAAGAGCTACAATTACGAAGAGAAACCACGTTTTGAACCATTATTTTCATAGTCTACATGTTTCCCATGTGAAATAACACGCTGAAACTAATTTTTGCGTAAACAATGAGAGAGATTGGGCAATTCACACATTTGCTCCCCATCCACCACAAAGGAAAAAAAAAAAAAAAGAAAAACCATCGCCAGATCAGAGGGGAATATGAACCGAGTCAACATATTGACAAAGTAAGAAAAAGGACAAAAAAGAAAAGGGTGAAAGTATGGAGTCTCTATCAGACATCACTAAAACTCAGGTTGGCCAAGATATCCTTGGTCTGTTGGCTGATAGGTCCGATCTCCTGCATCGCCTGCATGTCTTCCAGGACTGTATTGTATGTTTTGCCGAGACCATCGGCGACGCGAGTACGGTTCCATTCTCCACGCATATGCCACACATAGTCCATTAGATTGGTGTTGATTTGCTCCAGCTGCTCCACTGAGAATCCGCTAGTTGACAGGGTTAGCTGCGTGTGCAGACGCTCAACAACTTCAAGATCAAGAACGAATGGTTCATGGGGTTCTTCGTTCAGGATCAATTGCAAGCTAGCCGAAGCATTGGTTGCTGGCATGTTGGATGCATCGAACAGCGGGGGTTGCGGTTTCGACTGCGACTGGCTTCCATTCAACCCGCTATTCTCTTGGGTATCTGCATTGCTAAGCAGCGAGTCCCGGGGGTGGGGAGAAGGCTGGCTGCTGTCATTTTGCTGGGTGTCGGGCAGATGGTCTTCCTGTGACACGCGATCGGGGTATGGAGTAAGATCGGGGTATTCGGTTCTTGAGACATGAGGGCTCTGAGTGTGGTAGTTTTGATTCGACAGATGCTCAGAGGATTTCTTATCAGAAGTCGTCTGGGTGGTGGATGCTTCATTAGTGTAATCAGCTGGCTGGGATCCGGGGGCCATTGGAGTCATGGGGCCTCGCTGAGAGAAGCTGGAAAGACCAGATTCTCGACGGATCTGCTGAGAAGGCGCAGTGTGGGAATAAGGGGGCTTGGGCTGTGCTGATGGCCCAAACGAGCTTCCCTGGGTATCCTTGCTACCCGAGTGGTCATCAGAATTGGACATGAAAATGTCGCCGTCTCCATCTCCATGGGTACCATTGCTCGCGCCGACAGCATGGGAACCAAACTCGTTGAGATCCGAACCATCGCCGTGATGACTTCCATTTGCGAAACTCTTGGACGGGGGTGCGGGCGTAACAGGGCGCGAAGTCGCTTTCCCAACATCCTCATTGTCCCCGACGGGTTGAATTGGGCCAGTCGATAGGCTGGATTCAGTCGTGCCGTGCGACACAATAATAGGCTCAGGAATGGGGGGAGGGGCATTCTCCATCTGAGCACGTTTGCCACGCTCCGCGGCCTCCTTTTCACGAGCCATCTCACGCAGGTAGACCTGCTCACATTCTGCCATAAGAGCTGGTTCGGCTACCATAACACTAGCGATATCAACTTCGACATTAGTCAAAAGTTCACTTGACCGCAAGATGCGTTCCGGGTCACCAGTCTGTCGAGCATCTTTGACCATTCGCTTGATATCCGCCACAAAGTCGACGGCGCGTTTGTAGTATCCGTTTGCAAGGCGTTTTTCAATTGTCACAATCTCTAGGTTGTAGTAGAACTTCCCAGTGGCAGTTTCACGGAGACCCAACACACCATGCTTGTCATATGCCTTCTCATAAGGCCGAAAGGTATCTTGCTGATCCGGTGGAAGATCACTGGTAACAATGTTGGGATTTTCTTCCTCCCACAAGTATCGGATTTGGGATTCATCGATCACGCCCGACCTAAAACGCTTGTACCTCTTGACTTGATCCATAATAGGCTGAATTCGAGTTTTCAGAAGATTCAAGGATATGTAATCTTTCTTCCTCTGAGCCTTGATCTCCTCCTTGGTGAGTTCTGCCTCGGGCTTGGGAGGCGGAGGTGGCGCGATTTCCAATTTCTCCAGCTGACGAAGTTTGCGGTTTTCTGGATTCGGGAAGCCCTTCGGAGGTGTCTTGACGAATTCAATGATTTTTCCAAAGAATTCACGACGCGCATCATGAGTTGGAGCAGATAGATCATACAGGTTCTTCTTTGAAAACCCGAACATGCTCTTTATTAGACTATCATCCACTTCCTCTTCTTGTGATTCAAGAATGCCAAGCAAAAGAACTGGGTCAGAAGGCGGCACCGACCGCAAAAGACTCATGAAAGTAGAAATCACAGTAGGTCCGACAGTCTGGAACCACAGTTGAATATTGGGAATGTAAATCACACTCGGCTTGTGTCGCTTGACCTCCGTGAATAGCTGGATGACAGCTGCCTCGGGAGAGCGGGTTGAGTCACTCAGCAAGGTTGGGAGATCGAAGGCCTGTACATGCAGGCCCTCAAACACATGCAGCAGCGCGGCGGCGAGGTATTGCTGGCCCATTCCGTGAGGGCCTCGAAGGAGGAGTCGGGGTCGGAAGACACGCGAGCGATCAAACTCCTGAAGAAGGAGCTCGCGGGTGAAGCCTGCACCATCATCAGGCTCCTCATATTGAGCCTCCTCGAGAGCAGTAAGCTTCTTTCGCTGTGGAAGTATCTCGGAGAGCAAAGACTTGATTTCAAATAATGGACGACGAAGCAGGGGTTCAATGCTTGGGGGGAGGGCACTCGCACCAGATGAGGTAGACCGCTCTGAAGAGGGCACCATCTTCTTGATTGCTAGCATGAAATCTTTGGGGGCGACATCGATTGTTTTCGGATCAATCACGAGCTTTTTGTCTGATTTGTAGATTTGAGGGTATCTTCTTTGTACAGCATTGATTGCAGCCTCAGTGCAAAGGGCTCGTAAGTCAGCCCCGCCATAACCCTTGGTCATATCCGCCAGATCATCTTTGATATTGCTTGGAAGGGGAGGATCCCATTCCTTGGTGTGAATGTCGAGAATAGCACGGCGTGCTTCGAGATTAGGCAGCGAAAAATAAAATTCACGGTCAAAACGACCAGGGCGGCGAAGAGCAGGATCAACAGAGTCAGGTCGATTGGTGGCACCGATGACAACCACCTGACCACGACCATCCATGCCATCCATCAATGCAAGTAAGGTCGAGACAATCGAGGCATGGATTTGTTCTTGTTTGCTCGATCTCACGGGAGCCAAACCTAATATAGAATATTAGCTATTGTCAACTATGCTCAGAATGGCCTCTCTTACCGTCAATCTCATCAAAGAAGATGATACTAGGCTGGTTCTTGCGAGCTTCTTCGAAAAGAAGCCGAAGTTGTCGCTCGGCCTCACCGACCCATTTGCTTAATGCATCCGCACCCTTTCTCATGTAAAAAGTTACCTTGCGTCCTTCTGAGCTGACACTGTTGGCTAGAGCCCGAGCCATGAGCGTCTTTCCGGTACCAGGAGGACCGTGGAATAGAACACCGCGAGGAGGGGTAATTTTGAAACGCTGGAATATTTCCGGGTACAGCAGCGGCAAAGAAACCATTTCTTTCAACTGGTCAATGTGCCCTTGCAAACCACCCACATGGTCAAAGTTGACATTCATGTCAACCCCCAGGGGATCCGCGTCAGCTAAAGCTTGCTTGTTATTGAACTTGCCAAGGTTTGCAGGCGTGCCGGATGAGGTCTGAGCAGGATCAGCCGACTGGTTGTGGGTGGCTGCAACTCCAACACCAGGAGCACGATTCGGCTGTGGGGCACCTTCGTCATCACTGCTATCGCTGTCTGCGCCTCCAACTGCAGTAGGGCCACCAGGAACACCGAGAATCGCTGAATTACCACCGCCACCGAATGGGCCTAATGTGGAGAACAAAGTACGCTGCCAGCCTCCACCTCCACGACCACGCCGGGATGGAGACCCTGTCACTTCATGGTCAGTGTCTTCATTAGGTTGAAACATTTCAGGTCGAATGATGCGATAATCAACGTCCTTTCGGTTGCGACGCGGTTTCTCATACACGACCGCTTGCTTCGCACGGCGACGGGCACGGCCAGTAAGGTCTTCCAATTCTTCGGCGAGTTCCTCTGCCTCCTCTGAGGGCGCACGGGTTCGAGAAGGCCGTTGGCGTAGGCCAGGACGCCGACTGGCAGAGCTATCCTCCGCTTCCTCGCGAGCTTGAATTTCTTTACGAGGAGAGGCACGCGATTCAGGGTCCGAGTCTTCCTCTTCATCATTGGATGGCTCCTCCTCTGGCTCGAAATCACTTTCTTCATTTTTGCTTTTCCGCTGTGAGCTTCGAGACGGCTGCTTACGGCTGGACCGACGTAGGTGCGATTCTTCATTTGTCGCCGCGCCTTGCGCGGTATTCTCCTCAAGAGATTGCTCGTGGTGGAGCCTGCCTCGTTGCCGAGTTGTTGGAGGTTCATCAGTCTGCTCGGAATGATCATTCTTCGAATCGCCATTTTCTGATTCAGGAACAACATCTTCATCCGGCATTACTTTCTCAATTGGGTCGTGATCTCCATCATTCAGTGGCAATGTATCACCTTCAGCGCCGCCTTGAGGCACGTCACTTTCCAGTACCTCCATTTGTGAGCCCTGAATAGTTGTTTCATTGATGATTTCCTCAGTGTCCTCATCACCTTCAGCATCCTCATCTCCTTCGGCGTCTTCATCTTCATCGTCTTCATCAATGATCGTGCGCTTGGCCATGCGGCCAACTCTGGAAACACGGCGAGTTGGGGATGGGTTTTCGGCTTCTGGAGTATGTGTACCTCGCTCAACAGTGTGCATATGACGACCAGAGTTGGTAAGGGCGTAGATATCCTCTGAGGCGTCACGAGTACGGCGGGTTACACGTTTAGTGAAGGCCAAGTAATTGGGCGGGAGTTTCAACTTGATGACGGTGCTCTTGCGTGGAGGAGAAGGAGTAGGAGCTCGTGTCTCACTCTCGCCGTCATCATTGAGCAGGTCTTCTCCCGAATCAGGTTCCTCATAGCGCGGGCGACGGCTCTGGGTGGTTCGTCGACGGGCCGTTCCTCTGACATTGCGTTCGACTTCTTCCTCCGATTCTTCTTCCACCTCGTCGAAGTCAAAATCCTCGGACAGTTCTTCCTCGTCCGAGGTGAGACCGTCGTCTGAGTCGCGCCGTCTCTTTTTTGTGGCCGGCCGCGACTTTTTCTTGGGGCTGGCCTTCGACTTCCGGCCGGTCGAACGGGGATAACGAGCATGATCACTGTAGTCCTCGTCATCGGAGTCGGACTTTATGGCGACCTCGTCCAGGGTACGCTTTGCGCCACGAGCCATGGCGTAGTTTTGGTGATTAGGGGATCACTTTGAAACACAACGTCAGCATGCAACGCTCCAATTTGGGAAGTACGATGAAAACACAGTCAAGAGGGTCAAATGCCTAGCTGACAAGGAAGACGCAAAGATGAAAAGGCGGATCGTCGACGTTGCGCGATGCGGGCAGAGGGACAACACTTACGAATGGTTCAGTTGTCGCCAGCAACAGCCAGACCACTCGATCAAAGGGAAAGAATATTCCTGTCACAGCAGTAACCGTGGCACTTTCTTCCCGACAATTGCTGATCAATATGTTAGCGGAGACGGCACGGTGGTGGAGCGCAATTGGGGCAGAGATGGAAGGGTCTCACGGACTCGGGAACGCGTGGGAAAACAAACGTGTCGGAAAGCTGTCAGCCACCAGGACAAATGCGCAGTACACAGAAATAATTGCAGCAAGTAGAAGAAAGTAGAAGACGATGCGAGATCGAGGGACGAAGACTTCAGGGAAGAAGGGCGGAAAGGACTCGCGCTCATTGGGGCTGACTGCCTGAATTCATCAGCCACTTATCGTGGCGCACCGATTAGTCAACAAAGTGCACGTGCCACCCTCTCTCAATGGGGGGAATTGCTTCAATAGCCATTGTCACCCTTCAGCCGATGAATCAAGCCCCCATGAATCGAGCTATTGTAGAGCTCCATTCTCCTCCTGAATGGACTAAATGGATTCTATTAACCATTTTGATGCCCCAATACGGCACATTCAGGATTGATGAAGGTGTGGGGGAATGACATGATACAATGATGGCAGGAGGTGTCAGAGGGCAATTTGGAACATGAAGGAGACGAGAATAGGGCCCTTTGTTTTTTCCTTTTCGTTGTCTTTTTCTCTGCGACGCTTTCGACCGGACCTGATATCATGTGCCGCTGACTCAGCAGTGGCTCGTGCCCCTGCACTAGAAGATCGACGTGCATCGACACTCATCGACCCATTCACCAAGCCAATTGAGAATCTATTAGTTTCTTTCTCGTGATATTTGTTTTTCATTGATATACCTATTGATGTTATTCATGTCGCACTACAGCGCCGATAAAAGCCCTGGAGACTTCAATATCTAATCTTAACAAGTGACGAGACCACTTACATTGCCATCGCGACATCACAGGGAAATCTTTTTATCTGGAGGGATAGTAATTTCTAGGATAGCAATGGATTTAGTTGACCATGTGTGTATATCTCAACAGTTGAATCTCCAAATAAGCAATAGTGTCAAAAGCATCACTTCACGAGTAGCCATCTACTTCCTTCCGATAATTTCCTTCCATTTAGCCAGCTTTGACGCCAAGTCGACCTCCTCAATCCTCTCCTAGACTTTCCGGTCCCTTATAATGTAAGCACGCGACATTGAGAGAAGATAAGCACTATTTGAATACTTGAGGGCCGCTCTCAGAGCATCTCTGATATTCTTCTTCTCTTGTGCAGTGAGCTCACATCCTCGGAAGCTCGAGCAGCATGCACACCCAGTAGTGCAGTGACCGGCTCCCATACTTTTTTCAGGAGTAGACTCGCGTTTCTCGCAGCATCCGCATTCACGCCCGCAGCAACCACCTCTCCCAGCACAATCCTTGATCAGTTCATTTTGCATATACCATTTCGGATTCTTTCTTAATGATTCATAGGCAAGTTTCATAGGGCCACCGGGAATGCTGCTTTGCCACTTGTGAAGCTCACACTCCTGATACCAGTATTCCTTCTGGAGCACCTCTTGCGTTTTATCCAGTTTCTCGAGCTGTACTTCGTCTTCACCGGTACTTTTGCAGTTTTTGGAGTGCCCGAACCTTTTCTTGCAGCGCTTCCTTCTGCTGAGCAAGTTCACGGACATGGTAATCAGCAATGATGAGCTGTACGAAGAGATCGAGCCCACAACGAGCTTTTTTATAGCCTTTTCTATACAGAAATTTGTACTCTGTCCATCCAATTCGTTTGCGTTCAATCCGCCAAGTCTCTGTTCTGAAGACCATATTGGAGGACACAATTTGGAGATAAATTAGATATGAAGGGAGTTAGCTTTCAAGGCAAAGGGTTAACTCTACATTACATCATTAGGTAGTCGAGCGCCGACACCCAAAAAGTCACCTCTATGTGATAGTCGACAAATGCTAGAAAAAACTGAACTTTGATAGAGAAAATTGGTCATGAATACATATACTGGAAGAGTCACCCCTGGGTAATCAAAGTACTAGCCATTTCAACCCCATATATAGCAAATCCACGCTAGTTAAATATATGTGCTGCAGTACTTACCTTTTCTGTCGATTATTTTTGGATTGTATACCCAACTTAATCACGAGAGGAAGAGAGACGAATAAATTGACACCTGAGGAAGCAACGCCAAGACCGATATACCCGAAATAGGATGCGAACTTCAACATCACCCTAGCTCGTCTTCTCGGATATCAACAACGAGAAAGAAGGCAACGGCTTATTAAGATCACAACATGTTTTCGCAACCAGCTCGTCGGTTGGCACCGGCTGTGATGTCTTTCCAATCCGCTCGAGCTCCCATGAGCCGACGCACCTTCACCTCCACACAAGCCACATTCAACTCATCTCAGAAACCAAGTGCATACAAGGAAGGGGTGTGTACATATTTTTCTTCCAGACCGCAGTATTTAATTGCAATCTTCTAACTTTGTGTGTCTAGATGAATAAATATCGAGCCTTTGCTGGTCCCTTCGCCAAGATCTTCTTGGGGGGCGTGTTCGTCTACCAGGTCCTTTATTGGACTTGGTTAAAATTGGAAATGGATGAGATTAAGGTGGCAAAAAATGGTGAGAACAGCACAAATTAATACATTCCATTACCCTATCTTGCATGTCGCTAACCCTTCCTGCAGAAAAAGTGGCGGTGCTAGAGAAAGAAGCCCGGGAGATCACTAGCACCCAGAAATGAACACAATCTTGAGAAGAATCTCGAGAAAACCTGTACCATATTATGCTTCATTGATGCCTAGCACTATATTATATTGTGGCTGTGAATAATGTCATGGCACTTCCAGACTTGGAGATACATTGTGATGATCCCGATCAACTAAACATTGCAGAATATCCTTATTATATTACGGAACCAGGATTCCAATAACTATTCAAAAACCCTAGTATGTCATGCCGCAGCATATTTGCGCTTCCGCTCGCCCGTCGTTGTAGCTTTTAGACTGTGATCAAGCGTCTGTACCACAGCATCCTTGGTCTGATCCATCTCGTTTCCCTCGAGGGACGAAGACGGGAACCGCCAGTCCTGGCCCCTCTCTCCTTTCTTGAAATGCTCAATATCAATATGATTAAACCTCTCATCCAAGGCCTCGGGGCCATGGGTCTTTAGTGTGACTCTGTGGTTACAGAATCCACACCAAAAATCTGACTGGCCGGCCAGATCGAGCCGGTGATTGCCAGCCCAAGCTGCGACGTGATATTCATGAATTCCATGCTGGCGCAGGTGGTGGGTATATGTGTCGGGTCGATAGAACAGCCGCTCGCACGAGGCGCCTGTTTGCACATCGGTTTCCGTGCAGAACCAACTGGGCACACCGAGATGCTGGGAGCTCTCGTGGCGCTTCCAGTCGGCCTTGCTGCCGAATGACTTGGCACAGTGGGGGAATGTACAGCTGTAGGGTCGATCGTGGCGCTTCTGGTGCTTTCTAATGATACCCGTGGTTAATACACTAATAAGAATAAGGGTCAAGGGTGACTTACTTCATTTCACAGCGAAGCCGGGTCTGCTTTGGGCACGCGTCACATTGGAACCACCCACGTTTTTCGCTATCAGGACCTTGGGCGGTGGCTTCGTTTTCGTCAGATAACCGTTCCAATGCCACCGAAAGCAACTTCTGTAGCATTTGCCGCTGGGGTTGGGAGAGCTGAGCAGCGTCGGTCTCAAGATCGATTCCCTCATCCATATTCTGACTTGATCTCCGCCCGCGGCTGTTTATCATCTTTGTCATGGCGTTGATTAAGTTATCAGCGGCGTCTGCAACCGATCCATCAGGCCTTGCGATGGCACGTTCAGTGGACGGATCTTGACTCGTTTTTGACAGACCCATGGAACCAAAAGCAGGCGATTGAGAAGGAGTCGAGTCTGCGAGAGACGGCGTACCATACTGAGGGGGTCTTGGTGTGGCAGCACCAAATGTGAAGATATCAGTCCTTTGTTGAGACATGGAATCATATTCCGGCTCGAGATCGGTTGACTGGACAGACGCCTCATCTTCTTCCGCTTCTAATACCGACTCGTCCCTTGAGCTACGCTCGTCGAAGTTCTGTTCTGGTTGGTGGAGGATGACTGTCTCGTACCAATCCATGGACCTGTTCATTAATTAGTGCATGGAACATTAGATGTCTCACTTGAAACCCGCTTTTTAAGGAGTGCCTCCCCATCCTCTTCTCGATGCATTCGGTTCAAGTGTTGCTTGAAGTTATCCAGACGCGGCCACCTCTTGTTCGGGCGCGGGCAGTTTGTCCCAAAACACATGTACATCATCTTGGGCCCACGCTCGGGCTCCTTATTGTGAACGCATTTTTTATGACGGGCCAGATCATTAATGGTGCCGAAGCCGTCCTTCCGCGGGCAATTTGGAACGTCACATTTGAAGAGTTTCTTGTGGCGAGCCTCGTGTTTCCTGTGGAAGTTAGTCCCCTGCCATCACTATTCTCAAATCGCGGCTAGAACGATATACCTTTTGTCCGAAGGACATTTCCCAACCCACTTGCACGATGGATGATCGCATCGCATCGAGGTATCCACCAACTGCGACGGCGAGCCCATAAACTCCGATGTGTACGATGACCCAGACACAGATCCATACTTGGAATGACCAAACAAAGGCCCCGACTCCGTAGGCATATTCTCTGTCATCTCGACGTGCGGGCTCGAGTCCACGCTGTACGAAGAAGCAACAACAGATTGCGTTGCACAGCTGGTCCCACCGTACCCGGAATCAGCGGAATGATAGCTATCTATATACTGGCTCCCGTTCTCAGATGGCTCGCTATAGTGATGTTGCGAGAGGCAGCAGTCCTGGTCGGGCATCTGAACAGACATGTTCAAGTGCGAGATGGATGAGGCAGCCGGGACACCGGTGGCCAGTAGCGGATTCCAGGCATCTTGGTCGCCTATCAGACGGGAGTGAGCGTACTGGGAGTAGTATAGGTCACTGGGGTGTGAAGGCCACTGGCTTAAGAGTGGGTGGTTAACTGTTGGATCGAGCGATCCGAGTTGGAGGTCTAGTAGTGGGTTTGCGGCATCGAAGGGGATATTCGAGGGTCTAAAATCGGACAGATCATGTCCTTCGTGTCCAACCATGATGCCTTGAAGGATGTCTGTGGAGTCATTCCAGTCCAGCTGTGTCTGTTAGGGTGGAGTTAGATTATGATTCGTGTGGAGAGTCGTATAGAGTTAACAGGGCACGAACCTCCATGACTATCTAATAATGTCTTTAATATAAAGAAGATGATAAATTTCGTGAAGTCGAGAGAGAATAAGCACCCAGTCAAATGGGAGGGGCACAGTATTAAAAGGCTCGCGATGCATGCAAATGCCAAAACCCTACACGCGAGAGACACGCAAGCTCCACACGACCCGAGCCGGTTGACTTCACCACGCGATAGCCGATTCAAGGGTTGGAATGTGTTAAGCGAACATGATTAGGAATATGCTCAATAAAATATACACAAAAAAGGAAGAAAAAGAAGAAAAAAGCAAAACAGAAACCCGGGAGGTAAAAGCTAAGACAAAGTTCACCCTCGCGTGTTGCCAGCGTGGAATGCAACATGTCATCCCTTGATTACACAGCCCGCCCCTTTACCCGGGTAAATATTAATTTGTAGGTTATTCCATAAACTGTGGTGATATTTTCCACATCAAAAATATGAGGCTGATAGTTAAAATCCAATACCGGACTAAGATCACCTCAACCCTGGTCTCCCGAGGTTGTCCGGTTCACGATCGGCTGCCGAACACTCTCACCTCCCAGGGTTGATTCAGCCCGCTTCTAACATAATCGCAGAACATCCATAGTTTACACGTATCACACACCCACGCACACAGAAAATGTCGTTAGTCCCCCTGCACGAGGCATGCAAGACAACTCCAGCCCCCCATGAAGATCTCACGATAAGTCTCCAAAGGGGAGGAGGCTGCTGTAGGGAAGCAAGGACCGGATTGGGCTGTGACAGGACAGACGATCAACAAGGCTGATCGACGCCGATGCTCGCTTGCCATGTTCGTGCAAGGGATAAATAAGATAAATGCGCACGTTTATACGCGATACATGTGTATTTTCGCATCCAGGAGTCAAGGAGATTAACTCTGAAACGAGAATTGGAGCACTATCTGAATTTAGCCTGATCTTTACTCCGTGCTCCGTGCTCGGTACTAAATCTCGGATTACCATTGATGATCTCCAGAGGTACTTTATGTTCTTATGAACCATGGAACCATGCCCCAAGTGGGAACAGCCTAGTACAAAAGAGGAAAAGCCAAAACATAAATCTGATCTCTCATATGCCATGCGCTGTTTGGTCTGAAACGAAATTCCTGAGCGCCCGAAATATGTACAGAGATATTGCGAGCACGTGTTAAAGGAAAGAAAGCATGTTAGTTAAATCATCATACATAGTCATCATTCCAGAAATACATGAGATCGGGACCAGCTCTCCCGATGCTCGGGAAAAAGGCACAAAAATTCCTTCTAGTAATCACTAACACGGTGAAGATGACGTAGAACAATTGACAGCAAAACGGAGAGGGGGAATAAGAATACAAAAAGAAGGGGGCATTGTATCTATAATCACATTCGAGAGGGACATCCCGAAGAGTACGTCGCAGGACTGTAGGGGCTGTTGGACTCCATGGGTTGGTAAGTTGAGTAAGTACCATCGGTGGGGTACATAGAGGGATAAGGGAGATACTGGGTTAGAGGATACGAGTGCTGCGGCATGAGATCCGCCCCCGGAGATCTCGATCTCGGGACGGCGTTATAAGGCGGTGGGTACGTCACTGAGTTCTGATGTAGGGGATAGGCCTGGGCCTGAGCGGGACGGAGTGTGGTTTGGTCAAATTGGCCCGTCGTGTGCGTGTAGCCTGGGAACTGATCAGGGGTATGAGAGTCTATCATGGACTCCGGCTCCATGGAAAGTTCGCCCCCGGAGATGGTGGGATAATTTGCCAGAGGTACGGCGTTGATTGAAAACCCAGGATTAGCCGGTGTGCTAGTGTTTCGGATCGCGTACTGCGGCTGCAGATAGGTGGAGGCTGTTTCGGGTAGTTCGTGTCCAGGGTGATATGGCGCGGCCGATGATTCCCGAATCTGCCCCACTTTGCTGGGGTTGGTGGCAAGGGTTGAAGCGTTGCTCGGCTTCGCTAATCGCAAAACGGGCAAGGCGAGTTGCTCCAGGTGTTTGCCAAGGTGGACTGACAACTTTCTCCACTCGCTACACATATTCCCGCAGAAGCGGCATGGCTCTTCCTGCGGGGCTTGCGTGGTTTCATGCCGACACTTTTCGACCATTTGCCATAATCGGTCAAGCTCCTGCTCTTTTCGACTATTTGGCACACTCTCGGCATCCACGGTGCTAGAGGCTTTCTCCGTCCTTTTGATCCTGGGCTCTGGCATTTTGTGTTCCCGGACCAAATGCTGAACGAAATTGTCCTTACGGTAACATTTGTGGTTGCACTCAGGCAATACACATGTCCACCATTCCAGGTGCCGGTGCTTCTCGTTCTCATGGCGAACCCAGTCTGCTTTACGCTTGAATGCCTTGGGCTCGGTACAGTGGGGGAATGTGCAAATAAATGGCTGCACATCTTCGTGAACGTGTTTAGACCAGTCGGATGGTTTTTGGAAGGTTTTCACTTCGAAGCAAATGGGGCACTCAAACCGGGCAGGAAGACGACTGACTGGTGGAAGGGGCACGCCAGGAGGGAAATGTGTCGCAGCCGCCGTCCCATCACCTGGAGAATACTGTTGCTCGTACTCATAACTGAAATTTGTCACTTGGGACTGGATCTGTCCTGCCTCCGGATCGTTGGGGGCCTCGAGATCCTGCAACAAAGTGGGTTTCCCTGCCTGAATAGTACAAAGGGTGCCTGATTTGCACGTGTGGTTGGCAGCTGCAATGGAATGCTTCTGCTGCAAATCAACCAAGATCTTGTATCGGCGGACTTGCTCATGTGCTAAGCGGTGAATCAAAGCCGGCTCAAGCCTTGGATTCAACTGCATGATCTGCGATTTGAACCCTTCGATTGTCGGCACTGGGAGACTTTGGACAGCGGGAAAATCCATAGCTACGCCTTTGTTATTGCTGGCGTGTGTATCATTCTCATCAGCACCTCCATTTTCAGGGCCCAGAAATGTACTTTTAGGTATTTGGTAGGCGTCCGAACTGACATGGGGTGATGTGATGCTTGGAACTGGTGGTCCACCATGAGCTGTCATGAGATTTATTAGCCCAGGGCTACTTGGTCGGGGGACCTCGCTCCTGCTTCGACCTCGACCCTTGAATTGGATATTTAAAGAACCTCTCTCCGTATTCGGTGAGGGTGCAGGCGACACTGCTTGCCCGACAGCGGCCATTTGGCTGGTCATTGAAAGAAGTGCGTTGCTCAAACTTGGCGCTCGCGAATGACGACGGTGCAAGAACCCATTCCGTGGTGAATAACTCGTTTTTGCCGGCAAGTCCTCTGTATCACGCTGCGGAACCCCGGGGTAGCTATTCGATTGACCGATAGAAAGTTCAGATGCTTGGCGCTTCAGAATCGATGATGCCTGCAGAAATTGACGCTTCAACAGACTGGTGCGTTTCTTGGGTAGTTCGGTAATGGAAAAGTTTTCGAGAGATGCACCAACATTGATAATGCTATTGTTATCAATTGTTGCTTCGAGCGATGCAGTTTCGAGGTCCCGCACACGTCTGTTAAAAGCTATCATAGCGTCTGTGGAGCTATCTGGCTGCATCGCTTGTAATCTGGGTGTCAAATCGCGAGGGGGATCGTGCCAGGGGTAAATATGAATGCTTTCGTCATCTTTAGTCGGCGAGAAAGATGAATAGACCTCGGGGGTGCTGCGATCATATCTACCAGATTCATCAACCTCGGCTGAGGGCTCCTCGGAGTAGATGTCAACGCTTGCTTCATCTTCGCTGAGGTCGTCGCTGCTTTCATGAACTAATACCCCGGGCCCAGGAAATGATGTGTCTTCGGTGCGACATTTGAGGTTGAAATAATCTTCTTGTTTCAACGGATGATCACCGGTACTCCTCGCTCGAAGTCTCCTGGAAACAAGGTGTGGGCGTGGACGCGGTGAACTAGGTGAGTCCCCACCGGCGTCGCTGTTGGCTGCGCTCACAGAGACAGACCAATGAGAAATATCCACATTTTTCTCGCTCCTTTCTCGCTGAATATAGACGTCATTGGGACTTGGCACGAATTCATCCCCACGGGACGTTGGGTCAATGCCAGCTAGATGCGTTGATGGGTTTAGAATCCATCCGCCATTCTCAGATCGCTTCACGGGAACAGAAAATACCGAGTGACGATCGCTATCATCTTCGTCTTCTAGGTCGCTTGAATTAGCAGATAGATGTGCAAAGGACTGGCTGAGATGTCTTTGGGGTGATGTGCTGCGTTCCTCGGGCGAATCCCCTCGGGTGAAGGTTGTAATCTTAACGATGGGGCTTCTTCCCCTGGTTGCACCCGAAGCCTGCTCAGTGGTCAACTCATTGGTCAAGACACCGAGTCTCGGCGGCTCAGCACCTGCGTTAAAGACACCGAGGCCAGACTGGCACGAGGTGGGGATTGATTGCCGTGCCCTAGAATTGCCAGGAGGCTCTGGACCCGCCAGCGTGGGTGATGGATTCGGATTCTGGTTGTGGTCCAATCCCGTCCACTGAAAGCTCGGCGCCATGGAAGAACCCCATACCGCATCGACAGGCATATTTTCCTCCCCAATCCTGTACGATGGCAGGTTTTCATTTTGCCATATCGAACCACTAGCCAGTTCGATATCCTTCGGTTCCACGAATACACTTGTATCAGAAATAGGGGAGGTGCAAGTGCTTGGGTCCGTATAATCATTTGCTCTCGGGTCCAAATAGCCCTGGGTTGTGGAGTCGATCGGAGTTTCCTCATGAGGGGGTCCCGCACGGTATCCAGGACTCCCCCGCGTTGGCGTTAGTCGAATGGCACTGGCCTGAAAGAAGATTTCCTCGGGATCAGATGGGGCTGATAGGTAAGGATCCGGAGCATATCGATCTTGGGTTGCATCTGCTGGCGATTGCCCCTGGGCGCTGAGTGGGGAGGCGTGCGACATATTGAAATGAAATGGCGGTCAATTAGCCAAAGATTGACCGCGAGAACGGGCATCAAATTAAGTCGAATTAGAAAGCATCGAGTAGATATCGTCGTATAGATTATAAAAGCAGATTTGCGATTATATTGGAGTTGTGTGTGGTGTTTGGTGTTTGGTGTGATGATCTGGCGTTCTGGTGTGGTTTGACGCCCCCAATATATAAGGGAATGAAGGGACAGACGAGGCCGCAAATAGTTCAGGTTGAAGTTGAAGTTGAAAATCAGAGATTAAAGAGTAAATGAAAGAGGAAGATAAAAAAAGAAAAAGCAGAAGCTATGGGGGCCGAAGATTAGTCGGAGATGAGGGGAACAGCTGAACAAGCGCCGGGCGCATCCCTCCACTTCTGATTCAATACAAGACTAAGAAGAATAACACCAATAAGATCAACTATCAAATGTCGACCTGGTAATGCCGGACTGTCAGCCTTGTTCAAAGAAGAAACAGGAATCAAAATGCTCCGCTTTTTCACGGAGCCTCACTAGGGAACGACCCTGTGGCTGTGCAAGTTGCATTCTCTCTTTACATCATTACCTATGGAGTAGTATTATATGAAGCATTATATGAACTATCGATATTGGGTACTTCGTATGCTTGTATATAGGCGCCTCAGCCACAGCATTATCCTGCTCTGGCCGTGTCCATAGGGCTAAATTTATTGGAACACACGGCTGAATACAATGAACCTTTTACCGTTGGTCAGAAATTGCTCAAGATGAAACCGGTTTATGCAGTATTCACATTCCCAGGTTCTATCTATATATCTGACCAATGTCAATAGTAATGATGGTCCCTTCTCTACGCGCCCACTAATGTAATTATAGACTACAGCGCTTATGAGATTTCCATAACAAACCTGTCAAGATAGAATTTGAATCCTACCTAGTTGCAAGCAAACCCGCAAGGATCTTCAATCTTCATATTCCTGCTAAGATTTCGCTGAATTTGTAGGGTTGATGCCTTGATATGCAGGCTATATGCGGTGAAGAGGTAGTCCGGCTAACTTTGGCAGAATAACCCAACCGGCAGAATAAGTAAACTAGAAAATTGATGTAACTACAGTGTAGTGATGGAATGATAGAGGGAGAGAGTTGTCTATTCCTAAAGGGGCAGAATGCCCAACTATCTAGTTGTGGGGGTTGGTGCCTGCCGCACCGAGCTGATGGTCAGGTGACCACGATGTCCAACAAGAATGAACCATCATTATCTTCCCCAGAGCTTCTACAGTCACACTTTACATAGCATTAAAAGTTAGAATCAGTCGTTTTGCTCTAAAACGGCTATCGGGCGGCCGCAGGCCATCCAGATCCCTCGTAGGTATACTGTTGTAAATGTTGTACTCCAGACAATGATGAAAGGTTTGCAACGTTTGTAAAGTAGTCAGCTATATCAACTAGCAGCTGCTTCATACTTTACAATTTGCTTCTTCCTTTTTTCTTAATCTTCGTTATTGGTTGAATATATTATTTCTTCTGGCACCTCACAATCTAGGAGGTATATATACCTCTATTGTACCTACCCTATCCGTACTTTCTAGTTATAGAAGGAATCGCTCTTTATTATCTATACCGTTTTTGGAATAATTTTTGGAACAATTTTTGAGTAGTTATTAGAGCAGTTATTAGATAATAAGTACCGGGGAGAAAGGAAAAGGAAAACTACTTACGGGTTCTGCTCGCCTGCTATAAGGACTTTCTGTAAACCATATAAATGGTGATTCCCTTTATAAGTAGCAAGTGCAGATGCGGTAGGACACTCAGATCGTTATATATAAGACCGCTGCTCGAACTGGTTATACTTTATTCATGTTAATTTCGGATCGGAACCTTCCGCTTCCTAACCCTATTTCTATCTAGCTTGCCCTCGACTGATATCGTGGTCATTTTCATCATATTGTCAGTTGCAACCATATCTTCCTTCTCGCAAGTGAGCGCTCATTCAATGGGCTCCTGCTCAACATCATCCACCTTTTCTCCGTTCGATGGTCCTATTATCATCGATAAAATGGGGATGGCAATATCACTAGAGGAATTCTGAATCCTCCTTCTATAGCGATTTGCCTCTCTCCATTTGATGCACCTCAGACCCCACAATTCGCTGTCCACGCGGTTGAGTACCTCTCCACCGACCTACACCTTCATCAAGTACTTCTCCTACGACCCACCTTTCAACCTGTTTCCCACAACCAGCTTGGCGGAGCCTAAGCTCTTGTAGCTCGTCCTAATTATTACCGGCAAATCTAATTTCGCCTCGTGGTTCACATCATTACACTCCCGACAACGTCCTTTGCGACGCCAATTTGACTGCCAAATCCGGCAACGCTCCCACTGAGCCAAGGCATTTTTGTATCTAGAATATGAGGAACCGTGGGATTGATGCCGAAATGACCGCTACTGAGACCGAAAACGGTTGCCTTTCCACTTGTATGTTTAGACGTCCAGCCGCTTCCTAACCGCCCACTGCCCTACAATACCACTATTCTGCATCCTAAAGGGGCTTTATGAGAAGGACCAGTCAGTTATAGACACATTCTTTATTCAGCGACACACACTCCCCGCTAGCTACTTCGGGTATAGTATCCACCTCCGGCTGTCCAGGTTTGATGCGTTATTCGCTTTTAATCTACGTAACAACGATCTCCTTTTGATTTTAAAGGCATCATTTTCGGGACTAATCGTGCCAAGCTATTGACAATCGTGCCAAGGTGTCAGCAACTTGGCATTCGAAGTCTAAGACATCCGTTGTATGTTGTAGTCCATACTCCGTACCGTTGACGCCAAGATCATTCCCGAGATAAGATAGGCGTTCGATAACGAGCCTAAGCCCTAGAGGGTTGTAAGATCCGGGGTCAACACGAGAACAAGACGTAATTGGATGGCTGAAATTCTATGGAACACATGCTCTCGGATCCTTATCTTAGCTTAGATCGAATCAAGTCCCCTTCTTATCATGAATAATTCATCCGACAGTCACAGATTCCCATGAACTATAGGCGACTACTATAGATTCAAAGCTCCCCGTTGAAACAATAGTCTTGGCTGCTGTCATAGAATAGATAAGATGCCCGAAAATCTTTGTTTTAGCTATTATGAGCTATGTAGATGTCCACTCTGCTAGAGAATATATATGTACTGTGGACCCCCGAGCAGAGGAGTTAGGATTGCGATCCCATTCTAGTTCTCATCATGGCCGACTCTGTAAGTCTAGTATGATGGAAATGACACTTGCACACAGCTGACACAGTCATATAATATAGCCAGTCTACAATGCATCTACCCCAACAGGCGGAGATCCACTCAAGGTCGATGTAAATGCTCAATATGCAGGCGTCGAGTGGAACTATACCTACATCATCCTCTGCTCGTTCATTGTTTGGTTGATCATCCCCGGGATTGGTCTTCTCTACAGTGGTCTTGCACGGAGAAAATCAGCACTGGCATTACTCTTCCAGTCGTTCATGATTGCGGCCGTGTACGTTAAGGTCTTCTTCAAAATCCACGCGTACATCGTACTGACACCATATATCCCGCCAGGATAACGTTCCAATGGATGTTCTGGGGTTACTCGTTAGCCTATGCCCGGGATGCAAGTCCCTTCATTGGAACCCTTAAGAACTTCGGTCTGAGAGGTGTGATGGTAGCACCATCGCCTGGCTCGGCGGATCTCCCGGAGATTGTGTTCTGCTTTTATCAGCTTCTATTCTGCGCATGCACGGTAAGCAACACATAAAACAGAATGTCGCGAGACTGGATCTAATGGAATGCTGCGGTAGGTCATGATCGTTGTTGGCGGAGCTTTCGAACGAGGCAACATGATCCCCTCGCTGATCTTCGGCTTCTGCTGGGCAACCGTCGTCTACTGTCCCCTAGCCTGTTGGACCTGGAACAGCAACGGGTGGCTGTATAACCTCCCATCACTTGATTTCGCCGGCGGCGGCCCGGTTCACATCGCATCTGGCTGGTCAGCATTGGCTTATGCCTTTGTTTTGGGGAAGCGCAAGGATATCGACAAGCCTTCACATGCGAAACCCCACAACACCACCTTAGTCTTCTTAGGCACGTCCTTGATCTGGTTTGGATGGTTCGGGTTCAACGTATGTCACACCTGTGCCTTTTCTAAACTCAAGTCTGACAGCAGAGATTTCTTAGGGCGGCTCGACTCTAAATGCTAGCATGCGGGCAATGCTAGCGGTATTTAACACCAACACTGCGGCTTGCACAGGCGTACTCGGATGGGTGCTGGTTGACTATATTAAGTATCGTGGGAAGTTTTCGGTCGTGGGGGCATGCGAAGGCGCAATCGCAGGGCTAGTAGGCATCACGCCAGCCGCCGGATTTGTGTCCGTGTGGCTTGCTGCCGTCATCGGGTTCCTCACGAGCATCGTCTGCGCGCTCCTCCAAAACATCAATGAGTGGTTACACATAGACGAGGGGATGGATGTGTTCAAGCTGCACGGTATCGGCGGAATGGTGGGGGCATTCCTTACCGGCATCTTTGCGTCGCAATCTATTGCCGCGTTGGATGGCGTGACCGAGGCCACTGGTGGCATTAACGGCAATGGAGTGCAGGTTGGAAAACAATTGGCCGAGGTGTGTGCTATCTCGGCATATTCTTTTGTTGTCTCCTGTATCCTGCTTTACATTATCAATTTCATACCGGGGATGCAGTTGCGCGTGCATGAGGAGGTGGAAATGGTTGGCCTGGACCGCACGCAGTTTATCGATGAGCAGATTGGTGAGCGGGCGCTGCTTGACGATCTATGCGGGTCTTCATCACCTGCAAGTGTGCTTAATGGGCAGCTTCCTGTAGTGGTTGGGTCTGAGGGAACGAAGGAATGACCGGGTTAGAGTCTCGTCTCGTGACTTCAAATCCCAGAATTGTATGTCGAACATGTAACTTGTCTCAGATATTAACTTCGATGTTTCTATTTTTATTTTTTATTTGCCATCTCGCTTCTATGTATAATGTTTTAGCGAGAGATGCCCAAGAAGAAAGCTTGTGACTTTCAGTGTGTGACTGAATTTGTTTGTTTATTTGTTTGTTTTGTTTTGTTTTGTTTTTTTTTTTTTTTACGAGGATTCTACCATACAGTAACAGGGGAATAGGAAAAGCCTTCGCCAAGACAGACCCTTGTTCATTAGAGTGACGCAACGAATCTCCCCATCGGCTTCCAAGGCCGGGGAAGGGAGGGGCTGACGTATACTTTCCCCTCTCCCCGGCATTTTAGTGTCCTGTAGGGTCCTTTTCCCAAGCTGCATTCCATGACGACGAGGCTGGGATACATATCCGCTTACAATGTATCGACTACCCCGTACCTACAGAGTACTATAGTTAATAAATAGTGAAGTTGAGATAGTCAAGGCCCAAGTGGAACTGTCCCTGTCAAGATTAAAACAACGTGATTAGTCTGCATGCCGCAGTGAGATGTGTACACATCTGCAGGAGAAACTAAGTCTGTAGTACATTCGAGATTGTACGTTGGAGACATTGGATGTTATTCCCATCAAATGATTGAAAATCTGCAGGAAAAAAAAAGAAAAAAAAAAGATTACCCGGTCACAGAAACTTAAATTACCCATAAATTACCCCACTTTTCCCAATTCGGACCAATCTGTGCCCATTTTGCCACTGAAAATTCCGAGTCCGGCCCGTCATGTTTCGTACCGCTCCGGAGTCGTCGCGTCCAGGCCGCTTTTGGCACTCTCCTTATCTTTCTTGGCCTTCCAAGGTTGGCTGTCTCTCTCCTCACTCTACTCTTCACTCTCAAGTCTTCTTTACTTTCCGTCATTCGTTTACCCCATATTCTTGCAACCTAATTTGACAAATTGATCCTCTGCTTCATTTTGAGCAGTCTTGTCATGCTCTGCGAATAATCAAAAGTCCAAATGGGCAAATGTATGCAGTCCTACCCTAACTTTCATGATGCGGCAAATTGACCTTTCTATTAGGGCGTTATGGTGTCGTCCTAGACGCAGGATCGTCTGTATGTCGACTCATCCCGGAGACTCGGAGTCATGCCACTAATCAACTGCACAGGGGACTCGCGTACACGTTTACCGATGGCTACGAAATTCCGCGGCACGAAAGAACGCTCATGTGGAGGACTTGAAATCGCTACCGGAAATCAAAACTAAAGAAGAATGGACGAAGAAGATTCACCCAGGTGAGCGCTGCTCAAGCCAATACGGATTCGTCGACAACATACTAACCTATCTGCGCAAAAGGTGTTTCTTCATTCGCCAACACACCCGAATTGGTTGGATCAGACCATCTTGCTCAATTATTAGACCACGCCAAGGGGATCATTCCCGCGGAAGATGCCAAGGACACTCCCATATTCCTCCTTGCCACTGCAGGTATGCGACTGCTAGGAAATCTCGAGCGACAATTGCTTCTGGACCAGATCTGTTCTTATGCTCGTGACAACTCAAACTTTTTACTTCCGGACTGTGGGGTTCACATCCAGGTGATTCCGGGCGTGACCGAGGGACTATACGGATGGATTGCGACAAACTACCTGATGGGATCCTTTGATGCCCCGGAGAAACACGACCATGGAAAGGGACACAGCACCTACGGATTCCTCGATATGGGTGGCGCATCAGCCCAAATTGCGTTCGCCCCGAATGTTACGGAGACAGAGAAGCACGCCGAGGACCTCAAATTATTGCGATTGCGAAACATTGATGGATCAGTTCAAGAGCACAAGGTTTTTGTCACTTCGTGGTTAGAGTTCGGCGTGCATGAAGCCCGGCGACGCTATCTGGACGCTTTGCAGATGGCAATTGGGCCAGGTATCAAAGAAATGCCTGACCCTTGTCTTCCTAGTGGATTGCGCACCACACTTGATGGCAGGGTTGCATCGGCGAGCGAGACAGAACCTTATCTGCTAGGCACGGGCAGATTCGACGAATGTCTCCGTCAGACATACCCATTGTTGGATAAGGATGCTCCATGTGCGGATGAACCGTGTCTGCTAAACGGCATCCACGTTCCAGCTATCGACTTCGATGTTAACCATTTTATCGGGATCAGCGAATACTGGCACACCACTCACGAGATTTTCGAAATGGGATACAAGGACAAAGCATACGATTTCAATACGTATCAAGAACGGGTCCAAACGTATTGCTCACAAGATTGGGACTCCATTGAGCATGGCCTTGGACAGCAAAAATGGGGAAAGAAGGTTGATCGCCAAAAGGCCTACGAAGTATGCTTCAAGGCATCATGGATCATAAATATGCTACATGATGGCATTGGAGTGCCTCGCGTGGGCTTGGAGAATACGACTGGCTCTTTGCACAACGGCACCAAAGAAGTCTTGGCTCATGGAAAAGAAAAGGGCTACCTTGATGCTTTCCAGGCGGTCAACAAGATCGACTCGACCGAAGTGAGTTGGACTTTGGGCAAGATTGTCTTGTACGCGTCTTCTCAGGTGCCTCTAGAGATCGAAGAAGGTCTTCCAGTAGGCTTTGGCAGCAATGTCCCCGGTATCCCGGCCGACTTCCAGTATCCCAGTGTTCAACTACTACCGGATTCAGACAGCTTCCACAGTGAGCACTGGCATGATGCGCTATTCGACGGTGATTCTCCGCGCCGAATCCCAGGCTTCGTCCTCTTCATGCTTATCGTTTTCATGGCCGGCTTTTTCTTATGCGGACGCAGCCGTCGATCGCGGCTTTTCAACCGCGTGAGTAACGTGTTGCGCCGTGGTGGGCCATCGCATCCCAATCATCCAAAGAAACGGAAGGGACTCAAATCGATGCTGCCATTTATCAGTCGAAGTGCCCCATCTTACGAGCGAGTTCTCGAGGACGGTGCTCAAGAGTATGAGCTTGGTGCCGTCGAGTCCGACGGGAGCGAGGATGGTGGACGTCTTTCCGAGGCAGACTTGGCTAGACTGGTACCACCGAAGCGAGCGTCGAGCTGGGGCAGCAACAGCAACACTCCCAGTTTCAAATACGCGTTAGATAATAGTTCGACCGGGACGATTGGTCTTGGGATCAGCAGTGGTGGTGGTGGCTCCGGCATCGCTATGGACCGAGCAGGCTTAGTAGTCAGGACGGAGAGCAGGGACCACCTAGCTCCCATTGCTCTAGGCCCTACAACGAACGGCCGTCGGTCAAGAGCTGGTAGTCCGACGAGATCTCACCAAAAATCACCCAACATGACACCACTGGCCGACGACTAACGCGACGTGCTGACCTGAATTATGCTTAATTACTTACACTGCATTGCATTTCCACTTGGAGTTTGATTGTCTGATGCGTCGACTCATTTCGACGTTGTCTTGTCTTTTTCTTTTTCGCAAAGGGAGTTCTCTTCTTATGGTGTTGCGTGCGTCGTGGCAGGCTGCTTTCAATTCTTCATATCATATTTCAATACTGTGCTCTGGAGTACCTTTTTGTTGGTTGGTTACGGTGCTTTCGTTCTCAGGCCGGTGATTTACACGTAATGAGGTATGTACTATTAGTGATTGAGAAAGCTTTTCCTGAATATAGATTAATACATTGCTAGAGTCTGCTTTGCGTTCAAATCGTACATCTTAGTATCAATGAGCATATCTTTATCAATTTAATATGCTAGCCCTAGTGGTCAACTACCTACATACAGTGATTGTTCACACGTTTCAACACATTTGGTTATATAATGTTCTGCTGGCTTATAACTAATTGATATGAATTCAAACTATCGATCTTATATGGTATATACCAATCCTGGCTTTCAATGACAGACAGCTCTAATTCGATGAGACATTGTCTCGGAGAGATGCCACAGATGATCTAGATCTATCCC
Source organism: Penicillium roqueforti (assembly GCF_015533775.1). Taxonomy (NCBI): domain Eukaryota; kingdom Fungi; phylum Ascomycota; class Eurotiomycetes; order Eurotiales; family Aspergillaceae; genus Penicillium; species Penicillium roqueforti. The sequence goes on from NW_024067586.1 coordinate 308,767, forward strand.
ATGCTTCATATAGGCCGCGTGAACTATATAGGTAGGCGGTGTATAGGTGGGGCTTGGATGAACTGAGCAGTTATCAATAGTATCACGTGTTAGTTTTGCTACCGCCTTGGCAAAAACGATGTAGAGAGAAACTGGCGCAACTAAGCTTCCGATTCACTCGTTGCATTGATTCACCAAGCTTGTTCAATATTCTTCTACAGCACTTCACCTATGCCGTCGCGTTAAACCCCACCATTCCATACACCCCTTACTCTCGGCAACAGCTCTCATCGCCACCGCCAGTATGCGCTTGACTACTGAGCTCATTCAAAGTTCACTAACTTACATCAATCCGCTCACAGATCGTGAGCTGGATCTCCGAGGTGAGTTCACCCACTATAGACCTGCCTGAAAAGAACAGGTACTACACTTTTGATTAAGAGCTGGATTGATATCGTCTTTTGCGTGGTCGTGCAGGTCATAAGATCCCCACAATCGAGAACTTGGGTATCGCCAAAGTAAGTGCTTTGTTTCTTTCAATCTTTGAGAGGCAGATTTGTCCCTGTTACTTCTTTCCGTGTTACTACTAGACCAATTTCTGGTCTGCAGTTAGCTCTGTTGTACCTATATGAATCCAATGTTGACAGCTCCTAGGATCAAGATGCGATCGATTTCACCGATAATGACATCTCCTCCCTTGGAAACTTCCCCCATTTTCCTCGTCTCCGCACTCTCCTTCTTGCGCGCAACCGTATCAATCACATCCAACCCGCACTCGCAACTTCAGTGCCCAACCTGACGACTTTGGTCCTAACCGCAAACAATGTGTCTGAACTTGCCGACCTCGATCCGCTGCGGAACTTGGGGCGACTGACGCACTTGTCCCTCTTGCAAAACCCGGTGACGCGCAAGGAGGTATGTTTAGCCCTGCGCCGTATACTAGTTAGATCCGGCTATATATGACATGGTCCAGACTCAATTGGAAGCTAAACTAACCGATTCCTGCAGAACTACCGCTACTGGACTATCTGGCGCATTCCCTCTGTCCACTTCCTTGACTTCCAGAAAGTGACCGACGCCGAGCGCGCTGCAGCCAAAGAGCTATTCGGCACCTATGAGGAACCCTCGTCCCTCGCATCCAAGATTATGGGTGTCAAGTCCCGCACCTTCGACGTTTCTACCCCTGCTGAACGCACCCCCGCCGAAAAGGCCATCCGAGTGCAACTCACCGACAAGGAGCGCAAGCGGGTCGAGAAATTGATTCGCGAGGCGAAGAGTTTGCAGGAGATTACAAAGTTAGAGAAGGAGCTCAACGAGGGACGGATACCCGGTGGAGCGGATGCCGATGGTGACGAGGCCATGCAGATGTGAGGGATGAGATGTGGATCTCTCGCATGGGTTGTGTCGTGGATGATGAACATGCAATCACGTTTTGTCTTTATTTTCTCATTTTCTTCTCGTCTGGAGCTTGGCTTTCTGGGTTTCTTTTCTGGCCCTATTGTATCTGGGTATTCATTTATTCATGTGCCCTTAGTTTGGGATTGGGAAAAAAAATATCCCAGCTATGAATTGTGAGCATATCGAATCAAAAAGATCATTTGATGCTCTAACATAAAGTACGTGTTAGTCTATCAGGCTGAATCTAGACAATCGCCGAGCTATCCTAAATGGTCTGCCGGCTATCCTTTGCTTGATGACCCATCTAGCAGCCCAGAGTTTCCCCATTCCATGTAGAGATGGAATATACCCCGAAGTTATGAGTGAATCCCACAGAATATTGGGAGTCCACGGGTCTACGGTTCCACTGTATTGGCAAATTAGTCAGCATGTCATGTCCCGTTCAGGTGATATTCCCCGAGTCATCTAATTTTAGTTAAGAGTTACATACCATTAATCTATAACTACTGCAAAGGTATGGAGTATACGGTGTACATTCGTCGCACTGCATGTCTCTACCATTAGACGATGCAACCTCGGTGCGTTGGCAGGGATAAGACGGCACATAGCGTGTAGGGGATATAATTAAACGACCATCAGGAAATGGCAAAAAGTATCGTTTATGATTCAGTTCATATATTGTATGTACGCAAAACGGAGGTTGGTTGTGGAAATACCTGCAAAGTTCCGATACGTCATGGCCACCTAGTGATTTCAGGACTACTGTCTTCTATATCTTCAACGGCATATAAGAGTTACCAGAATATATTTTCTCAACTGTTTCCTTAGATCATAGCCTATATACCGATGCGTATTCTTTCTAACCTCGAATATCGGTTACATCGAGCTTGTGTGAGATATTATGGAAGTCCCAATAGCTCTAGTTGACGCACACAACTCGAGAAGACCATCCCCACTATGGAGTATACTCTGTCGAAGCTTGGAATAATGCAGAAGGCGGGTCAAGCCTATTCATGTTTGACCGTGGAAATACCATTCAAGCTGTGTCTTCATCCCACGTGTTGGTTATCTTTATCCCACGTGTTGACCTGAGCGGGCCCTTCATGTCTGAGAGCCACCTAGGTATTTCCAAGATGAAGAAGGGGCTTGGCTAGGGCCTGCCAAGTCTCGTATTTCATGGCGATCACATCCTAACACGAGTGATGCGAGGGGAAAGGGCCTTTTACGGATGTGTGTAGAGGCTTGGTTGCACTTCATATCCGCCCATAATATTGATGAAATACGCTATAAATTGCATCTTTCCCAGGAGCTGTACAGAGTACTCACTCAGCATTGTTGAAAGAAAAGCCCCATTGGTACTCCGTACCAAAATTCCCCATCATGCGGTATACATTGGTCTTCACGACTCTTCTTTCTCTCTGCCTCCCCGTCACTATCGCGACAGACCCCCGTTACTGCCAGAATAAAACGGTTCTTGATGGTGCAGATTTCACCCTCGAAGAATCCGCAGACAATGCTCACCTCCCTGTGCTCTCAAAGTACTTTGAGTCCAAGGGTAAAATTGCCAACATATCTACGGTTCTTCAATCCGCGAATCGTGCCTTAAGTAAAGGTTCGCCCTCTGTCGGCAATGGGTCTCCCTCCGAGGCATGGGCTTGGAACTCAGGTGATGACGCGACAGCGACTTGGGTTCCGCAGGGAATCACCGGCTCTGGTGATGCTTTGAATACGGGAACGTGGGATGGCCACGATGCGTGGGTCGTCAGTTGGTATCGTTCTGGAGAAAGTGTACGGCTTAGCTTTATTGATCGCGCAACGCACAATTATCGCCATGTGATGCTTGTGAATCCTACTGCCGACGATAACTTTACAGCCATCGCTATTCATGCGGGTGGTATCATGTGGTACGGCAATGTGCTGTTTGTTGTCGATACCCATAATGGTATTCGTGCATTTGACCTGGACAACATCTGGGAGGTTGAGATTGCCGATGGGGTCGGAAAAACTACAGATGGAGGGTATTCTGCGGATCAATACCGATATGTGCTTCCTCAGATCCGGTGAGTCTATCTATTATCTTCCTTTTGACCAAGACTGATACCATTCAAAGCAATTATCAATGGACACCCGGCTCCGCTTCTCCCTTCCGCTTCTCTTGGATTTCGCTTGATCGCAGCGATTCACCCGACACCCTCATGGTGGGTGAGTTTGTGTCAGCTGGAGAAACTTTCGACGATGCCGCAAATACGCCCGTCCCTATCCGCTATGTGAAATACGATCTGGATTATGCGACCCGGAAGCTGAAGACTAGTGGGGGCATCGCTTCCGCAAGCTGGGCGTACTGTGTCGATATACCCAACGTACAGGGTGCTGTTTCATACGACGGCGAGTTTTACATCTCGCGCAGCACAGGCAAAGCTCCCAAGCAAGGCGATCTTTTCACTTGGGAAGAGGGGCAGACAGCGACAGAGCACACGGGGTGGTTCATGGCTGGAAATGAGGATTTGAGCTACAACCTTGTTCATAAGGAGTACTATACTGTCACCGAGTATGCTGGAGATCGGTACATTCTAGCCTACAAGGTCTAGTTCTACTTGATCTGCTATTGAGATTATTTCCAATATCCACCATCGGTGACGGTGCCGACGGAGTTGTTAAACAAATATAAGAACAAAAATATCACAGTTGCCATGAGAGCTGATACAATAATTGATGGGATACAGTGAACCATGAAAGCTGGACTTGTCTAACCTTGTAAACTTTTATTTATTTCAATGACAACCCTTCGGAGACTACATGCACTCTGAAGTCACTACAGACGATTAGCTATTGACTGCTCTAACCAGAGATATCTAATATCTGATCCCCCGAATGAAAACAAGAATATCTAAGACTTAAAAAGACATCAATACAATCAACCGTTATTAATATTACCTCCCTGAAAGATTCCTGATACAGGGCGCTGATTGGATTGATGCTCAAATATTTAGGCTGGCAAACTGCCTGTAAGTTTCCATTTTTGGCATCATCTGGGTTTAAAATATTCAAAGCACAAAGGCTTGCAAAATCTCATGAAAATGCATATGCTTCTTCTTCTAGTGTCTACAAGTCTATCATTCGATCTCATACTGAATTTCTAACTTTGGATATGACCTAACTAAGTGCTATCCGCCGCGTATTGGGTGCTATCGTCTTAAGGGCATAGTCTTACACTATTCAACTAGCATTTGAATTGCATGGCGAACAAACAAATGGCCTAGTATATTAAAGATATCAAGTGCAATTTGGTATGAGTAGTGCAGAAGGTAGGTACGATGATAACAAGACCCCGATACAATTAGACGATGAACTCCCGAAGTTTTTTCTTGTTGAGAATTTCTCCTTCCACCAATCGCCCTGTCTCAGTGACTTTCCCATTGACTTGCTCATAGCGTACCAGCGCAGGAATGTTCTTAGTGCCCCACGTTTTTCGGTAGACATTTTGGGGGTTATTCCATCTGATAGATATCAGTTCAATGCACCACAGGGACACGCTTTGAATATGATTTGAACAAAATCCTGCTCAGACACGATGGTAAAACTTACTCTGGCTTTTGTCCAACCTCGATGATAGCTAGGTCAGGCGCGTCATCCCCGGCAAATGCCTTGTTGATGTGAGGCAAGGCATCTCGTACGTCCGGACACCAAGGTTGCTTGGTAATTGGATCTGGTGAAGATATGAAGGCAATGAATAATTTTGAGTCCGGGTTTACTGTCAGGTCCTTCGCCGAGCTTGGCAGTGTGAGATTCTTGGTAATTGGCATTCTTGCGGCTTCGTATACAGTTCGAACTTGAGTGCAGGGTGTAGACAAGAAGTATGGGCGAGACAGTAAAATATTTTTCGAGATATGAAGTCGAGGCATTTACAATCCGACATGAGACAATTGTCAGGTGGCTTTTGTTGATTCCATGACTAAGCATATCGCAATTCTGGGGCCTGGTGGTGCGCGAGGCTTCATTTTGTCAACAATTCAATATCGCAATCAGTATCACGGGTCCTATTTCCCATGAACAAAGGCACCCTTCTCTAATGAGTGTTGGATTGCAATTTTATAAACTGGTAGCTATACATTCTATTCTTGTAAGCCTCAGCTTTCAGTCCCTTGCCCTATTCACTGAATTATTGATGCGTGAACCGACGTGTTTTTCCTGATGATCTTCTTCTTTTCAAGGGACTTTTATTGGGCTACTATGTATGTGGTTAGTGCTAAATTGTGAATTGTGGATATTCTCGGATTCCCCGAGGCTGGGCGTTGACACTTTTGTCTCAGATTCAATGTGTAAAGGTAGAAGCTTGGAGAAAAAAATAGGCAATAGATTAAGTGCACCATCTTCTGCTTGCACAGGTCAGGCTCATGAATTTGAGCCACATAGGGTACCAAATAAAACATAAATGAAGTCAATGGCCCCTAAAAACGAAAACCCGTACATTTAATTGACCTGGTCACTTAAGTCTTTGGCCTCGACGTCCTTTCCCTCATCATCCTGTGCCCACATGCTATCGGTAGGCTCCCCAGGCCACAAGGTAGCACAGAGCCTACGCGCATCTGCCCAGTCTTCATATTCACCATCAGAGCTATACATCATTAGAATGGATTCTCTGGACGGATGTAACATGTAGCATACCTAAGATCAATATTCTTCGGCGCCAGCATCCTCTGAGAAGGATAGATGTAACGACCACATCGTACGGCCTTTCGGCAGTCTTGCAAAAAGTCCACTGGCCGGGCTTGCACAGTATGAATTGCTCATAGGCATCTTCTCCAACCCCGTTCAGATTTATGCCTTTCTCAGAGCCTATGACCACTTTTGTTATCTCATCTTCATCTTAAGTTGAACCAGTGAGAGGGACCCGGCCTTCTTTGATGATTTTGGGGATATCTTCGATGAGTTGGGCCCAGGCCTTTTGCCATTCAGGTGTATCCCAGCCAAGGATGGCATAGTAGTGCGTGTAAATGTATCCTATTAGCATGTTGTCATCTTTGATGATGACTAGACTGACCCCATGGTTAAACTGAAGCGGTGGGAGTATTGTCAGATGAAAAAGGAGGAAATTAAGCTGTTGGAAGGTGAACTCAGAACCACGTCACCTATGGGGAATCTGCATAACCTCACAAGCTTCCAATCTTGCTGCGGATAGAGAGAGGGAGAATAGTGAAGAAAAGAGTCTATCAAGTGACCATTTAGGATGAGGTTTTACGTTTTACTGCATCTTTTGAGATGAGCCAAATATAATCTTGGAAAAAAAATTGTCACAAAGCCTCCAGTCCTCTGAGCACTTTATCCCCATCTTTCATTCTTTGTCTAACTGTAACTGTCTTTCAAAATCTCATAGAGATGACTGAAGCGAGTGCCTTCACCTGGATAACCTAGTTAACGCTAACATCTCTATTAGGCCACTTATTCGATAATAGACGATCGATGCTTAGCTCCACAGCTTCGCCATGCTCTTGATGACTTGAGAACAGCTGTCCATTCGGCAAATTGCTATCTAACTACTTCTCGCTTTCTGGACTCTTTCCCAAACCTCAGTACTCAACACTCAGAAATCCAAAGAGCTGTTGAAAAGGTGGCTCGGTTTGCGCGGGAGCAAGAAGAGAATACGGCTCAGGCTGTGCAAAAAGCTCAAACGGCATTCGAAGCTCTGTCTCCTGAACATCAGCATGGCTTGATGCAGTACTACGGGGAAGATCTCAATTTTTATCTCGAAATCGCCATTCCTCTGGACCTGTCGCGTACTCCCTCAACCCCTTTCAGGGAATTCCAGGTGTTGCTATTTGACATTGAAAATATTCACCGTGCACTTGCTCGGGTACGTGGAGTTGAGGCGAGCATCACCAATGTATTTTCCAGATTACCGTCCATCCAACGACTGCTGCTGGAAAATCGGGAGGAGGAACTTCGGCTGCTAAAACAACGCAGCTCAGCTGGGATTCAATTGTCTAGGAAATTCTTTGCCTTGGATCGGGAACAACAGAGTATTCTTTGGTTATGGTATCAAGATTCTATGGGGATCAGTGGAATCCGGAGGGATGACAATGCGGAATACCCCTACTCTGATAGGAGCTGAGATGGAGATAACCATGAGCGTGGGGGGATTGTCAATTACAGCAGTGTCCCAACATGCAAAGGTAGAAGAACACGAATGGAAAGGACGGGCAAATAGAGGGGAAGAATACCAGACGCCCGTGAGGCTGTGACAGTCTCGATTGGTGGTATCATTCCTTGAATCACTGACACATGAATATCCATTAACAAGCTATCATTGACCTGGAACCCCTGCTATAATTTCCTATTTATTGGTATATCTCGCATTCTTAATCTCCTCTAAACATTACCAATGCTTGGGAGTGTGGGGTAGATAACGAGGATTCTCGGCCAGATTGCCGTGTTTCGGGAACTTGTCTTTTTCTTATCCTTTGCAGGTCCACTCCTCTATAGCGCTTCGGATAACTGTCCAAATTGACAATGGACTCTGCCTCGAGACGACGACTAAGAAGGCGAGTTGCCGACGAGAATCGCAAAAGGGCACCCCGAGCGTATGCATCATTCGTCTGAGACGAGGCGTATCCACTAACTGGGCTTAGATGCGATCGCTGTAAGGCCAGGAAAAGCAAGTGTGTGGAGGCGACTCCGGGCAAATGTCAGCGGTGCCTTGCAAGTAACTTGGCCTGCATGTTTGGGAGGTATTCAGTCCATGACCTTTAAGAAAGCGCTTTTTTAACGTGAAACAGGGAGAAATCGCCTGTTACCCAGGATACTGCGTCGAGTGACCTTCCCGAACCTGGTATAGTTGCTACATCGACCAGAAACCGAGCCCAACTACTGCAAGATGATATCAGTCATACTGATCCGCTTTCTCCGGCATCAGTCTTGTCCCAAAAGCTCGCCGAACATGTTGTTGCAGGTCAATCTAAAAGGGCCCCGTGGCCAAACATCCTCTCCCGTCTGAGGGAGGCTTTCTCGCTAGATCCGGATGCTGCACCCGAAGAGAGGGACATGGTCGCCATGCAAGCCGTAAGCCATATCATATTTCGGTTTTGAGCCCATGTCAACTGACGAATCCTAGCATATGACCCGTCCAAAGGCGCTTCATCCATATGAGGTGGCACGTTTACATGCAGCAATTGATGCATTCCCCCCGCGCCTCATCGCCGACTTTTTGATTTCGGTATTCATAAAACATGCAACAGATACATTCTTCTACTTTGACCAGGACCAAATTCTGTCCGAGATTGACCAATTCTACACAGACACCACCTCGCCGTTAAGATCTGACTTGAGCTTTGTTTGTCTTGCAATGGCAATATTCGCACTAGGTAGTCAATGGACGCCCCTAGAAAGACCAGATGAATTTGCAGTCAGCCTACATCGAGATAATGATGATTTAGGTCAAGTGTTCTATACTCATGCCAAAACGCTTATACCCGACTTAATTGACCGACCCTGTCTCCGATCCATTCAAGCGCCCTTCTTGCTAGGTGTCTATCTAATGCCAGCAAGTGCCATCGGATCATCGTATGTCTACATGGGCTTGGCTTTGCGCAAAGCATTGGCATTTGATCTCCATCTCAACCCAGAAGATCAAGCAGTTGACGACCGAGAGAGAGAGGTCCGATGTCGGTTATGGTGGTCAATATATTCCCTCGAGAGGTACGTGATGGGACTCTCGCTGAAATAAATCTCACTAACCACGTCAGGTGTACCACTATCAAACTAAGCAGGCCTCGCTCTGTCGATGCCAATGTAGTCAAAGTACCACATCCATCGCCTCTCCCAGCACTGGATCGTCTGCAAAAATACAACAATATTCAATTCCAGATGGCGTATGCTCGTCTGATCAAGATCCTCGATCGAATTGCCGAACCGTGGTATGTTGGGCCGATTCCGATAGAATAACAAGCACTTATATTTTATCAGTAGTGGTGTCACCGAAGCGGAAGAACAGTCAGAATCCGAAGGTCTGGCTTCTGATCTTCGACAGTGGAAGAAGTCCTTACCGCCAGATTTCAAGCTTGAAAACGTGGACACCAAAGACTCAAGATATCGCACGATCTTCCATCTATATTTGAATTATTACTATGCGTGGATAACCATGGGAAAAGTCGCCCTTGTAACAGTTGCCCGAACGAGCCTTCGTTATCATATGTTTCCTGCGTCGCGCCCTCCTGGTCCAAGCGAGGCCACCTTGATGCAATCCCGATATTGCGCAAAGGCGGGCAGAAAACTTCTCCTACTGTTCGAGAATTTGACACAAACCCGCAAGATCACTCGTTTCTCATTCACGGACTTCCAGGGATGCAGTATTGCGACGATCGTGACGCTAGTGGCTGGGATCACAGAACGAGATTCAGGATACAATGCTCGAGTGAAATTTGGCTTAGACTGTCTTCGGAGAATGGCAACTGGAAACATGACAGCTAAATTGGGGGTAAAGTTTGTTGAAGCCGTACAGTCGATAACAAACGAGGCCGCGGAGAAGCTCCATCAAGCGTCATCCACGGCTAACGAAACACAGGATGTACAAAATTCGGCTTCGACATCTGATTACAATCAATGGGCTGAATGGCTTACGAGGTTGGAACGCTCTCCGACCCTGGAGCAAAGAGCAATCCATGAGGCAGAGCCCGATGTGCCCTTTCCACATACTGTACTGCATCCACCACAGTCAAGCGATAATACGTCCGATTGGAGGACTGCTGGTGAACAGTATATCCCGGAAAGCTCAACCCCGCAAAGCCTAGCACATGGTTCAACTATGTTGCGGGAGTTCCAGTCTATAGAGTACGACCTTTTGTCGGGATTCCAGAGTGATGATCCAGCCTTTCTCATGGGCTTGACTGGGATTGATGTCCTAGACTTCTCTGGGCTCACATAAATATGTACCTAGTGAAGAGGGAAATGCCCGACGACACAACACCAACCATCCAAGGAGGTCAGCTAGCAAGCTTAGGGATCATACAGATCTCAGAAATCATCCTTGTATCCTAGAAAAATAACTTTCTGTAAGCCCCTTTCCATTCTGTGTCGTGTATGCGTGATTTCCTGTACTCTGAGCTCCCCTATCTGACATCCATGAATGAGGGACATACTATCAGCACCCCAAATTCTGCTAGTCAAATATTCGCCAATTAGAAATGAGGAAGAATGAGCGGTATTAAAAATTCAGAAGGCGGTATAACTATCCAATGAGGAAGGCGGTAGCAGAAGTCACTGTATATCTATTTCTGCCTGAGAAACAAGGCAACTATATTTCTGCCCCACTACGAAGACCTAGGGAGTAGGGAGAATGAAGACACCACACCACCATCTTTAACTCGGATATATTTATGTCTATCATCACACTCGCAACACCAACTGCGATGCAATGCAATGCAATACAGTATACAGCAATAATCATTGTACTCTCACTGGAATCTGACCATCCTCCAGCAATGCATCCCACCTACTCTTATAGACACGACCATCCTTCATCACACCAAGCACATGTGCATCAGGCTTATCAAAGACGGTCACATCATCAAGCGGGTTCTTATTTAGAATCACAACGTCAGCATGGAAGCCCTCCTTGATTTGACCCAGCTCATCCGCGCATCCCATCATCTTCGCTGGGTTCACAGTAGCACTACGCAAGATCTCCAGTGCTGATAAGACCTGCGAGCGCAGTGCAAATTCATGGGTCTGCGCAGAGCCCAGTGGACCCAGCAAATCAGAGCCATAGCACATAGTCACACCAGCCTCCGAGGCAACCCTCAAAGCCTCAAGACCAGACTTTAACACGATCGAATTCTTTGTCTGGGACTCAATAGGCAGGTAGTTCTTCCACCGCTCAGAAGCCATCTGAGCATATGCGATAAGCGTAGGCGTCAAGTAGACCCCCTTCTCGGCCATGAGCTTGGCAGTGGGTGCATCAACGAAGTTCCCGTGCTCAATACCACGGACACCATTATCGATACAATGCCGGATAGCCTTCACAGTATAGGCATGGGCCGTGACAAAAGTCCCGGCATTATCAGCACATTCCACCATCGCCTGAATCTCCGCCACTGTAAACTGCAGATGCTCTAGCTTATCCGTTGGCGAAGCCACACCACCGGAGCCCATAATCTTGATAAAGTCGGCGCCGCGTCGAATCTCCTCACGGACAGCAGCAATACACTCCGGCACACCGTTGCACATGCGGCCTAGGTGGTTATTGTCGTGAGTGCCGCCGCAGCATTCCGTAGCCTCATGCGGGCCGCGCAGATCACCATGTCCACCAAATTGCGAGAGAGCATGGCCTGCGATAAAAACGCGCGGGCCAGGGAAGACACCGTCTTCAATTGCCTCCTTCAAGGCGAGCTGGGCACCGCCACAGTCGCGGATGCTGGTGAAGCCGCGATGCAGCATCTGCGAGGCTGTGTAAGGCTGGCGCAAAAGGTGTACGTCATTCGGATTGCCGAAGGCTTTGGATAAGTCACTATAGCCCGGAACTGCGCATAAATGTACGTGGGCATCGAATAGACCGGGGCAGAGATATTTCTCTTGGCAGTCTACCGTTTTGAGGCTGATTGGTGAAGCTGGGATGGATGATTCTGAGCCGATGTAGGTGATTTTGCCCTCAGTGGTGATGAGGGTTGTGTTTGCTTTGATTGTGCCTGTTTCGACATCGACGATGTTGGCATTGATGAATTTGTATCCCTGTGGTGCAGGGCGTATCCATGGCTTGATGTCTGAGCCCGGGAGGGTGGTTTGTGACATATTCGGCTTGGGGTGAGATGATGCTGATAAGCCAAGATATCGAGTTTAAATATTAAATTTGAAAGCTGAAAGAAATCACTTTGCGGGGGTCTCTCACATTTGTCGGGAAGTTGGTCGACAGATTCCCGATGCCATCGGACCGATGCACTTCTCCGCATATCAATCATATCACCGACAATCGAAGATAAGCCTTCTTTTATAGCCGGTGGGAAATCCGGGGCATATCAGCTTTTTTTTCCCTTGCAAACTTGAGCATTCCTCCTCTTTGACTGTTTTGTTTTGCCGAAATCCAATTATCTCATCCGTATATATCAAGGGGCTTCAATCCCACCTGTATTAATGGACAACTTGGAGAAGCGTGCTGCGAGTAGCGACAATGCCGATCAATCAAATGGCGAAATTCTCGAGCTTCAGGGGAGTTACACTGCGGAGGAAGAGAACACCGTCCTGCGCAAGATTGACTTGGTCATTTTGCCTTTTGTGAGTGCTTCAAGCTGTCTTTCGGGATCTTTTTCGGGCTAATGACGCATACTTCCAGATGTGCTTCGTCTTTTTCCTGCAATATATTGATAAGCAGAGTCTCAGCTATGCTGGTGTCTTCGGTCTAATTCAAGACCTCAATATGACAAGCTCGCAATATTCATGGTCAAGCTCAATTTTCTATGTCGGCCAGCTAGTCGCCGAATATCCATTTATATATCTAATGAGCCGGCTCCCATTGACCAAATTCGTCGGTGCGACTGTGTACGTTTACTCTTGCGGTACTACTATATCTGTCCTGATCATGCGCTAACCACCAATTCAGAATTGTCTGGGGCATCATATGCATGTGCCTCGCAGCACCAAACAATTTCGCCGGATTTGCCACCGTGCGCTTTCTACTCGGCTTCAGCGAAGGCGCTGTCTCGCCTGCTTTCGTGACGATCACTAGTATCTGGTATCGAAAGAAAGAACACAATGTCCGCACGGCATTATGGATATCTATGAATGGTCTGGCACAGGTTATAGGCTGCTCCCTTATGTATGGCATTGGTAAAAACAACTCGCTTCCAATCGCTCCCTGGCGCGTGCTATTTATCATCTGCGGCGCGATAACCTCTGCCGCAGGCGTGGCATTCTTTTTCTTCATGCCAAACGGGCCGAAAGATGCTTGGTTTTTGAATGCCCGCGAGAGGGAAGTCCTTTCGCTACGCATGGCACAGGATCGAGATGGTGGTGACAAGGCCTCTTTTTCCGTTGCCCAGCTCAAAGAGACAATAATGGACCCCAAGGCATGGGTTGTCTTTTGGTTTGGTGTTTTGGTATGCATGCAGTCGCCGGTTTTGACTTTTGCATCTCTTGTGATCAAGTCGATCGGCTATACTAACCTTGAGACTATGCTATATACGGCTCCATCGGGCGCTGTTCAAGTTGCCTTCCTGTGGATCGGTGTCGGCTTAGTATTTATCTTCCCTAATCAGCGAACGCTAGTCATTCTTGTTCTTATTATCCCGCCTCTGATTGGGACTGTCTTCTTGCTGAAGTTGGACGTGACTGCTCAATGGGGTCTTATTGTTGCCTCGTGGCTGGTATGTATTTCTATTGACCAGGTCATTCTTCCGTTGCTAACCCAGTTTTCCGCAGTCTTCATGCATTACGGCATCCATGACACCACTTCTCTCACTTGCGGCTTCAAATTTCAAGGGAAATACCAAGCGCGCTGTTGTGAACGGCATGTTTTTCATTGGTTACTGTGCTGCCTGCATTGCCTCGCCTCAACTATGGACCCACAGCCCTCGTTATACGGAGGGTGTGATAACATCCATTGTAACATGGTGTCTGCTTTTTGTGGTTGTGATTTTATTCCGCTTCTTGTGCATCCGAGACAATAAGCAGCGTGATAAACGGGCTGCCAGTTCAGGTGTTGTCAGTGTGGATGAAGAGGTCAAATTGGACGAAAATGGGTTGCCACAGACAGATATCACGGATAAACAAGACCGACAATTTCGATATGTATGGTAAATAATTGTTTATATTTGTTTGGAAAGTATTCCGAGGAGGTTAATATGATATTTGGCTTGATTTTCCGCATAATATAAACAGTAGGATCCCAGATGGAACAAGCAGGCCAATACACAAAGTTATGAAGAGAGAACACCTTTCGGAGTTGAACTTGGTCATTGTTACCCTGTGTAGCAATATCATCCTTCTACCTTGATCAACCTTAATATATGCAGGGACAGAGGCTGTAACAATTTGCATACCATTTTTCCTCTAGGAGCACGCCTTGATGATATCGGCCGCACGCTCAGCAACCGCATAGACGGTACTCTGAAGGTGACCGCAAACCTGGAAAGGCATGACGGAAGCGTCCACAACACGAACATTCGAGGTTCCGTAAACCTTCAGCGACGAGTCGACAACACCACCAATCTCCTTGGGAAGCATGGCAGCTGTGGTGATCGGGTGGAAGTTTGATCGGTCTAGTCAAATAAAAGGTTAATAATAAAATTCCCTCCACAAATCTCCCAGAAACGCGAATGATACACGTACATTGACCTTTGATGAAATCAGCCCAGCCCTCATCTTCAGCACCAGCAGCAACAGTAGAAAGACCGGGGCTGGTTTCAGGACCAACCATATCAGCAAATGGTTCAGTTTTGAAAATCTCACGAATAAACCGCGCCGCCTCCACCTGAGAATGTAGATCAAAGTCCAGCATGAAGTACTTGGGGTCAATGATAGCCGCCGCGGTGGGGTCCGCGGAAGAGAGGTGAACGCTGCCGCGAGAGAACGGAACAGACCCCCAGTATTCGCTGCTATACGAGGTTCCAGAGGCCGACAACAGGATCTCCGCAACAGGGATACCAGATTTAAAGATCAGATCCCACTGGATCTTAAAGAAGCGGTATATGTCGCGGGCTTTGGTGATGTTGCCATTGGCGGATGCAACCTGTGCTGCATAAGCGGGAAGCTCGCGAAGAAGCTCGGCTCCGAGCGCTGTGGAGTTGGGGAAGAGCTGGGATGCTGAGGGGTAGGCGACGTAGTCGGCACTCTTGTTGCTGCTGTAGGTTTTCTTCGAGTCGAACTGGAGACCATTGTTCATTTGGTCCTGCAGGTTTTCGCCGACAGTTGGCAGGTTAATTTTGGTGGCGATTCCGTACTTGGAAAGAATGCTAGTGAGTGATTTTTGGTTAGCCTTGATAAGATGTTGAACGGGGAGGTGTTATGGTTACTTTGGGTTTCCGATGCCGGAAAGCTCGAGCAGAACGGGAGATTTCAATGCTCCAGCAGCGAGGATTACTTCACGAGTAGCCTTAACCACGGTGGTTGTGCCATTGGAAAAAGTGACCTCGACACCATTCGCAGTGACCTCATGGCCATTCTTCCAGGTAATCTTGTTGGCGTGTGTGTTGAGCCAGACAAGGAGATTGTTTCGGTTCTGGTAGGGATAATAGTAGGCACGAGCAGCATCCTCACGGATATTGAGCTCAGAATCAACCGTCTTGGGATACAAGCTGTATCCAACCATATCTCCGCCATTGGGGTCCAGGTTGTACTGAACAGGAACATCAAGGTTCTGATAGGTAGTGTTCAATTTCTGAGCAAGGCCGTCGTTCAACTGTGTTGAAGACCAGCCAACCTTCAGTGGTCCAGTAAAGCCGTGGTAGGCCGGATCAAAAGCAACACCGGATCCATCCAAGAATGGGTACTGTGCCGGATCTTGCAAGTGTTCGCCCTTTTTGAAGTAGGGGAGCAGAGTCTTCCAGTTCCAGCCCTTATTTCCGACGGTCTCCCACGCATCGATCTGAGCTGCCTGGGCACGGAGGTACGCCATGCCGTTGATGGTCGATGTTCCTCCGAGTGCCTTTCCGGCACGTATTGTTTGTGGGGAACCACCGGCATATTCTTGGTCTATCGTTTTGTAGGCCCAGTCAATGTCGGTATCAAACGCTTTGCCGTATCCGAGAGTGTCGGTCACATTTAGGTTGTTATAAACGGAGCCGCCGGCTTCGATCACCAGGACAGTGGTGTCCTTTTTCTCGGACAATCGGTTTGCAACGACGAGGCCACTGGTGCCACCTCCAACAATGATGTAGTCGTAAGTCGACTCTGACTTTTGTGAGGTGTGGGGAACTGCAACCGCTAGTGGAAGCAGTGCAAGGCCGATGAGGCTGCGCATGATTGATATTTGATTCTAAGGGAGAAGATTCAATAGTGAGTAGCCTGAGCGATACAACGAAAGCTGTGATTTCTTTAACAATTTGTCTCGAGGCTACACGGATGTTTTATACTTCGGGTCACAATATGATTTACAAGCATCGTGGTCCATTTTGTATTCAGGAACATGGCGGAACTCTTTGTCAGATCAGACTAATCCCAACACGCGATCTGCGTGTCTGTTACTCCGGAATAAAGAGCAAAACAGAAGAACCCACTGTCTACCAGGTATCCCATTCATCCCGAAACCGTATATCTAAGTCTAAGCCTAACGGGCTGAGGCCGAAATGAGAAGTAGACCCTTCTAAGGTTGCAATTGTGGATATAATGGATAATCTTAGCACCTGAAATCTCCGTGGTTTTCCCGCTATAGCCCCGGTAGGACTATTAAACTTCTTGTAGTAGTATGTCTACTCCTATCTGCTGCCAAAATCTACGCCAGCAGATCCACTCGATGGCTGCATTAACCTTGGAAATCTTACTCATTCTTAGTCAGGAACAAATATGACCCACCTTGGAAGAACTTGGATTGATAATCGTATGCCGATCTTATTCAGAGTTTCGCACTGCCTACTTCTAGTATATGCCTAAGACAAGGTAACCGGAACCCGGCTTCGTGTTTCACTTGCTTCTACAAGCTGTTTGAGTAAAACAGATGGGGATACTATATCCACGGGCTGTGCAATGCCAAGTAATATCCTATGTCTAGGGTCACCATGCTCAGATTGACTACTTCTCCGATTTTAAGGGTCCTTTTAGAGAACTTTAGGTTGTACTAATTTTCATCTGATAAAAGAAACCGATCTGATAAAAGAGAATTATGAACGGCGGTATTCTCGGCCCGTAAAATGTCAGAGTCTCCGAGTCAGCCGAGTGGCGTCACTTGTGGATACAATGTGGAGATTTATGTCCTCTGCCAATGTACAAAGTACAATATCGTGGTTGACGAACAGTCTATAGAGAAACAGTTCTCGACACTAGGCATCGACAACTTTCTTGGAATAAACTCGGCTCTAACATATTACCGGCCTTGCATGATTCGCCCATTTGAAAGAGTACCTTTTACCAGGTAGACCATACAAAAGGTATGTAAATGTTGGTTTTCCTCAATAATATCATACTGGAGACTTCATTGTGAGTATTGGGCCAGTCTTGACATTGAAGGCATACCGGCATCTCCATCTTGAGCCTAGCAAATATGTGTCCATAACCGTCATATGATTCCAACCCAAAACTAAGGAATATGTACAATATAGATTTCGATTAATCCCGTCGATCATTGATTATCATCCCCAGGCATTAACCTTAAATTAGACGAGCATATCGAAAGGTACCGCAGGTAAAAGTGGTTGTGAAATGGTCGAGGTCATAGGGAATCGTGTTTCTGACGTTGCTGAGCTCTACATTGCAACTGAGACCGTATTTCGAAACACGAAGAACGTGAGGTATGTTAACGATATTCAATTTATATTTTACCCACTAATTACCGAAAATATATATTGATCATGTTCCCTCACAATCCTACCACGATCAACAAACGAGTCATTATAAAACGACGCGACCGTCTTAGGTCAAGGATGGGAAATCCTAATTCTCCACTTGACTTTGATATTGATCACTTCCAAGGGTTTGCAACTCGTGCTCTCCGTCGTATGAACCTTGCTCCCGCGGTTCAAGGGTTTTACGCTTAGCTAGATTATGGGTTAACCCTAATATAAGTTCATTTCGTTCGACATTCTATAACCTGGTAATCTCTCATCGACTGACATTAATTAAAGATGCATTCAGGCACATTTTGAGCTTGTGAATGTCTTCATTCATACAGCTTAGTAGACCTATCTTTGGCCGTTTGCAGAGAAGTTTCTCCCGGCTTCTAGAGCATCAGTGTTTTGTTCCATTGTCTTCATGGAGATATTTAGAAGGCTTAATGAAGTTGGAGAATCATCAATAACAATATTTACTCAGTTGATCGCATCTTTTCTGGAGTTAGCCAAGCTACGAGAAGTCATCTTTGATGTTCTATGTCGTCAATAGTCTGGAACTCGGAGTTGTCTTATTAGTCGGGTAATGGAGCTTTTAGGAGATTCTAAGAAAATCTATCGAATATGAAGCTCTTGTCTTTTGAAGATGTATACAACATAGGCAACATCCAGAGAAACAAAAGTATTGTGCATTGTTATCGCGTAAAAAGAACGTATTGCCGGATATCCGAGAGCTCGGATATATAAGATTCTGTGACCCAACATCATTCAATGAAGAATGACTTCGTTCCCGATTTTTCCGACACTCATATATCACGAGCACTAGAACGGCACTTCCAATTTTAGTGCCTAAGAGTCTTTAGCGTTCATCTTGCTGATATGATTCAGGCCAACTTCTCCGAAGCCACTGTTATCTTTTGCGGTTCATAGTGGATCAAATTGATAGGTGTTGGCTGTGAATTTTAACCAGGCCAATCATCATCAAACTTTGCGTAAGCCCCGGTTTTATTTTTAACGCCATAGGACTGGTGGCCAAAAAGGTGGGAGATGGGTTCAAAAAGAACTACCGGCGACTCAAATCTTCCATTTCATATTATTCACTCCTTCTCCCAATACCTGAAAAGGTTGTATAAAGATTGATCATGGGGGCCGACAGTATCAATCTAAAGCCGGTCGAGTCGGCGCGCTCACTCGCTTCGACTTTCTCGCCCATCCACGAGGTCTTTTTCGTTGCCATTGTTTGCATGGGTCAATTTATGACACAAACCAATGTCGGAGTATGTCTTTCGCCGCTTGATACTGTCGGTGATAGCTTTGGTATCGACGATCCCGGCATCTTGAGCTGGTTCATGGCTGGGTACTCTTTGACCGTTGGCACATTCATCTTGGTGTCTGGCCGGTGCGGCGATCTGTTCGGTTATCGTCGAATGTTTATTATTGGATTCTGCTGGATTGCGCTTTGGTCTCTTGTCGCAGGTGTTAGCGTCTATTCGAACTATATTCTCTTTATCTTTGCACGTGTTTTCCAAGGCATCGGTGGCGCATTGCTGATGCCAAACGCATTGGCTATTCTTGGAGCCACGTACCCACAAGGAAAGAGAAAGAATATGATTTTCGCCATCTTCGGTGCCGCTGCCCCAAACAGTGCCCTTTTGGGAGCTGTCTTCGGCGCAATATTTTCTCAATTGGCTTGGTGGCCTTGGGCATATTGGACCCAGGCTATCGTTGCTCTCTGTTGCGCTGCAGTAGGCCTGCTCGTGATCCCATCCATTCATCACGACGCTAAGTTTGAGAAATCCTTCTTGGGCCTGCTCAAAGCTCTCGATGCGCTTGGTGGAGTTTGCGGTATCGGCGGCCTAGTTCTTGTGAACGTTGCATGGAACCAGGCGCCTATCGTGGGATGGAGCGAGCCCTACGTGTATGTCCTTCTGATAGTTGGAATTTTGTTGCTCGCTGCCTTCTTCTATGTCGAATTCCGAGTCTCTGAAAACCCCCTCATTCCGTTCCACGCATTCAGTCCCGATGTCTCGTTTGTCCTTGGCTGTGTTGCTTGTGGCTGGGGCTCATTCGGAATCTGGATCTACTACTTCTGGCGATTCGAAGAGAAGTTCCGTCAGTTGACTCCTCTCCTGACCTCTGCCCAGTTCGTTCCCGTCGGCCCAGTGGGTATCATGGCATGTGTTGTCACCGGCTGGCTGATGGGCCGCATGCGCCCTGCGCTGATTATGGTGTTGTCGATGACTGCTTTCACAGTGGGCAATGTTCTTATAGCAATTGCACCGGTGCACCAAACGTATTGGGGACTGACATTTGTTTGCTTGTTAGTTACCCCTTGGGGTATGGATATGTCGTTCCCTGCAGCGACTCTGATGTTGTCGAATGCGGTCGAGCGCAAGCATCAGGGTGTCGCTGCGTCACTGGTGACTACTATTGTCAACTACAGCATCTCGCTGAGTTTGGGATTCGCTGGTACCGTGGAAGTTCACGTCAACAATGGAGGTTACACTCCCAGCGATGTCTTGAAAGGATATAGGGGCGCATTATATTTAGCCGTTGGTCTTGGTGGGCTGGGGATGTTTCTCAGTATGATATACGCATTCAAGGGCCATCGAACTGAGAGACAGCCGGTGGAAGCCAAAAACGAGGAAGCTTAGGAATAGGCTATTGTCTAGAAGTACGTAAGATTTAATCTTATATCAGTATAATATCAGTTAATCACCTACAACGCGGTCAAGCTAAGCTTTTAGCAAAAGTGAGTACAATCATATATGGGATAGACGACAGGGGGTAAACAAATGAGAAGAGCCGGGCTACTAAGACTTGATCCTGAAAATGAGGCTTTATTGTCGATATCGTGGAGTCCACTGGCTCCATAACTCAATGCCGCACATGAAGTATTCTAGACCTTTGATGTACATCTCTAGTTCATGTGTCAAGCCTTCCATGGTGTTGTGTCGGATTTCAACGCTGGATTGTTTGAAAACGAGCTCCAATTCCCGACAATAGCTATACATTAATCGTCTGCAGGCTGTATATGGTAGTCCTGTCTCGTTCGCAAGGATGTAGATGGCGGAGAATGGCTGGGCACCATCGGTTGGGTTTTCCTGGTATACTTTCCATTCTCGCTCCCAGCTATAGATATCATTCATAACACTGACATGCCTAAATGCGGTGCTTTCCAAAGCGGCTGTATTTTCAAGTGCGGTGGGAGTGAGATCGAGCTTGGCACCAAATCTAATGAGGGCTGTGTAGAGTCTAAATGGCCGTCAGTACTCATCAGGAATGTCTGAAAATGAACAGCGACAGTAATTCATACGTTTTGCCCACATCTGTCTCCCTGAATTTGAGGTATGACCCGAGAGTGTTTGCTGTGGTTCTCTCCTGGGACGTCTGGGCTTGCAGAAGCTGACAAAATCCCTGGGCGACATCATTTGCCAGAACCTCGTCCATACTTCGCATGGCCATGACAGTATCGTGAAGCATCCACTCAAGACAGATACATCTGTCTGGGCTCGCTGCTCCAAGGGCAACTTTCATGAGTCGGTCTCGATACGACAGCATTTGCGTAAAACTCATTTTTTCAAGTTGGTCTATCTCGAGAGTCAATAAATGGCCGAACCCAGTCTCCGGCTATCAGAACTCACCGTCAATTAGTAATGACAAGTAAAGCATTTTGCCTGTCACATCAATGCGATCATATAGCGTCAGAGGGAAAAAGTGACTAAAGGCGCGGGATAACCCAAGACCAAGGAACCCCTTTTTCTCCTTCTCACTAGGGAAATTCCAATTGTCGCCAAAATAAGGCTCAACCTGAGCTTGAATCAATTCCCACCCTAGTGGATGGGTTTTTGATTCCAGTTGGCTTGCTGGGATCGCGCAAGGAGCATTTTGTGCTGTTGAGTACTGCCTGGCCGAATTGGAATTGTTTGTTGAGTAGAGATAGGATGAAAGGATTGGCCGATTGACAGCCAACGCCACTTTACGTCGGCGTTCATTTGTCAATTTCTTCCAGATGCATATCCTTTGAATCCGATGCATTGCAACTTCTATCAATTGCATCCGTGAGGCCGGGCTTTTTGGTTGGCAGTTGTCAATCTCCACAACGGAGGCTGCACACATTTACGCACGGACCACCGAAATGTGATGTCACCAACATCGATCAACCGTGGGCCTGCCACTCTTCTTTTATCTCTATTTCTACCCCAAGTTTGCTTCGTACAACATCCTAATATTTGTACTTACAACACCAATCGACACTCTCTCCTTACCATCATCCTATCTTGAAGGCTGAATTCCCTATTAGCTCTATCCCCACCAATCCGATCATCGGCGTTTGCAAGAGAAAGAGGCCAAGATCTTCGTGCATATGGTTCTAGCTTCTACCTCTATCAGCCATCAGAGCTCTCTGCAGGTGGCCCTACGACGACTTAGTGCAATCAAGGTAGATAGTGGAAGTCTCTCAACAAAGGTTGTCACAATGAGCGCACCATCAGGTCCGCCACGTGCCCCATGGCGCGATCTCCTTGGCTCTCATATCGAGCAAACACCTGGATGTGAATTCACAATTGCAACAATTGGCTACAATGCTCAACAGCATCCTGTACCTCGCCTGCGGACTTGCGCCTGTCGTGGTTTCTTCCCAGAACTCGAGCTCAACGCTAAGGGCCAGGAAGCTATGGATCAGCAGGTGGAAGGCGGTGCTAATCCACCTGTATTCGAAAGTGACATGCTGTCATTTACCACTGATGCTCGGATGGACAAGCTTCCTCAACTGGAGTCCTCGGGTCATGCGACTGAGGTTGTATTCTGGCTGAAGGACCTCATGACTCAGTGGCGTGTCAAGGGGACGGCATATGCAATTGGCAACCCAAGTGGAGAAGATACAGAGGAAGAGAAGCTATCCCGAACTGAGATAAAAAAGGGATTGAGAGTAAAGGGGAATAATGACAGTGACATTGCGAAATGGACATGGGAAAAGGCTGTCACAAAGTATTTTGCAAATCACTCCCCTATCGCAAGAGGTATGTGGTCTCTATCTTGATTCTTGGGCGCAAGTGCTTTATGCCTTGCTCTTATGCCGATTGAAAAACCCGTTCGCCTGTCATCGCCTGCTCATACTGACTGGGAACCTAGGTTTCTTCCGATCCCCTCCCCCTGGACAACCTAGATCCTCAACTCCTAGCCAACTAGATCTCAAGCTAGGTCAAAAAGTTCTGGACCTTCATGACCCTGTTGCACGGGCAAATTTCCGAGTCGTCATCATTCGGCCCGAAGAGGTTGAGTGTTTAGATCTTACTGATCAAGAGAACGGCAAAAGATGGAACTGGACGTTGATTGACGGAAGCGATGGTTCTCGGTGGGATGAAGCCGAGTTGTGGCCGTGATTCTACCAATATTGCAAAGACACTTGTTCTCCTGGATAAGTTGTATCCAAAAAATGTGTAATCGCTGTCTTATTTTGATATTTGCATGACATACGTTGGATGTTTTCATCTTAGGTTATAAGGGTGTATATCTATAGGCTTCAATAGAGTACCAAAAACGGTCAAGCGAAATGTTGGTAGTTTGCATAGGATCTTTGTTTGAGCAGTGTCTAGTGCTGAAACTTGCTTGACCTGAGATTTTGTTGTGCTTTCTGGTTGTCGCCTGCCTGAAAGAACCCTCACTTCTACCAACTTGTCACAACTTTCATTCACCATCTTATTCTATCTCATTAGCAAAAGTAACTTCCCTCAAAACTGATCCCTTGACCTGCCTTATCCCAACTAAATACTGACCACGGACACGTTCATATAGTGCCTGATACTGAGATGCCTAGCGATAACCCTGCCTGTGCTGACTGTAAGGCCAAGAAGAAGCGGTGCATTCACCGTAACCAACCTGTGAAGGTCGCGAAAGTCGAAGCCGTCTCAGCCAGCATGTCTGCCCCCTCCGCTACCGCTACTGTTCTGACGCCTGCGTCCACTCCAGTCCCTGTTGCTGTTGCCGGTTCCTCCACCAGAGGGCGACGTAAGACCGCTGATGCCACAACGAAGGTACTGACAGGTCTGCCGTTGACTTCTGGTTTGGATTGTCGTAAAGCTAACACACAGAACATAGGAGATGAGTCCCGCTCCTGCCGACTCCAGCGACGAGCTTTCTTCCGTGCCCTCGGAGGCCGAGGAGAAGCCGATGGCCAATAAATACACCACGCACAGTCGCCGTGCTAAGACCTCCGCCGCCTCCGAGAACGTAGCCCTGGCCCTTGACCTCTCGGGTGATTCTCTTCAGGCCGCTGCCACCATGTCCGTCCACCGTGTCTGGGCCCGCGAACTTCGGGACAACCTCCAGGAACTCGAGAGGTGTATGGAGGCCTTCGATGAAGCTCACCGAGCTACCATGGCCTCTGCTCAGGCTATCCAGCATACTGTCGACGGCTGGATTCAGACCTGGGCTGCTTCTGGTCATTAAGCATTCCCAACGTTCACCATCGCACCATTTTGTAGCATTGGAATGGGTACTTGCGGTCATTTGAGATGTTATTGGGGGGGGAACTACTCCGGACTGGTTCTCATTTGAGAAGAGGAAATTCTTCGGTTCCTGATATAGGGCGTGCTCGACCAGGTTTGGACAATTCACGTGGCTCGGCACCGATTGGTTTCTATTTTGGTATGCCTGCAAGCATCCAGGCCTATGAATTCGACATGTATGCTCCGTATTTGTAGGCTGTAATGATTCGCATAGCGCAATCTTGGACACTAGAATACCCATCAAGATTTGTGTGTGTGTGCCTAAACCTAGAGACCTCAATGTTGTATGTACAATATACTGAGTACTCCGTAGCATTTTTCAAAATATTTGAAAGTTGTCGAGTCCGAGGGGGTCGGGGACAGAAGTACTTGGTGGATGGGGTTTTTACGATACATACCAGCAGCTACAGCCTATCAATGTGGGTTGCGGGGGGGGGGGGGGGGCGGGGGGGGGGGGGGGGGGGGGGGGGGGGGGGGGGGGGGGGGGGGGGGGGGGGGGGGGGGGGGGGGGGG